>NW_024104378.1:1266395-1826175 GCF_003945595.2 Pipra filicauda | reverse complement strand
GGGTTTCCCATATGACATTTCCCCAAACCTCTAAATCTCATTAAAAACAGAATGTTCTTGATTTTCAGTAAAATCCCCCCTCTATCTATATAGCCCATGCAGTCTGTGCTGCAACATGCCTCAGAAGGAAGGCACTACTGGGGGAAGGAGAACAGCTACAATGGCTCAGTGGCCTCTTTCCTAAGTGGCCTTAAGTAAATTAGAGTAATCCATTTTGTATGCATAATATTTGGATTAAATATATCTGCCATTTTGTTACCCACTCACTTGCTATTGCAAGGACTTTTGAAACTGCCTCCCTCCTGCAGCTGTAAGCGTACAGTGAGGCTGTGCTTTGCCAAGCTCTGTTTGGCAAAGAAAACAAGTTTCATGAGTCAGAAAAGACAAGACCTTCTCAAAATCCTAGTATCATGTGTCTTTTCTGTAATTCTTGGAATAGTTCTCATGAACTTGCCCTGATGGTGAACAAATGCTACAGGTGACATTTGTGATAACTGAACTAAGGGTACAGGTATTATCCTTGTTCCCTACAAAGTGTGAGCTCCCCATTCGCTGAAAACCGGTGCTTGTTCTACTTCTGATACCCATAATCTTTGTTCAAACCACAGAACCTCCATTGTCGCAACTGTTTTAATGGTTGGTTGGCCAACACTAACCAGGACTGCAGAACATGTATACAGTGTGCACATGGGCTGTGCTGTGGAGAACGATGGCAATTTACCTCTGCACTACTCAGCTGCTCATCTGTATGAATCAACTTGGCATTCAAAAGCATAACAGTGATCCTACTGTACTGTACTAATTCTGTTTGTTAGAAGCACTGGTCTACAGAGAGGCAATTATGCATTTATTGTGGCTGTCCATGAAGTGGTTATCAAGCCCTGTATGCTGCAGTCCCAATAGATGCTTACTCTGATGTAAGTTAATAAACAGGAATCGATCATAGCAGTTTGCTAGTTGATGCCCTAGCAGAAGTTGAAAGAAGCAAATAGAAAACAGAACATAAAGTGTTTTGACAAATACTTTCAAATACATCTGCATGAAGGATGAGGAAAGGCAACAGGCTTCTAGCAATGCAGACCTGTCCCTAAGCAAATCGAGTTAGTGTGGCATAATGAATGTGGGCTATGTTCCCAGTAATCATAGTGTAGCTGAAGTGCCTTTGTCATAAGGTTTAGTATCTGTTTATCTTTACTAATGCAAACTGCAGGTGGTGGATTTAGACATGAGGAAACCAAAAAGGGATATAGGTGGTATTATTAACATATGTTAAAGAGAAATGTCAGTATTCTTTATCACATGAAATAGTGTTTTTCCATCATAAGATGACAGATCTTGCCTCCTAAAACAGTCACCTAAAGGTAGTAGGCTTTTTTTTCCTTTTGTTACTAGAATAACCCTTAATTAAAAAAAAAAAGAATTAAATGCTTCCAGTGCAAGAGCCCCCTAATTTATTTTTTTTTTCACTGTGTGATGTAGATACAACATTAATTAGTGAAATTTAGGTGGACTGGAAAGGAGTTTTGCTGAAGGCAGAAGGTAATGATCCACATAGTGCATTCATAAAATAGATAACTGAATAGGCAGCATCTTTCTCTGTAATTCTTGTAACTGACTGTAGGTTTTCACTTGAA
Organism: Pipra filicauda; assembly: GCF_003945595.2. Classification (NCBI taxonomy): domain Eukaryota; kingdom Metazoa; phylum Chordata; class Aves; order Passeriformes; family Pipridae; genus Pipra; species Pipra filicauda. Next base: position 1,824,541 of record NW_024104378.1, on the reverse strand, counting down.
ATGTAGGTTTTCATAATGAAATTATACTGCATACCTGCTTTTATTTCTCTGATCATGTGTGCCTCAAAACTGAGCTAATTTGATTTCTTTCTTGCTGAAAATATATTTATTTCAACTAAGTCAGAATCCAGTGTGCGTTCTAGACCCCAAAGGAATTGTTTGTTCTTAGAATCAGCTGTGTGGGATGTGCAGTGAGTCCAGACTCAGGCCTTTGGACAAATTGTTCAGCTGAAAGGGGGAGGGTAGCTTCCCTATATTACAAGATGTCGATTTTAATTTCTCTTTAAATAATATCTCAATTTAAATGGTATATGGTTCTCAGGTCAAGTCTTGATATGTTCAGTTTTAGCTATAAGGTTGCATTATATTTGGATCCTTAACAGAAGGTGTGAGAAGTGTAATCTACCTCTCAGAAGAGCACTACTGTAATTACTGTGTCCTAATGAGCATGACAGTGCAAAGAGGCACTGACAGCATATATTTTAATAACATGTAGCCTTTGTACAATATTTAAGCTCCAATATTTTGCAAAGACTAAGTGAATAATCTTCATGTCACCTATCTGGAAACATGTAGCTACACTTTTTTACTTTCATTTTGTAAAGCATTATACTGATTGTTAAGTAGCCTGAATTTCTTTTGGTTTCCAGAATAAGCCAAGGGCTTTTCTAGAACTATGCCTTTAAATGATTTAGCAGCTTTCATATACACTTAGCTAGTGTATACGAAAAGACATAGTCCCTTCCCCTTTGAGTTTTAAATCTGAGGTCCTCATCCAGCAACATTTCTCTGAGTATTATATTTTTATGTGTGTGAGAGGTTCACATTAAACTTCCACTGGGAAATATTTACAGAAAGACCACACCTGCTGAACTTCAGCCTTCTGGCAAGTGCACTATAGAGGCCTAATGGGAATTCATGGAGAAGAAAGGTTGCCTGCATTTCAAAAGGGTGGGAACTCTCCAAGCTCTGAAGCTATGTGCAAGTTTATATTTGGATAACCCAATAGCTATGCATATAAATCGTCAGGGAAAACTAATGTACATGTGCAGTATATCAAACATCTTGATGTCTCAGCCATGACTTTCATATGCACCAAAGTGCACATTCATTGCTGAAGGTTGTATGCAATGAGACATTTAGAGTTTAAAAGGACATATGCAGAAACCAGTGACTCACTTTCTTTAGTAACTGGGAAGCACTTTTTGTGTTCTGTCAAGGATTTCTAGAGGGATTTGTAATCAAGGAATCCTGAGACAGTACAAACTAGAATGTAATATTGAAATTTAGAAGAAATGAAATGGAAATGCTATCCCAGCCACGGCCTCAGTTTCTAATTTTTTCCCCAGCCACATTTTTTTCATGGAACCTACTGTAATGTATTTTTAAGAAGCTATGTCATGTTTTATAAATGAAAAACACTATGAATGAAGTATATATCCTTTGTCTTGTTTATTAATTCCATACTACAACTTTAAATTTTATATTACTTCTTTGTTTTTCTGAGTACAGACATTAATGCCTTCATACTGGCTTTGGCATGGTATGTGTTATTTATGTCCTAAAGTTCCAGTTGTCTTAGTAAGATTGGGTGCTCTACAGCTCTTGCCAGCCTTGCAGTGATTCTCAGTCCCCTTGCCCTTGAATCACCCCAGGCTCCTTAACAGGTCTGTTATTTCATTTGGGGTTAAGGTACAGCATGTCTCATAGTTTTAGCTTCTCAGTCTTCTCCCTTGCTGTAGATGGTATCCATACCAATTTGTAGCATGATGAGCTTTCCCTGTATTTTCTAAAATTATGTTTGCTATGTCAAAATAACTTTTCTCAAATGGCAATACAGATTCCTGAGCACCATAGGTTTAATTCAAGATATAATTAAAAGACTGCGTGACGTGAAGACTTTAAATCTGCTTTTATATTCAGGTTTTTTTTTTTTCACTCTTAACTGAACCACATACTGCAACAGCCTGCTCATTTCTAAAGAGCAGTGATCGCATCTCCTGCAGAGGCTGCTTCACTACGAACTCCCTTCTGCAAGGTGCTGATTGCTCTGGCCCTCACTCATTGAAGTCCTTAGATACTTAGCTGCTGGACTAAGGTCAGTGTCTAATACTTTTCAGGATACGTATCTGTGCTCCAAGAAGGATCATTCATTCTTTGCTCCTGTCAGAGGATGGGTCCTAAATAAAGGAAATAATTTAGTCTTTGGTTATCTAGCAGGAGAGAGATTATCATGCTAGACTGGAGTACCTTGAAGTCAGCTCAATTTACAGTATCCCATCTGCTTTGCTCTATAATGGTGTTCAGATTATGATAAGATGTATATTTCTGCCTTAAAGTTAAACTAATAACAAAAATAAATAGATAGCAAAAAAAATCAACATGTTTTAACTTTACTATTATTTCATCAAGCAATAATGAACTGGGAATTTGGCCAGTATATTAAAAACATAGTCAATAAATCCTACATTATTTTATAATTAAGCACACAGACATATATGGACTGCACAAAAAAACAGTGAAATAATTGATCCATGTATGTAATTACTAGTGTACCAATAAAACCAAAACGTTTTCTTGGAAGATAGTACAACTCTGAGTTAGGACTTAAACAGTAACTTAATGGGTGTACTGAGAGAAGAACAGCGAACTATTTCAAATATGCTGGGGCATGTTCTTCAGGAAAAGAAAAATTTTTTATTATTTACACTAATATATAAGGACCCCCCTTACATAGGCTTGCCTCACTTCAGCCAACAGAAGTAAAGGTCTAAAGCCTGAGCCATTTCAGGCAAGCTGCAAAGAGGAAGAGGGGGCTCTTACCTGTGTTGTCATCCTCTGGAGTCAGGATCTCAAAGAGTTTTCTTAAGGATGACCATAAAACCGTGGCTTTCACTACAGCACCCATTGCATTGCTGTTGCTCTCAGGAGAACAAATTTATTCTCCACAGCCACACCATCTTGTAAACTGTTGTGAGAAGACAAACCTTTCTCATGCCCCAAGAGAGGGAGTGAACTGTACATCCTGTTGGCAACATATAGAAGTGATCTATTTCTGTAAGTACACACTTATTTAATACATATATACTTTAATAAGAAGGATCATAAAGACATTTGTAGTAGATCCACTGACTGTAGTCCCTAAAACCATGGTTTGATGTGCAGTGGTGCCACCCCAAGTCACTCACTTCTGTAGCTGTAGCTGCTTGTGGAGGCAATACAGTAAAGCAGTTCAGCAGCTCAATTTAATTAAATTTAACTGTTTTCCACAGTATTTTTGCTAACTCAAGTAATTTTCCACACTGTATGACCCACATAGAGCTATATACCAGTATGTAGAATTGATGCAAAAAGGTGAGGGTTGGAATACCAACAATATCTTCACTTGACAGTGGCACTACATGGTATACTTGTCCCTGAGGTACCAATGGAAACTCGCAAATTTGTTTTCAGTGTAAATGGAAAACAAATATTAAAAAAGACCCTTTCTAGGTACACAAAAGAGCTTTGTAGTTCAGATTCTGAAATGGACTTGACCTTCTGCCAGAGAACTTGCCTGTGGACATGAGCAGTCTTGCAATTACTGGCTGTTCCATTTTGTCTGCAAATACATTGTTGTAGGGAATGTTGCAGAGATACGTTTCTTAAGTTTGTAAAATAGTTGCATGAGAAAAGCCAGACAGGCAAGAGGGGCTGGAATGAAAAGCAAAAACACTCAAAAAGGACTGAAGATATTAAGGTATAACATGCTATGTTATATATATATTGTTTTGTTTCTTAGGAATGGACTTGCATGTATTTGCAAATACTATTTACTTACTATTCTGCAATGAGGACACTTGTCTCTTAATTTCACTCGAGTTTCAGCTTTCCTGTGACTTCTTACATTTCCCAGGTGCTGGAGAAGTGATTCCCCTGCAGCCCATTGTGAAGACTATGGTGAGGCAGGCTGTCCCCCTGCAGCCCACACAGGTCCACAGTGGAGCAAATACCCACCATGGAGCAGATATCCCTTAGAGGAACTCACAACAGAGCAGGGAAATGCCTGAAGGAGGCTGTGACCCCTTGGGAAGCCCATGCTGGAACATGCTCCTGGCAGGACCTGTGGCCTCATGGAGAGAGGAACCCATGCTGGAGCAGGTTTGCTGACCCTGTAGGGGAACCATGCTAGGACAATCTGTCCCTGGAAGGGACCACACAGAAGCAGTTTGTGAAGAACTGCAGCCTCTGGGGAGGAGCCATGTTGGAGAAGTTCATGAAGGACTGTCTCCTGTGGGAGGGACTCCACGCTGAGCAGGGGAAGAGTGTGAGGAGTCCTTCCGGAGGAAGGACTGGCAGAAGCATTTGATGAACTGACCACAACCCCCATTGCCCATCCCCCTGCACTGCTGGAAGTGAGGAGGTACAGAATTTGAGAGTAGAGGTGAGCCTGGGAAGATGGAGAAGTGGAAGGAAGGTGGTTTTTAGATTTGTTCCTATTTCTCGTTATACTCCTCTGATTTGATTGGCAATAAATTAAATTCGTTTCCCTGGGCGGAATCTGTTTTTCCCATGACCAGTAATTGCTGAGTGATCTCCCTTGTCCTTATCTTGACCCAGGAGCCTTTAGTTTTATTTTCTCTCCCCTGCCCAGGTGAGGAGGGGAGTGATAGAAAGACTTCTGTGGGCATCTGGTGTCCAGCCAGATTCAACCCACCTCTGTCAGTAAGAAGACATTTGGTAAGTGCAATCTTTGGGCATGTGACAAGACAGCATTTGTAATGTTATCCAAAGAATCTGTAGTGATTTAAAATCCTATTGTAGTTTCTGTATCACTAGTTTCATTATTTGATTAAAGTCCAGCAGAGCATTAAGGATTACATTTGACTGAGCATGAATGATTTACAATTAGTTAGAAAAAATAAAGGTATTAAGGAATGTGCCAGGTTAATTTATTTGACAAATGAGTGCAAAGCTACTTACACAAACATTTCAAAACAGAGAAGCACCTGGTTCATAATGTATTTTGTAGAAGCAATGAAAAAAGTAATTATAGAGAATTGTAAAAACATTGCCAGGAGGTATAGCTAAGATCACTAGGAATGCAGGGGCTGACTTCCACTGCACTTCACGGTTGTGCTGGGTCCTTCCATGACTGACCCACTGGGTGACAATCAGTAAGCTGAGGAATCCAGAGGTAGGGAAGATATAAGGTATACTTGGCAGTTAGGGCATGGTTTGGTATCCAGCCTGGGGTTTGTACGAGGGGATAATTGTAATTCATTTGTATTACAGTATCTGCTAATGCCAAGCTTTTAGTATTTTTCCAGTTTAATGTCAATAATACTACAGTAATGTTGATATCTAGCTTTTTAAAACACTACCCGTTTTTAATTTGTTTATGTTGGCGACATTTGTTATTTTACAGTAGTATAGGAAACATCTAGTGGTGACTGATGTAAGCCACTTCCTGTCTGTTTTTACTTGATCATGATATTGCTTTGTCAACAGGATCAACAGCATAATGTGCAGCATTGCAAGTGTAAAAAAATAAACTTTTCCAAAAAGCCCAACTATGCAGATTTATCTCTGTGGGTATTGTTGGGTTAGGTTGTCACATTCAAGTATTATAAAGTGTCCATATATTCCATATCAATCACTTCACATAGATATTGTGTTCCACATATTTTTACAGTCCTAAGTGTTTTAGTTAAACTTCTAAACTTTGAAGAAAAGCTATGCTGGTCATCTGGCCATACTGAAGTGGGAAGACAGAGGTAATAACCCTTACAGCTGATAATATTCAATCATTTCTAGCTTCCATTAAGGACAATGCCCTTTCTTTTGTTCACTTCTTCAGCATAGAGGCTATTGCCTCTGTAGCTGGGATTTTTTCCAAATATCTTCTTAGCAGGTGAGGACAGGCAGATTATAGGAAAGGCAGTACAAATGGAAAGTATATCAATGCTCGTCTGACAAATAAACAAGCCATGATTTTACCATGGAAACTGCACAGGCTATCTCTTCACTTCTGCTAGTCTCAGTCAGTGAGGCTCTCTGCAGACATAGGATCTGAATCCCTGCTTCTCTCTGCAGACCTTGGGGCTTGAAGATGGTATTTTTTATGCTCCCTAAAGAAGGTGTGCTTCACTTTGCGGTCCTTGACTCTACCGGAAACTGCGTTTCCCACAAGGAGCAGAAACACCTCTTTTGTTAAAAGAGCAGTGCCCTGCTAAGAACGTGTCTAGAGACTGGCCACATATCTTCCCCTGAGAGATGTATATTTATTTTTTCCCCTAATCTTTGCTTTGTAATTCTCATTATTAAAAAAGATAAAATGATCAAGGACTTCATCTAATCAAAGGCTCATCATCAAAAGCAGACATGAATTGAGGGAGGCCAAGGACCTGCAGACTGACTCTACCCTCCTACATAAAGCTTTTGCCTAAATTTGCAAAAGCCCCCCATTGCACCAGAGAAGGGCACAGGGTAGTTTCTGGCCTCTCCCAGAACTACTTCTGTCTGTACCCGGGAGTGGTCAGGGGAAGTCTGAGAGTTTAGCAATGAGTCATTCTCCTGCCTGGGACTTCTGAGTCCAGTCAAACCTACAGGTTTCAGTGCTCCTAAAATGCAGTTGTAGATAGTATTTTGAATGGCTAATACTCCCCATCCACTTAATATCCTAGGGGTTACAATAGCTACCAAGTAATTTGGAGCCTTGTGCTCGCCTCCCTTCTCAGCCTGATGTGGCTTGATGTCTTCTTGGTGTCTTTCATATCTTCCATATCTCACAGGAGCGCTTGAGCAGCTGGGCTAAAGTTACTGAAACTGCATGGCAAATAGGAACAGAGAAGGTAAGGAGTACTTAGATGTTCCTCCAGGTTCAGGTACCACAGAAGAGGGCTCAAGTGGACCTCAAGTAGGCAGGATTCTTAAACCTACAGCTTGATCTAAACTCCCTTCAAAAATTACGTGAGCTTACTAGGTTTGTCTAAGTTGGAGAGGAACTGCATGAGAAGCAAATCCTTTCATTCAAGACTCTGGACCCTATCATATAGCAGAGCACTTAAATAAGTAAGACTGTTGGAACAACTGTACTTGGCCAAACCAAAAACCCACTTAGCTCTAAACACAGGTGCCAAATGTGCATTAAGTACTTGATAAGCTCACAGTTTCCTGCAGCTCATGAAGGTGAACAAAAGGAAGCACAAGAAATAAGCACTGGTGTTCAAATGAAATGCTTGCCTGCACCCCTCAGAGAAGCATACTTTGTTAGGACCAGTGGCAAAGAACCAGAACTGCTGGAGACAATTCCTCATTAATTCCTGGCATAATAGATGTTAAAAAATAAAGGCTTATTCTCAAATTTTCAAAAAAAATGATTAATAGAATATTCTATTGGATCTGCATCTTCAAGATTCAGATATTGTCAGCAAATGTGTCTTCTGTAGAAAAAAGATATGCCCTCTTCTGGACTACCAGGAGTCTTTTTACTCGGCTTGTTCCATCTTTGAGAAAATTCACTGAGATCATCCATCTCAGTTCTCATGTCTCTATTGGGGGAGGTATTTTTATGTCTAAAATATGTCAATAGCATCTTCCACTGTAAATAAAACTGTGGTCTCTGTCTCTTCTGCTGCCAACAAAAGTCAAACCAGGTTAAAAACCAAAACAATGACTATTAGTAAGCATTTTAGTGACAATTCCTGGAGTACTCCCTCGGTAAATGCTGGCTCAGGAGCGAACCAAGCTGGAGGAGGTGCATTTACATTAAAAGTCTGAAACAGATTTTGCTTCCACGAGTTTGTCCAAGCCACTTTTGATTTATGTGAATTTTTACTATCCATAACATTTAGAGAGTTTCGCAGGTTAATTATGTATGCATGCAAAGGCACTTCTTTTGTTTATTTTGAATCTGTTACTTGCTTGTTTAATTTGATGTTGCTTCTATTGAAAAAGACAGTGAAAAATCATTCCCTATTTCCTATCTCTATACTACACAGGATTTTATAAACCTTTATCGTTTTCTTCTAGATCAGCTGTTTTCCAGAATGAGTTTTCCATTTTCTCATATTGAACCTGTGTGATACTTTGCATTTTCTTTGTTGCTATTCCCTTGATTTATTATATAATTTCTGAGATGGATGAAGAGAACTGCACATTGTATTCAAGATGTGGAAACATCTTAAATTTATTTTATGGTGGCATAGTAATGTTTTCCTTTTTTTGTTTCTCTGTTCTTTCCTAATAATTCCTAACTTTCTGTCTTCTTTGACAGCTGTTCAACACTGAGGTGGTATTTTCATAGAACTATCTATTTATATGGCATGATTTCAGACTGCAATGATAATCATTACTCTGAGTGCACTGTTGGGAACCAGGCGAACTACCATCAGACTTTCATGATGCAGTCATCATCACTTTGTACAAGAAGAAGGGAATTAAATCAGACTGTTCAAATTACCGTGGTATTACTCTGCTCTCCATTGCTGGCAAAATCCTGGCAAGAATACTTTTGGACAGACTAATACCCGCTATAGCAGAAGGAATTCTACCTGAAAGTCAGTGTGGTTTCAGAGCCAACAGGAGTACCACAGACATGGTGTTTGTTCTCAGACAACTGCAAGAGAAGTGTAGGGAACAGAACAAAGGTCTCTATGTAACCTTTGTCGACCTCACCAAGGCTTTCGATACTGTGAGCAGAAAAAGTCTATGGCAGATTTTGGAATGTTTAGGTTGTCCCCTCAAGTTCCTTAAAATGATCATCTCACTCCATGAGGATCAGCACGGCCAAGTCAGATATGACAATGCACTTTCTGAGCCCTTTCTAATAACCAGTGGTGTGAAACAAGGTTGCATTCTCGCACCAACCCTATTCACAATCTTTTTCAGCAGGATGCTCCAAAAGGCCACGGCAGACCTCGAGGATCAGGACGGTATCTACATTCGATATCGTACTGATGGAAGCCTATTCAACCTAAGGTGACTGAAGGCCCACACTAAGACCTTAAACCATCTTGTCCGGGAGCTGCTTTATGCTGATGACGCCGCCCTCGTCGCCCACACAGAAGCAGCTCTGCAGCATTTAACATCCTGCTTTGCAGATGCTGCTGAGCTCTTTTGCCTGGAAGTCAGCTTAAAGAAGACTGAAGTTCTCTATCAACCTGCACCTTAGGAAGTCTTCCATCATCCCCATATCACCATTGGCCAATCAGAGCTCAAATCAGTCCAGCAGTTTAATTACCTAGGTAGCCTCATCTCCTCGGATGGTAAGACTGACAGAGGGATAGACAACAGAGGTTGGCAAAGGCATAGAGAGCTTTCAGAAAACTCCATAAAAGAGTTTGGCGAAATAAACACCTGAAGAAAAGTACCAAGACCAGTGTTTACAGAGCCATTGTGCTGTCTACTCTCTTATACGGATCCAAATCATGGGTCATCTACCGCCACCACCTGCATCTCCTAGAACACTTCCATCAACGCTGCTTCTGTACAATCCTAAACATCCACTGGTCAGACTATGTGACCAATACATCTGTTCTAGAGCAAGCAGCAGTCACAAGTATAGAAGCCATGTTGCTGAGAACACAGCTGCGCTGGGCAGGGCACATCTCAAGGATGAAGGACCACCGCCTCCCTAAGATCTTGCTTTATGGTGAACTTGCCACCGGCTGCCGCAAGAGAGGAGCCCCGAATAAAAGATACAAGGACTCCCTGAAACAACATCTCAGCCTTGGCCATATTGATCAACATAACTGGTCTACTCTGGCCTCAAATTGGGAGGTCTGGAGACACACCATCTATAACGCTGATGATGCTTTTGAGAACGCACGCAGGATCACTCTTGAGGAGAAAAGACAACGCAGAAAGAATCGTGTCTTGCAGAATATACCACCTAAGGAGTCTTTCTGCTGTGCCTTTTGCAACCGGATGTGCCTATCTCATATTGGCCTTTTTAGCCACCAGCGCGCTTGTAACAAACGTGGGTAGAGCCCTTCTCAAATCTTCATTCGCAAAGCCTGGCCATGATATTGTATTTTTTTAATGTGATTGATATCTCTGCCAGAATTGCTATAGCTATTAACAGAATTGTGGATAGTTCTTCAAAATGAAAAATGTTTAGATACATTATGGTACTCTGTTTTGCCCTTAATTATTAAAGTATTTTATATACTTTCAAATAATTTATTATTGTGTGAGGAGGAGTTTGATAGCCAGACACTAAAATATGGAGGTTTCCAAATTCAGATCATAGCCCATGCTCTTTTCACTCGAAACGTGAAATTACAACTCTGAGTTTGACAGAAAATACTTACCCACATAGACAGCTATAAGAACAGTTACTGTGTAAGGCACTTACGTGATTAAATCAGCTCATGAAATTCCCTGAATTTATTTATTTTTTGTCTTGTTTTCAGCTACGATGTATGTGTTATAGCACAAAGATCTGACAGTTATGAGGCAAGTCTTAGTGAACTGGCAAAAAGAAGAGCCCTTTCCCATGGGTAGAATCTAAAGTAGGATATCTGGAAGATTTCTTTATTATGCCACTCATTTATGTAAGAACAGGTCAAACATGAATGACATTTATGTGGATTTTTTGCATTCTCCAAAATCATAAAGTGAGAGGATAGGCCTATAAACTACATATTGCTGTTTAATTTTCTTTCTGTTAGCAGATGGATATTGTGGCAATTCTGAAATTTCCATAGACCTTTCACAGTTCACAGTGTAGCATCTGCAAAAGCAAGATCATGTACAGTCTTACTTTTGTTTCACTGTACTGGAATTCCAGAACAGTGGAAAACAAGGAAGCAAAAGAAGTACAAAACTATAATGAGAAATCTTGGATAAAAAGAGGGAATGAAAGAAAAAAAAAGGAAAGAAAGGAGAAAAGAAGGGAGGGAGGGAAGAAAGGAGGAAAGGGGGAAGGCAAGAAGGGATGGAGGAAGGAAGGAAGGGAGGGAGGAAGGAAGGAAGGAAGGGAGGGAGGAAGGAAGGAAGGAAAAAGAGAAAGAAAGAGAGAAAGAAAGAGAAAGAAAGAAAGAGAGAAAGAAAGGGAAAGAAAGAGAAAAAAAGAATGAAAGAAAAAGAGAGAAAGAGAGAATGAAAGAAAGAGAGAAAGAAAGTGAAAAACTGCCATTCCTGCTAAGCTAGCAAATATAAAGGCTCAAAAGTCAATGTTCTTGCAATGAATTTGGATACATGGCTTGATAAAAGAAGTATGACAGTACAGAACACTGCTATCTCTTCTATGAAACTGATATAGTGGAGAAAGGAATCTGTGTAAACAACCACCCCTCAAGTACTGAATTTTTTCTCCTTTTAATCTGCTCTTTCTTACAGAGAAATGTAAAGCAGTGGCATGAGAAAACAGTATGATAAAATTTTAAGAATATTTAATGTGAAAGATTTAGTTTCAAGACACAATCTTTGATCTGTATTTCGAAAGAGATAGAACAATGTGGATCCAGCCCACAAAAGACAAAACTCTGGAAATCTTGGAGAGACAGATTCCAGTTTACATAAAGATCTGGATTACCATTTCCATTTACACAAATGTTTCATGAATAAGGTATCCTAAAAAGTTACAAAGGAAGCATTGGGAGCACAAAACTTAGGCTTTCAGACACTATTCTAAAAATCTTTGGACTTTCTTTCACAGGTCATTTCCTGTGACAGGGATTCACAGTCATTTCCCCACAAGAACACAAGTATCTCAAAGGATCAATAATCTAAAAAATTACTACTACCTTGCTGCTTGGGTTTATTTCTTTTCTTTAAATCCATCAAAAATATTTATTCTAAAACATTGATAATTTTTTAAGAAAATACATTTCAAAATTATTTTAAATTATATATATTCATAACCCCAATCCAGAAAAAAAATTGTATTCTTCTCTAATTTTCATCAGTAGGAGATAGTTGCTATAAAATAGCTCATGATTAAGTGCACCACACTGAGAATGGGATTTACCTCATCTAAATTTAGCCACCTAAGAGTTTGGCAGCTGTGAGGTATTCCAAAAAGGTAACTTTAGCCATTCAAGCTAATCTTTCTAGGCTCCCTCTATAGTTTTCTACAGATTCAGAGCCAAAAGGTAGAATTGCACTGCACTGACCCTTGAAAACCTTAGAAAATGCTTCTCCTTCTTCCCACATGCCTTACTAGCCCTTCTTGTCTTTAGTCATAAAGTTTCCTTTGATAACTCCTAGAGACAAAAAACATCTCACCTTAAAACAGATGGAGTAGACAAAGCTACAGAATATTGTGACCTTGTAGACTGAATTGCTTTTTTCCCCTCAATTGCTAAATACAGTTTCTGGAGAAAATCCAGAGAAAGACAATTAACTTAATGAAAGATACAAAAAGTTTGAGTCAGAGGTACTGACAGTATTGAAGCAGCTTATGCCTGTGTCTCTCAGAAAGCAATCCAAATTGAATACCTGGAGTATACTGAAAAAAATAATTTGTACTTACTTTTTCTGAGGTCCTGTCTTAGCTGGAATCAATAAACAAATGGACACATATCAGGTTTAAGCTTGGTCCGAAGGTTTAGTTTTGACTGAAATAGTTGACTTAGAACAATGACTGGAATGAACAATAAAAACAGTGAGGCCTCTCATTCTGATAGTGCTTATTCCAGTATACTGATATTCATACATTGAATGTATCAAAGTGGTACATAAACAGTCAGAAAAATGGGTCGAAATATGTCATTAATTTTTAAATGAAGGCCACTTCACATAATTTATTTTATTACATTCTTTTTTAAGAAATTTATTATGATAGTATTGGCTAAGTTATTTTAACATTTTTATGGAAACTGCAACTTATGACACACTAGCTATGCGAATTCTATGGGCTCTTACTCTGTTGCTAAAACTGCTATGATGTCAATCCATGTACACTTTAATTTTTTAAGAATGCACTGGAAGACTGAGAGCTATGATAACAACTTGGCGTATACTTTAACAGTTTTATATTATATGGAGCTTAGCTTGATAAAACGTAAAAGCAGATCTTTGGTATTAGTTCTTTCTTATTAAATGGATATAAACCATACAGTGTAAAAATTAGCAAAGCTTCATATATTCTCCCTTAGTTATTATGCCTGGTGCTGTGATAGGGCTATTGATCATGGGTTTGTTCAGCTGATTTCCAGTATGTTCAGGGAACATAAGATCCTTTGGGGTGAATGAAAGTCTTAACAATGAGGCTTGCAGCTGTTTCTATGAGCTTGTGAATACCCAAACCAGGCAAAAATACCCAGAGTAGATCATATGGCTATCACCTATTTATTTAAAATAAGCGACCTTTTTTCTCTAAAGGCAGCCCGAGACACTGTTTTTCACCTTTTCACCTGCAACCAAGTGATTGCAGTAGTGACTATCCCACAGGATTCATCCTCAACAGGACTTTCTCTAGCTATTTTCTATCTTCAGAAGTAACAGTCTCTAACTTTATGAAGTTATTCTGCCTGGAGGTAAGACCTGATCACTCTCTTTATCAATGAGCGGTGTCTGAAACCTGCAGGCATTTCATCAAGTACAATACAAGATTAATCAAGTAAAACACCTGAGAGACAAAAAGGGGGGCCAGTGCTGAGGGAGGCTGAAAGCCCAGTGGGCTCCACTGTGGATTCTCCATCCTGAGAGATGTATCGGATCAACTGCACAATTACAAAGCACAAAGCCTAATTTTGAAATTGTGTAATAGCACTGCATATGAAACTTAAGAAGCTGTTTAAGACTAGCTAAATTGATTTTAGGGCTTCGGTTAATAACTGTAACTAGGGACTACAATCAACATGGGTAGAAAGATCCCATACCAGCTATTTCAATTTCACCATTGTGTGCTGGGAATGAAAGAGGAATAAGAAAGTTTTAATTAAACCGGTTTAATTTTCTTTGATCATCTAATACAGGGTTAATAAATAAATCTTTTATCCTTTAACTTTTGTGATTTGATTGCCATCTTTTTAAATTGGGTGATCTGGCCAAACGATGATTTAACCATGTGTTATTTTTAACACACTGAACTTTTGATCCAATATCTGTTTAAACTTTGATTTTAAAAATTATCTTAATTTCTACATGGGCTATCGACATTTTCAGTGATAAAGTCTTAGCAATGTCAGTTTTGTAATGTTTGCTTATTACAAAGCAATGGAATTTGCCTTCTGCAAACATTAGCAGAATTGGTTTGTTCTTTTTGTAGCAGAATGGGCTTGAAAAATAAAAAACAGGTAAATTAGCTGAGGTACATAAGCTTGGTCCACTCTACAAATGAAAACCTTTATCCAATGCTATTCCATAATTCTACTAATTCATAGCAGTAATTAATAATGTTATATCTTTTTAGAATTATGTCTAAGAAGTCAAAACAAATCTTTCATTGAAGCAAAATATGAACATTTCATAAAAGGACAAATTTTCCTGAAGTCATCTCTAAAAAGACCCATTCTAGAATTAATAAATGAGACTAACCAGCTGCAATTCAGTATGTTTTACAGGAAAGACCTGAATCAGTGGAACTGAATGCAGTGTTTCCAATTCTTCCTGGCAAGTGAAGGAATAAAGAAGTAAAGAATGAAGTCAGGATCACACTATGGGAATACCATCGTATTTTTCTAATTAATTCCATTCAAGAAAATATTAATTGAATATTTTAGAGTTAAGATAACAATGCTGTTAAACAGCAACACAATATGATGAAGTCAACAAAGCATGCCTGGTAATGTAAAGAAAAATTCAAATACATTAATTTGTCCATTAGCCTTATCCTATTCCCTTTGGATTTTATTTTCTGTGCTTTATTTTTTAACCTCAGAGCTGCATTCATGTATTATTAAATCACTAACAACTGTTATTTAAAAATCTTGGCTTTCTGAGCCCAGTAAGTAATCTGGATGAGCAATCTACCTCCCTAGGGGAATTTTCCTATGCAGAAGCTGGTATGACCTCCACTCAAACAGTTTGCATGCATAATTATATTTCTGATGGGCTCTAATTGTATACATAAGATGAAAATAATTTGTAGTGAATTTTGTCTGGAAATTTGACCCTTTACATTTTTTTTCTTTAATTTTACCTTACCCATGTTAGTAAGCAAATAATGCATTTTTGTGCCATGGATATTCAAATTAATCAAATAACTATTAAATTATGCACTTGACATCCTTACAGATAGCATATGCCTGCATTATTTGGCAGAAGTCAAATGTACAAATATGTACAGTGTGCAATGCTCCATATCTGTGTATAGTTAAACCAACATGAGGACAGTGGTTATACTGTTCTAGGCCTGTGTAACCACACAGTTTGGAATGTTTGAATAAATTGCTGAATGAACCTCATTATGAATTATATTTATGAGGTTTACAGAGGGCAGATGCTCCCTTTCTAAATACTGGTAGCTGCCACATCCCCATTGAGACCTTTAGCAGGTTCCAGGTAGCATGTAAATACACTAGTCCTAAGTAAAAAGTATCCATCAGTTGAAAATTTTGGCGTCTAGCAATCTCTGGTAATGTGCAAAACCCCAAGCCAGCCAGCCTGTGCCTTTCTTTTTTAATTCCTCCCCTGTGATTTGACAGATCTTCAGGTAAAGTGCAGAAGAGTTGATGGAGACACTGACAGCTCTATAACTTCACTCAGCCACTCTGAGGTTCATAGAGCCCGCCACAGACTGGAGTAAATGTCTACTCATTGTAAAACCTTCCCAGGTTTGAGAAAAAAAGGGTAATAAACCTGAACAAGGAATTACAAATGAGCTGGGAGATGATCTCAGTGACTTGGGACCTTCATTCTCTGGAAGAGTTTTACATTGTCCTAGAGGACTTCCTTTTATTGTGCTGTTAGCAACTGGGAAGACTTTCTCCTGGCTGGATGCTTGTTTAACTTGGAGGGCCAAAGCCATTTTGTTCTGTAGTAAGTTTGTAAATTAGGCATATAGTCTTCAGCCTATATTTGCCAATGTAAATCAAAGGACCAGGTATTTCCACAGGATTTTGGCATTCTGTAGTTCTCTTTCTAACCTATGTGACTACTGACGGTGGCTTCCTATTGCTACTCAGCACTGACTGTCAAATGGAAAGGAAGTACCAAGCTGACACATGGCAAATGAATTATCTTTTTACAAAAGCTCATATTAGAGATAATTGAAATGCAGAACAATGTCATCACAGTCACTTCTGAACATAGGAAAATGGAATAATGCTTTCTGGAACAACAAAGGTATCTTTGTGCTCTTAGATAAAATTGCTGAACTAACTAAATATATTTAAACGGGAGCTGCTTCTAGACTGTAGCTTGAATGCCAGTTTTCAAATGAGGATATATTTTTAGACACAGTTCATGAATTGCTAAACCCAAGATTTTCAATTGGAAATGCAAAGCTGCTGCTGCAACAGTCTGCTATCGGTAATTGTGATTAAAACAGAATAGGCAATGGCACAAGCAGAACAGCTGCATCTGTTTAGATTTCTTCGAAAACCAGTATTGTGACAACTGGAGTAATGTATGTGCATATCTATTTCGTCCCATGCTGCAAAAATTAATTTATTATTTGTGATATTATTGCTTATATAATCTCCATCCTAAACCAGGACTCTACAGTCATGTGCGGATATATATGGTAAATGGGATACAGACAGAAGGAAGACTACAAAGAGATATTAAAATAATAATGATCTACATGCTTGGTTTCTGCCTATCAATAGCCTCTGCGTGGTAAGTATTCTCCAGATGTCACAGAGAGGGAGAGCTTTACGGAAGCATTTGAAGAGGCCTTATGAAGTAAAAGAGAAGCTCCTTTAGAAGTGAAATGGAGAGAGCCAACATCAGAAGCAGATGAAGGGTGATGGTGTTTGCTCAAACACTGCATGATGTTACAGGCAGCAAGAGGAGTTGGCACCATAATAACAAGCAGTGCCTAATGAAAATAAAATGGGGAAGCATAAGCCACAGGTGAAGGCAATGAGCTTATGCTTGCTATGATAGAGAAGGATTATACACTGGGCAGTCCCAAAATTTCTGGTAATAATCTGAATATGTATAAATGTTTGCCTCTGCTGAAAGTGAGGTGAGGTTTGTAGAAATAAAAGAAGCAGGCAAACCCCTTCTTAGGGAGTCTTGACAAAACATACAGATAATGAGGATTTGGTAACTAAGTTGTGCAGTTTTTAGTTTAAAAATCTTGGCTGAGCAGAAGTATTTGGATGGGTGATAATTCTGATGAGTATCAGTTTTCCATTACAAGTTGGGGATATAACTTTCCATTTATTTTAACTAGCATGAAATTCATTTTAAAGTCAATCTTCTCACATCTGTTTCACTTTAATGTTATTACACTCTGCAAGGAGACTGTGGTCTAGAGAGTTAATCAGCAGCAAAAACTGTAATGGGTAGAGGAGGAGAATCTATATGGTTATTGAATCCCCACCATTGTTTTTCTCTCTTAAGACCTTATACAAAGGCCTGGGAAGTGAAAAAAACCCTTCCACTACCTTGCTTTGAGCTTTGGGTTTGTCTCCTGTACCTTATTAATTGCACCAGCAAGCAGACCAAATAAATTAATAGGGATGAATATTGCATTGGTATCAAATAATCTATAGAATTGCTGCAGATGCCATCGAAGATGCACTCTGTAGTATGTATGTTTAATTCAAAAAGTCATTCAAAATGAGAAGTGCAGATATGCTAGGATAATAAATAAACCAATATGCTACTGTTGATTTGATGACACCTCTGAAAGTATTGGCCTGATATAAACTACTTCCAGGTGCTACTGATGTACTGGTCTGCACTGCTTGCATTATGTGTTTTACTGTGTTATAGCTCAACCAGCCTGCTAGAGAGTTGTGAGGCAGGAATGAATAGAAGCAGAACTTTTTCCCAAAAACCTTCAGCTCACATCATGATTAACTCAGTTCTTGTTTTTCCAGTTACTCTCCCAAATTTATACTTTTTCCAACCAACATCTTAAAAAGACTACAATAACATGGGTTTTAATTTCTATCTTCTTTCTATTTTATTTTTTTTGTCAGAGAAATTAGCATATTTTGTTAATATGCACACTGTATCTTCCATCTTCTGTCTTTCCTTTGTCACAGTACTGCTCCACTGAGAGAGACCCCAGTGAGCCTCTTTTTAACTGTGTGAGGATGCAACTTGCCTGAACCTGGGAACATCATGACTGACAGTGAAAACGGATGGGTTACTAGACATAAGCCTTAGGACACGTCTTCACTAAGCTAAAGGTCAAATTTAGATCAGGATTAATGGAAAAAAAAGATATCCCTCTATAGATATGCCTGTTTATCTATGGGTTGCCTTTGAGGATACTTCTGCCTGTAACCTCTTGAGAATGATGCTAGACCTACAGAAATCCTTAGGGCACTAGCATAGTCAGAATAACCATCAGGAGATATGATTCTGTGAAAATACTACTGCAGAAGCCTATTCTGAGAAAGTGCAAAGGGATGTCTGATGAACGCAAACTACTTCTGTCTTCCCTCTCCTTGTTAACTATTCACTAGGTTGCTAGCATGTGGAAGTGATTCCAGCAGCAAGCTGAAAACCTACAGACAGCTTTAAAACTATTAGAAATATGCAGAGGCTTTGAAATCTAAGAAGGATGGTTATGAGTATTGACTTCAATCTCCTGTATCACCCACAAAAAAGATCCCCCATTACTTCAGCTGCCACTATACTTCCCCTCAGTTACCAATGTGACCGAGTCCTGCCTAACACAGTGGAGGTAAGTAAGAATACATGAACAGAAGACACAGGATAGGACCACATGGGGTGCAAAACAGAAGATGGAAGACTGCATTAAAAACATGTCCTCGATATTGTTTGGTCCTAGTTTTTCCTGCCAGCTTCAAGGGCACAAAGATAATGTACACTTAATGCACTCTGGACAGCAACAAGGCATACTTGGCAATCCCAACGCTTCATTCACCATGGGTTTTGGCAATATATGTAACATTGTTTTCCTAATAGTAATTATGGCTCTGAGAGGTATAAAATGCCTGATATTCCGGTGGAATATCAAGTTTAAGACTAAAGAGAAACCTTAAAAATTCCATTATTATTAGTTATTACAATGTTAATAATTTTAGCAGAAATATCCAGCTATTTGGGGGTTGTGAATGGAATTTTAAAACAGTATCACTAGGTGTTGTTAGATCAGACTTCATACCTACAGTTTACTAAGAATAAAAAAAAATTGCCTTGTGATTGAATACTATTCTGAATTCTGGTGAAGTAAATGGTTCTTTTAAGGTGTGTGTTTCCCCTCAGATCTGTATTCATTTTACAAGTTATGCTGCTATAGCTGAAAAATGAGTTTTGTACTCTCCTGAGTATATTTGCAATGGCATTAAATGATTTGGGGTCATCTTCAGTTAACATTGAGAATAATTCTATAATATCTTTGAAGTAAGGCCAACACCACCCTTTTTAACTTTTTTTATTTTTTAAATGCAATTTCTGTTATTGCATGTTTTCCTACTTTGCTGATACTTCTGGAGGAAGGCTACTTCAATATTCTGTTTGGAAGTACCCCAGTTTTATGTCACCTTTTCTCCCATAACATATTGCTGTTATTTCCTCAGATTTCTCGGAGGTTTTAATACGTGCATTTCACTGCCACTCACCCTCTACTGGTTTGAATGGTAAGAATAGGCACCATGTCCCTCACCAGTTCATCTTTCTCTGGAATCTCTTCCCTCTCTCTTGGGTCAATCATGCTAAAGATAGATAAAATCTATTTTATCTAACATGTCAATGTCACTCTATTAACTTTCCTCTGTGGTACACTGTTTCCATTATAGGAATTTAGAAGCTTGGGAAGGGAACAAATATTCAACTTTAACCAGGCAAATTTGGGTTTTCTTCCAAAGCTTCTCAGGATCTCTGGTCATGCACTTCTTTTCTCCTCACATCAGAATGTCATTTATTCATATCATAGTCTGCTGCATTGCCATCTATATTTCACTGGTTTTCCAGTAAAGCTGCTGATGAGAATGCCAGTTGGAGGAAACTGTTTCCTTCAATGTAATATGCTCACAAAAATGGTGTGGCGTTGGTTTTTTTTCCTTAACAGTACCTGCTTGCAACCTGCCAACACATTGTGTGTATAAAAATATTTGCCATCTAACACATCTCCAGAAGTATCTCTTCTTATGGAAATTTTCCTTGAGGAAAATGTTCACTTCACATATATATATGTATATAATCTCCATGATGCTACACAGCAGGTAAGAATTGTAGGTTTTGCTCTTTTAGCAATGATGAGTGAACCGACTGCTTTTCTACTAAACACACAATTTTACAACAATGAGCCTGTCTGGCTTCATTTTCTGCTGCTATTCAAGGGGGAGAGAAAAATTATGTAAGTCAGGAACAGTGTGGTGACTGGGCTATTAACTCACTTCTGTTCTGCACAGTTAAAAGATCTTCTCTCCTGTGGATTATATGCTTAGACGGAACCACATTTATTTTTGCTTGCTGCCTCGCTAAAGAAAGAATTATAGAATCATAGAACAGCCTGGGTTGAAAAGGTTATCTAGCTCCAACCTCCCTGCCATGGCCAAGGACACCTTTCACATGCATCCGTTTGATTTGCCCACAAGCTTGACATAGTTTTAACTCAGAAATGGGACTTTACCTCTTTGAGCTATTACAAAGTGCATTTTTGCATGTCTACTATTTACCCATATATCTAGCTCCTAAACTCATATTGTGAAAATCAGGTCACAATTAGATGCCTCAATTTTCCCATCCCTCCTTCTTTTTGTAATCCGTAAGTTCTTGTGTTGGCCACATTGCACTCATTGCTAAGATCCACGTTTCTGGCACCATAGTACCTTGTACACCCATACCCAATTTAAAATTAATACCCCTCCAACCTGTACTGTGATGGTCCATTGGTTTATGCAGAATTCTCCTGAATTCTAGCAATTCAGGAGAGCTAGCAATGCTGTTTTCGTCCTTTTTTGTCCTCACTGTGTGCACTCTTAAAAAAATGATGTGATGTATTGCAGTTCTTGCATCTTTTTCAAGTTCTCAGAGCCAGGATCTCTAAGATCTGTTTCATTCAGTGTTTTAGTCTAACTGGTCAGCACTGTGTCACAGGCACCTCTGAACAGCACAATAACCAACCCCACTGGTCCACAAAACAAAAGGCCTTCTGTGGCAACAAGCTGCCACAGAAGAGAGACTACCATGGAGACCATTTGTGATCCTGTAAGAAAGATCCATTGTATTTCACATCCCTTTGTTCTGAAAGCACTAGGAATTATCTCACGTCCATTCACCATGAGCCAATGAGTTATCCCAAGTTTAGAGTTTGGGAACTGCAAAAGTGTTAAAACTCACAAAAACTCACAAAAAATAGGCCTGGAACAAGAAAAGTAGAAAGGAAGTGAAACCTATATCAGCTGAGCTGGAAGTGTACCCAGAGGTACTCAAGCTCCAGCTTGAGGCTTAAAGTGTGAAGGAAAGGAAGTTACTTGCACTATCCAAGTAACCAGTAGCTTTATGATAAAGCATGTGTACATGTATACATAAGTAGAAGGACTGAAGAGAAGAAAAGAAGAGATTAAAGCTGACTTCTTGCGGGGTATGGCTATGCATTGAACTTTTAATTTTGTTATAGGCATTTGCATTCTTTTTGACACCTACGAACCTTGTTTCAGTTTTCCTGAGTTGCACCTGCCTGTTTTCCCTTAAGTCAGATGTGAAAGAATATGTTGTGGGTAGGTATATCTGCCTGCTGAGGCACAATGCACTACAAGGAATAGAATTTGGAGACTGCAGACAAGGCACATTGTTGCTGTGATCAAACATTTTTCTCGTGCGTGCAAGACCCACATGAGAGCAGAGGGTGTTCCTCCAGCGTTATAAAGCCAAATGACATTCCAGAAGCAGCTGCCCAGCCAATACGTCCACACTCAGTGTAGGTTCTCCACTAGGGAAATTTGAAGCTCCTATCTCAAATTTCTACCTGACAAAAAAATCTAGGACAATCTTATTTGGGAACTTTGGAGCTCATTTTGTGGGTTATTCACCCTAAAATAAGATTACAACAGATCTGTGACTGAACTCAAACCCAAGGTACATCTGGTGGCAAAAATTTGCTTTTTTTCCTTCTTTATTTTCTTTGCAGATATGCAGGAAGAATTTTGACTGAAGTTAGTACATTCTTGATGTTAATGCAGCTTTTGTTTTACTTTTTTTTTTAAAATTTAGGTATCAGTCTTTCAAAGCTCACTTCCAAGTGAACATCTCTCAGTTGGTAAATGATGTGAAACTTATTTTTGGAACATGTAGGAATAGCAAAAGGGCTCACTAATCTTCTAATAAGATAAAGTTACTTCTGAAGGATAAAATTAGCATGCTGGAAATTTTCCAACAATTATATTTTTACAGCCCTACCATGTATATTATATAGTGTGTTTCTAAAGAATTAGTACTCCAAAACGTATGTTCCTCATGTCTTCTGCAAACTTTATTTTGAGGAAAATTTTAATGTGATAATTTAAAAAAAAAAATTATTTATGAAGAATTATCCAAACTGTATAATCTTATTATTACGAGAAATAAAATATTAGTAATGGAATATGCATCCTGATTTTGGCTAAGATAGAGTTAATTTTATTCCTAGTAGCTGGTACAGTGCTGTGTTTTGGATTTAGTAGGAGAATCATGTTGATAACACACTGATGTTTCAGTTGTTGCTCAGTAGTGCTTACTCTACATCAAGGACTTTTTCTCATGCTCTGCCAATGAGGAGACACAGAAGAAGCTGGGAGGGAGCAAGGCCAGGACAACTGACCTGAACTGGCCAAAGGGATATTCCATACCATAGAATATCCTGCCAGTATATAAACTAGAGCAGTTGGCCAGGAGGCGTGGATGACTGGTCAAGGCTGGGCTGCGCTGGGCTTTGGCCAGCAGGTGGTGAGCAACTGTGTTGTGCATCACTTGTCTTTATGGAGGCTTATTCCTCCTTTTTTTTTTTTGTTATCTCCTTTTTTCCTACTATGATTGTTATTATTGTCATTATTATAGTGTTCTACTTTATTTCCATTATTAAACTGTTCTTATTTCAACCCATGGGTTTTACCTTTTTCTGATTCTCCTCCCAGTCCCACCAGAGTGGGGAGGAGTGAGTGAGTAGCTGAGAGCTTAGTTGCTGGCTGGGGTTAAACCACAACACAGGATTCAAGAAAAAATGGTTTTACATTATTTAAATTTGAAATTTAGATTCTGAAATCAGGAGTCAGAGGACTGATGGATCAAAAGCACACTGATCCCATCATCCAGAGTTCAATAAACAGAAATGAACCTATGATATCTGTATTTTCTGGAAAATGGGAAAGAAAGTATAGGACTAGAGGATCAGTTTTTCTAGGGATGATAGGTTACCAATAACAATTTGCTGTGTCCTGCACCATTCAGCGTATTCATAAATGATCTGGAAAAGGGATAAGTAGTCAGATCACAAAGCCTGATGAGGCTATCAAATTATTTAGCTTAATGAAGATGAGACAACCTTGATTATCTGCAGACAAGTTTATGGGAGTGACCAAGCAATAAAATGGCAGATGGAGTTCAGTATTAGATAAATGCAAAGTACTGCACAGGGAGGAAAAGGATCCTTACTTCAGGTATGAAAAGGCAGGTTTTGATCTGGTCATTACTTCTCAGGAGAGAGAGTCCTGGAGTTATGAAAGTGGCTCCATGATAACATCAGCCTGGTGATCAACAGATGAAAAAAAAAAAGTGTTAAGAAATCAGTAGAGAACAAAACAAACAATATCTCTTTGTTGTCACAGAAATCTATATTTTGCTTGCATTTTTTGTGTAGGTAAAGAATCATAGAAATATTGGTTGAGAGGGACCTCTGCAGGTCACCCAGTCCAACCTTTCCCTTGAAGCAGGACTGTTGCCAGATCAGATCAGCTGTGACTTTGTTTAACTGAGTGTTTATCTGAGTGTTGGAAACCACCAAGAATTGGCGATTCCACAACTTGTCTGGGCAATTTGTTACGATGTTGCATGTTCCTTTTGGTGAACAAAGTTTTCCCCATGTCCAGTTTGAACCTCCCAAGCTGCAGTTGTTCTTGTTCAACACAGCTGCCCAATGCAAGTAGCTGTTGTTCCTTGTTTTCTACTTGCCACTGCCAAGAAGTGTTTGGCTGCATCTTCCTTCAGATGCTGTTCTGGTCCCTGAACTTCAGCAGTAAGATGGAAAACAGGAACATATTTCATGTGAAGCACAGCTAACTCAAATAGAATCCTTCAGGTGGGAGAGGAATTACAGAGCATATAATAACAAACTAGTGAGCATCAAATGAAGCTAGCAGTAGCTAGGTTGAAAGTACACAAAAAGAGGCAGGTTTTTGCACAACATGTGTTTGACCTGGGGAACTTGTTACTAGAGCAAGTTGTAGGTGCTACAGATCTATATAGGCTAAAGGGAAGATGGGAAAGTGCCTGACAGAGAAATCTAGTGGCTACTAAAGTCATAGAAACTACACCTGCCTTATAAAAATCTTTGAGTTTGAAATACTGGTGGCAGCGAAAGTGCTGAAGAGGATTATTGCCTTTACTAATGCAACACAATATTGGTCCAGCAAAGCACTTTGTCTGACCCAATGTGGAAGCTCTTATGTTCAAGAAATTGCTTGTAAAACTTAACTGCCTTACCCTCGTTTCTGTCCTGTCTTGTTAATTACACTGGGGAATTCTTCAGCTCATTTTCTCTGGCACACAAATTATTATTATTTCACTTTGTTTTTAAATTGTGCACACAAACAACAACAAAAATAGAACTGCAAGCGAAATTTACATTTTGAAGAAATCAGCTTCAGACTTCAAAATGAAACTGCAGTTGCTGGCCAAGGCCTTATTTCCAACCGATTTACATAATTGGCACCACTAAATTTCAGAAGTTAAGACTTTTAAAGGAAAGATATGCCTATGATTAAGACAACCAAACAGCACTCAGGAGATCTCACTCTGATCTCCAGTAACGCCATAAATTTCCTGATGGTTTTGGCAAATCAGTGGGCCTTCATCTAGCATGAGCTGAGTTTTCAGTCAATGAACTTAATGAAAGTGCTCAGGATAAGCACTTGCAGAAGTGCTTAGTGAGTGAGCTTTTCACCTTGTGCATTTGTGTGGCAGTGGAAAACTTTGGGGAGGACCCTCTTGTAGTGCAAAGAGGTGATTCATGGAGGAGATACCACTACCCAAAGCTTTTTGCCTTGAGAGGGGAGACAAAAGGGGCGCCGAGGGAAAGAAGGAAGGCAGAAAAAGAGGAAGAGTGGTGAGGAAAGGAGGAAGGTGCTTCTCACCTGGCTTTGAGGCCCTGAAGAGCAGGGATGGTCTGGAGGAGGGGGCCGCCCCAGAGGAGTGGGGCTGGGAGACAGGGTGCGAGGGCAGGGAGGAGCGGGCAGGCCAGGGTTCGTGGGAACGCCACTCCCCGCAGCCGCAAGCCCCTTCCCGGCTCCTGTGGAGCCGACAGTCGCTCCTCGCCTCCCCCAGGAGCCCTCCGGCGGCTCAGGGCGGAGCCGCCCTCCCCGCGGGCACCACCCGGTCCCGCCACCCATAGAGGTGGCACAGTGCTGCCAGTGCGAGCCCTCCCGCTGTTCCCTTGGGACGGACTCCCTCCGCCTCCCCCCTTGTCCCCGCCTCGCTCCCCCGTCCCGGCAGCCTCTCCCGCCCCGTCCCCGTGCGGGTCATCCCGGCTCTCCGCCCGACGCCGAGAGGAAGCCGCTGCCGGGGCGATGCGACTCCCCGCCCCGCAGGCAGAGCCCCTTCTTCCCTTCCCATCCAAGGAGACACCGGGATCTGCCTCCGCTCCCCTCGGCCCTCCCCCTCGCACCCTCCCGGCTTCCTCCCTCTCGCCTTCTTTTTCTCTCTGTTTTTTTTTCTTTTCCTTTTTCCATCCCCTCCCCCTCCTGGGAAGACCTGGCCGCTCCCCCCGCCCCGTGCTCAGTAGCCGCGGGCTCTGGGCGGTGGACGAGCGGCGCGGAGCGGGGAGCCGGGAGCCTGTGCCCCGGGGCTGCGGCCGCCGCCTGCCCCTCCGTCCGTCCTGAGGGGTGCCAGGTATGACCAAGACCCTTCCTGTCGTCGGCCGCAGGGGGAGAGGCAGCCCCCAGAGACCTAGGTGGGCAGGAGAGGAGCTGGGGATGGGGGCTGAAGGGGCTGCCCGGGGCCGGGGACCGGGCAGTCCGAGGTAACCGGCGTCTCTAAGGTGATACTCTTTATGCGATGTCGTTCTTCCTACGCGGGTCGTTTTAAAAAACTGATGAGACTGAGCGATGTCAGTACCTTGGGTTTGGCAGCTGGGAGGTTTTGTATAAAGCTCCTGCCTCTTTATCCTTACGGATATATTTTTGATAGGACTAAAACGTCACACGTTTCTTTGGTACTTATTTCTTAACATTTAAAGCCAGTTTCACAAGACGGCTTAACGGGACTGAGGCAAGGGGCATCTTTATTGGGCTTTCGGGGGGTTGTCTCTGTGCTGTGCCATCTGCAGGGAGCAGGCAAGGAACCTCTTCACCGTTCAAAACAAACTCTCCTTAAATTCTGAATCATAGCCTCAGTATTCGGGCTACCATCCCCGCCGCTCCCCTGGAATTGACACTAATTTCATCCAGATTCGTCACTACTGGAAGCAGATTTATCTTGGATAGCAAAAATAAAAGAGCCGTGCCAAGGTATTTGACTTGCAGGCTCTGTAGAAGGGGAACTTCTTTGGATGAGGAGCGGAAAAGCAGAACCTCACTCGGAAAGCAGGACCAGGGAATGGCTAAGGAGCAGTAGAAGTAAAGCCTACCTCCGCAAATCCTCGCCTTTTTTCCGGGAAAGCCCTGAGCTTTAACACGCGAACGCATAGGAGCGGCCGGCAACAGCGGAGAGGGCAGTGGGAAAGCGGCTATCCGGGCAAAGCCATCCCTCCCCACCGTTTCTCCGATCGGTTCCCGGTCGGTGCCCGCTTGCTGCCGCCCCGGAGCCGCTGCCCGGCTGGCAGGGCTAGACCCCCAGAGTCACTCAGCGGCAGAGCAGCGGACGGGACGCGACCTCTTTCCCCCTCCACCTCCAACTCCTCCCGGCCCGGAGGAGCGGGGAGAAGAGCCCTGCGGAGGGGAGGGTCGGGAGGAGCCCGCCCGGGACCCGGGGGATGGAGCCAAGGGATGGAGCCGCTGCCGGCTGTCCGGGAGCTCCGCCTCGCGGCAGGGAGCGGGGAAGCCCCGCCGGAGGAGAAACCCCTGTCCTTTTACGCCAATTCTTTATTTCCCCCCAGTGTTGAGCTGTTATGCCTGCCGTGTAAAATTAGTTCTTCCTATGCGTACTGAAGCTGCTTAAATTTTGTAAGAGCCAGGAGCGGCAGTGGGTTTTTCCCCGTAAGTCAGAGCAGAGAATGATATCGATGAACATGGAGTGTGGAGTGAACGCACCCAGAGGAGGGAACGGGGGACAGTGTAGTGGTTTCTACCAGGGAATGTGAGATTTCAAAAATTTGTTCTTTATTTTGCTTTGTCAGAGTAGAACTGTCAGTTCCAACTTTCAGGTCATTTAAAGAATGAGGCCAAAAGCAGTTAAAGGAGATGGTTAGTGTAGCAGCCTCTATCAATTTATGATCTGAAAATTGTGTTTAAAATTATGTAAGCTTAGTTTGAAATGTGTTGACCTTCCTACAATAAGAAGGAAACCCCAGAGCAGAAGCCGCACTGAACAGACCAAGATAAAAACTGCCAGGTAACTGGGTAGAAATTTTCTTCTGTCTGAGCTACACTGACATGTAAATTCATGATGGGGTAGTCTGAAGAGAAACATATTCTAGTTCTGCTTGACTACAAGCCTTCCCCTGAGCATCTGAGAAGCATTCAGCTGCAGTCAGGTAGGTTATAGTGACAAAATAATTGAAGAATATCCTGAGAAGTTAGGTAGTTTTTGTCCTGTGAATGCAGAAAGATTTGATGTTGGAAGCAAGAAGTGAGAAGAATTGAAAATAGTTTTAATTTCATGGATATGCTTGGCAGCTGGAATGCCACCAAACATGTGGGTTTGGAAACTGGAGGAAGAATTTTAACAATTTCAGGTAGCTGGGGATCTCCCTCACTTTCTAGGTTCCACCTCGTCTTCTAGCAATTCATCCTAGCTTAAAGAGCTGACTCAAGAATTCTAATTACTGTAAGCCAACCCAAAATTTGTATGGGAAAGGAGTGAAGGAAAAGAGAGGGTCAAGCATCTTGGGATTTGGAGGAAGACAGGAGAACAGCATGGCAGAAAGGGTAACACGTTGAGGGTTTTTTCTTGCATTCAGCTTGTTGCCTTCTCAGGATTTTTCCTCCCTATCCTAGAGGCTGTATTCTCTCTCCCCTTCCCTCACCCTGCAAAGGTGTCTTTACAGCCATTCACATCCTCATCCTCTGGCAAGAGGAGCCCCTGTGTTTCCCTCTTGTCAGCAACCTGTGCTGGGCCATGGCAACTGCTGACATTGCCCATGCTTGGAGTTGGCTTCGCTCAAACAGTAGAGAGGGGGTGAGTAAACAGAGCTTAAATGCATGGTTGAAAATGACAATGCTGCCTAGTAGGACCTCTGGTCTGTAATGAGAATTACCATTTTTATCAAGTTCCTCAGCTTGGACTTCTTCCAGTTATACTGAAGTGTAGTTAGTTCATTCCCAGTGACAAGTGGTTCATTATAAATGAAGAAAATCTTGGCTTCTAAGAATGCCTTTGTGAGTAGTGAGTACTTGAGTATAGTGTTTCAAATGGGAGGTTCCAAGGCATTTATTGAGGGTTCTGTGCTTTCACTGTTTGCATTTTTTTCTTTTTAAAGAGTGGCAGAAGGGGGCCATAGTACTCCACCCATTTGCTTACAGAAAGTCTCTCTATAAAGCAGAGAGGAAAAAAAGTGAACTTCTCTATAAAGTTAGTTATGAGTCCAGCTAGGAAGACTTCAGCCATCACAGTGGAATGACATCAACCCAGACACATTTAAGACTTTCTATATGAACTAACAGTTAGTGACTTAACTTTCCTATGGGCTCACAAAGTTCAGCTACAGAGAAATATAAAAAATCCAGACCCTGAGGAAGGACTGAGAAACAGAGAAATATTCTAGGGAAAAATAGAAACATTATTCTTGAGCCTGACATAAGAAACTTTCTCGTTCAACAGCTATATTAGGGTAAAGCAAAGTAAAACCAGCTTTTCCACATTAATATTATTTATCCTAAATTATGTTAGTTTGTGACAGGCTGAAAATAAAGAAAAGAAGATGATTCCTCATACAACCTGTAGTTAAGCTCTGGAACTCCTTGATGCAGAACATTATAGATACAAAATTGTATATGTCTTCAAGGGAAGACTGACAAACTATGGAAGAGAAATCAACTGAGGTTTCCCTACACTACAGAAACTACTTTTGCTTTAAAGTCCATCAGGTACAACTGGTTGTAAGTTAAGAAACTATGAGGGAGGAGGGACATACATGGTTACCTTATTCTTATCCTCTACCCTAGGCATCCACATTTAGCCAGCATCAGAAACAGGATTTTAGACCTGGCAGGCCTTTGGTCAGGCCAGGAAAGCTATTCTTATGCTGTCATTACAGTATTTTCTTATTTTGACACCTTATAATTTATCCCTAGGTATCACAAAATCACAGAATGGATAAGGTTGGAAGGTACCACAGTGGGTCATCCAGTCTAACCTCCCTGCTCAAGCAGGGTCATCCTAGAACACGTGACACAGGATTGCATCCAGATAGTTCTTGAATATCTTCAGTGAGGAAGACTCCACAGCCTCTCTAGGCAATCTGTTCCAGTGTGTGGTCACCAGCACAGGAAAGAAGTTTCTCCTCATATTCAGGTGGAACTTCCTGTGCATCAGTTTCTGCCTGTTGCCTCTTGCCCTATGGTTCAGCACCACCAAGAGGAGCCGGGCTCCATCCTCTTGACATCTTCCCTTCAGATACTTATAGACAATGATGAGGTCCCGTCTCAGCCTTCTCAGTCTTCTCAAGGCTGAACATGCCCAGCTCCCTCAGCCTTTCCTTGTAAGAGAGATGCTCCAGTCCCTTATCATCTTCGTAGTCCTCTGCTGGACCTGTTTCAGGAGCTCCATGTCTCTCTTGTACTGAGGGGTCCAGAACTGAGCACAGCACTCCAGATGTGGCCTCACCAGGGCTGAACAGAAGGCCAGGATCATCTCCCTTGACCTGCTGGCAATGCTCTTCCTAAGACACCCCAGGATATCATTGGCCTTCTTGGCCATAAGGGCACACTGCTGGCTCATGGACAGCTTGTTGTCCACCAGGACCCCAGGTCCTCCTTCACAGAGCTGCTTTCCACCAGGTCAGCCCCCATCCCAGCCTGGCGCATAAATGTATTCGAATGGTGCTTGATAATACGTCACCTCCACACAGGCATTCTTGGTCTGACAATTAGTTGTTTTGCCTATAGTATGAGGCAGATGGGCGAATTATTTTGTTCACATGTCTACATGAAGAGATGTGGCTATATAAAATCCTCTCCGTGTATGCAGGCATATGTAAAATAGTCATTCCTCTTCAGATTTAGTACTAACTGAGCAATAAACAAACCAACACTTTGAAGGCAACTTTGTATATAAAAGTTAATGTTTAAATGTGTGCATTTCTGCTATACCAATAACTTAGACTGCTATGAACAAGTGGTGTCTCTACAAAATCTTGTACCTGAGATGATTCTGCTCTGCTTTCAAAACCTTCAGATGCCTTTTCATATGACCGCATACAACCCAGATCTTAGATCTGTGAGTCACTGTAATCTCCAGATGTCTTAAGGAAGTCCACACATCTTTTCCAAAACCTGAGTTAGCTATTTTAAAGCCAGAGAGGGTTTCCTTATACTGTATTGTAAAATGTGGTTTATGTATATCCTAGTAGGTGAACTCTGGCTCAAACTTGGTGTTCCATACTGGCCAAGGTAAAAAGCGCCAAAATTATGCTAAAACAAAAACACCCTCTGAATTTGGCATCAGAAGCAACAAGCTGGGGTTGAACTGTAGTGCTTACTTAGCTAAAAAATGATAATTATTACTTCTTATAGACAGCAACTATGTCTATAGGGTGAAGATGCCTCAAAACCATAGGAATCATTGGTCCATTATCCAGCTTTAAAAGTCACGTTGCCACTTCTTTTCCCATGTTGCACATACCCCTATTTCTTACGCTAGCGCTTTAGCTAGTCTGTGACCAGGCTGTTTCACTGGGAAGCAGCACTTGTATTATTCTAAACTTAAGAAATGTGGTTATATTTGCCCTGGCTTACACTGTCGTTGCAATATAAACCAGAGTTTAACCACATACATATCCTTGAATTGCTTGGCTTTTAAAGTTTAATCATAGGCCTTCTCTTTCTTCACAGCTGAGGTTTCCATGTAATTGGAATGAAGGATGTTGGAACTGAGCACAGGTTTCCCAATGGCAGCCGCCAGTAGCTGGATAATGCCGCTGACATCACTGCTGCCAAAGGAGAAAAATGGTCTTTTCAGTAATGTTTTGAGCTCAGACTCAAGAGCTCTGGGTTCAGTTTCTGGCTCTGCCACAGACTTCTAAAAATCTTACTTTCTTTCTGCATGTTTTCCAGCTACAGATGGGAATAATACTGTATTTTGTCTTTCCCATTAAAAGTATTAGCTCTTTTTGTGATGCATCACCCCACGTGTGTGGGGTATTCCACATGTGACAATAAGGCACAGACAGCACAGTTCCTGCAGCCGTTGTGGGATTCTACAGGAAAAAGGCATGTGATGAATAAGCAGGCTTGTCCCTCCTACTTGGCTGAGCTTTCCTGCATATATATGTAACCTGCATATATATATGTAGACTCCTCTAGACCAGCAAGATTCTACTTTTCTCACTTGTCTGTCTGTCCCCTCCAACCATGGATTTTTAAGTTCTCTGACATCCTGAGAGAGATTCAGACACCCATACATAGGTAATGAATGAGGTTTTGATGGCAATGGCACACAGGGGAGGAGATAAAATACAGGATCAGCAGGAGACCCACACCTTCAGAGCAGCTGAAGCTGAAAGTGTTTAAAATAGGCTGTGACCCCTTTTAAGGTGCCCAGATTGTGGGCACTGTGACAATCAAGACAACAAAACCTTTGTAAGAGGAAAGGAAATCTTCCTAATTTGGTTCCTTGGAATAGCAATTAGCAAAGTGCCTTTTTTCATAATAGGCAGATTCATAGTTCTTAGCTGGGTGAGTAATGCAGAACTATGTGTGACTTAAAGGTCTTACTTTTTGGCCATTACATGAAAGAGCACAATTGTTCTGGTTTCCTAAGGGTCTCACAAGTGTGGTCTGTCTATCCATCTCTGCTTGGATCCCAACTTTTGAATACATTGGTGATTTTCAACTAGATTCTACCTTCAACCATAGAGAAGAGAAGCAGAAACATAATACATAATTGCGTTTCTATGGGATAAATAAAACCGGGTTGCTCTATGCTCCAGTGAGCAGAATGACTCCACTGAGGGAAAAGCAGGTAAAACTCAGCTGGTTTCACCTTCCAGTAGGTAGCTCAGCATGGTTGTTGGCTGAATTGTCTGCATTCATCTTGCTAGAGACCATTGGAAGAGTTGGAGGCAATACAGGAAAATATTTGAGGCATTTCTATTTTGAGCAGAATGTTGAATTCTGTTCCACTGATGTCAGCTCTAATATTGCATGATTATACTTTGAAGATACTAAGATAACTGTGTATATTTCCAAAGTGTATTTTCAAATCTCTCTTTCTTGTTTTAGAAAAAATTAAATAAAATGGAGCACATGTTACTGCTATTCATATTTTTCATACCTATACTGGGTCTCAGTAATGGAACAGAAACTGAACAAGATTTTACTTGGCACTTAAAGAAGATTCCCCAGATTGTGAGAGAAAGAACTTTCTCCCTTGACAGCCCTAAATTTGAAGCAAAAACCAAATTAGAGCTGAACAGCGTATGTGGAATTGAGTGTCAAAGAAAACTGCCAGTGCCAAGCTCGTCTGACTTGAAGGACCTCTTATCCTATGAGACTGTTTTTGAAAATGGCACACGGACCCTGACTGAAGTGAATGTCCTCGGAGCAGTGCTTGACCCAGCTGGAAACACGACCACACGAAGGTCTTTGAGAAAGAAGAGGCAGATATATGGAACGGACAGTAGGTTCAGCATCTATGACAAGCGGTTTATGACCAACTTTCCATTCAACACAGCTGTGAAGGTCTCCACTGGCTGCAGTGGCATTCTCATTTCCCCCAAGCACGTGCTGACAGCAGCCCACTGTCTGCACAATGGCAAGGATTATGTCAAGGGCAGCAAAAGACTGAGGGTGGGCCTGATGAAGACGAAATCCAGAGGCAATGGCAGGAAACGCAAAGGTGCTAAAAGAAGTAGGAGAGAAGTTTCTAT
Organism: Pipra filicauda; assembly: GCF_003945595.2. Taxonomy (NCBI): domain Eukaryota; kingdom Metazoa; phylum Chordata; class Aves; order Passeriformes; family Pipridae; genus Pipra; species Pipra filicauda. The sequence goes on along the minus strand of NW_024104378.1, from coordinate 1,791,081 downwards.
GGCCAAAGAGGATCCCAAAGTTGCCACAGAACAAAGTCAACAATCCAAAGGCGACAGGAAAAGGCAGAGGAGGCCTGGGAGGAAGCAAGGGACCTCAGATGGCATGCCCTCCTTCCAGTGGACCAGAGTGAAGAGTACCCACATCCCAAAAGGCTGGTTTAAGGGTGTTTCTGGGGATATTGCCCTGGATTATGATTATGCTGTCCTTGAGCTCAAGCGTCCCCACAAAAGGAAATACATGGAGCTGGGAATCAGCCCAACAATCAAAATGATGCCTGGGAGCATGATCCACTTCTCAGGTTTTGACAATGATCGGTCTGGGCAGCTGGTCTATAGATTTTGTAGCATATCTGATGAGTCCAACGATCTCTTTTACCAGTACTGTGATGCTGAGCCTGGCTCCACTGGATCTGGCATCTATCTCCGTCTTAAGGAGCCGAACAAAAAGAAGTGGAAACGCAAGATCATTGCTGTTTACTCAGGCCATCAGTGGGTGGATATCAATGGTGAACAGCAGGATTACAATGTAGCAGTAAGAATTACTCCTCTCAAATATGCCCAGATTTGCTTCTGGATACATGGGAATGATGGGAATTGCACACAAGGCTGAAGAGAGCTGAATCTTACTTGCTTAGCACCTGTACTGCCATAGAGTGAAAGTCAGCTGCAGAAATTACTGGAAGAACATCACTCCATGTCAGAATGTTTTTGAACTCAAAGCTCACAAGTAATGCTATAGTAACTTGAGGAATGCTGAAATGCTGGGGGATGGGTAGAATTGTCAGACAAAATCTTTCTAATTGTAATCAACCCTAGATACGCACTTAAAATCCCAAACTATATTTCTGTTTGCAATTGTGATAAATTCAAATCATTCACATGAGAAAAAAAATGACTGCACCTGTTAGTCATTTTTTTTTTCCAAATGGAAGGGTTGAAACATCCCCACTGGTATTATTAAACAATATCTATTTTTTTTCCAATGGATTTACTTTTCTCAGGGTTCTGTTCCACTTTTTCAAATTCAAGTAGAGCATATTACTGTATGTGCAGAATGATTCAGAGAACTGCACGAGAATAAGACATTATTCTGGCATTCTCTAAAGACCACAGCTCCATGTTGAGAAGCAGCAGTATAGTTCATGCTTGTTAGTTTGGAAAACTTCCTCTTCTGGTTGCCACAGGAACACTTCCACAGAAATTTCAAATTTATGTAGCTGAGGGTTAGACCTTAGACAAATTTCACTCCATTGCTCAGTAAAAACAGCAAAAAGAAACTAACCAACATAGTTTCAGTATTTTGAAGAAGAAGAAACATCAGGAAATAATTTAATGCCTTTGAATTTTCTTTGAGAAGTTATAGAAGTCTTAAACACATGCATTTGCATTACAATTAGTATTTGGAGAGCTGTAGGTTTAGTTCTTAGTTAAATGTTTAGCTTTGCCATTGGGAGAAGTCACTGACTCCTGAAGTGGCTATTTGACAATCACTTAGATCATTTAAATATCCTAGATTATATATTTTTTGGGTGCTAAACATTTCTTCAGTTTTTATAAATTACTTTTATCTGAGTTCAGCTTCATAGATAGGATAGTATGTATTACACTGGGCATTGGAAATCAGTATTTTAGTTTGGCTTCATACAGTTTTGCAAAGTGGGTGGTTTTAATCATGTCATATTCAGACTCCAACTTTCCCAAGTAAATTAAAGCACTTTCTGAATGTTAGAAATACCCTGTACATTATAACAGGTATCTTGTTAGGTAGCAGCAGCAGTTAGCAAATAATTTGGTTCAATATGTTTGCAGAACCATATATTTAATGAAAACAAAAACTGAGCTTGACTTTTACACACCTTTAAACACAAACCACCTACTTAAAAATTGTTGATGATTGCTACACAAGTCTATATCTTTTATTTTATGTCAAGAGTCTGAAGCGCACAGAATTGTTATGGTGCTACGTTAATCTAATAACATTAAGTGATACTGTGCCTTTCTGATCATATCCTTTGGGTTGCAATACTTTTAGAATATTCACCACCATAATATTTAATTTTTTTTACCATAAATTTATGCTGACCAAAATACATTTTCTTCCTTTGCAGAAGAAAAAAATATAACAAGTTTTAAAAATATTATCTGTTTGTTGGAATCTTTAAAACATACTTGTAATATCTTTAGGTGAAATAAGATGATTTTTAATAACCCACTTTTTTTTTAAATGATTGAAAGTATATAACCTGACACACTGAATGTGCAGGCAACTTTCTTTGTCATATCATTGCCAAAGCATAAAAATTTAGGACTTGCATCCATATCATAACTCTAACAATATTTCGTTAATTGGAAGAGATCTCACTTTAAAGAAACTATTTCTTTTAATGTCAGCCTTTCCAGGGAACGAGGAACACTTATCTTTTCTTTTTTTTTTCTTTTTTTTTAAATTTTATTTTGTGTGATTGTTTGCAGAAAACTAATAATAATTTTTGCAGTTCAGAAATTAATCTCTAAGATTTTACGGTTAATTATTTTTTATTGTTGTTAACATCTCTATTAAGATACACGGCTTTGCTGACAGCAATTTTAAATCACCTCAGTCCAGTATTTAATACTCTTGTTCTATGCAACAGGCCTACAATATTCTTTAGTCAGCTCTGTAATGTTTTTCTTAAGTGCCTTTTTCCATAGTTACTGTGACAAATAAGGTACCACATCATTAACCTAATACAAGACAACCCAAGTCCATGGATTTTTTTACAATTATCCTCATTGCTGATTTGGGTCCAAAACTGATCAAGATAAGGTGGCTTAATAAATTCTTTCTTTTGTTGAGTTTTATTTAGGTGCGTTCCTTAGGAGCAGAAATATAATGTATTCCTTTATCAGTTTGGGAATTGGAAAAAGGTAAGAATGAAAAATGTTGATGTCAGCTTGCAAATGGTCTTGTTATGATAATCATCTGCTGTAAATATCTCAATTGTGACCTGAAGTTCTCATACCAGGCTGATAACAAATGTTTATCCCCAGAGAATAAATATTAAATGCTCAGTGCCTTATTTTATGAGATATTAAAAAGGTTGTCCAGAGCAACATAAAAATTAATCAAAACTATATGGACATATCTGTATCTATACAAACCTCTGTGTCTGAGTGCACATGCACAAACACATGCAAAGGTACAGGTGTGTAGAAAGAGCACGTGCTGTTTTGATTGGGTCAGCACCTCCAGGCAAGGGAATGCAGGCATAAGAAAACCCAGACAAAATGTTATTCCTATTATCTCTGCATGCCAGGCAGTATTTCAGTCTGTCACTTGGCCTAATAGAGCAGGAAATACTTAATGTAGGCATTGGGACTACCTACTACAAGGTCTTCTGGAATAGTTAATAAATTTGAGTACTAACACACAATCCCAGGAGTTCAATGTTCTGCATAGAGCTCTTGGTACCAACCACTGCAAAGGGGTCAAGAATTTCTGAGCTGTGATCATCTCAGATTTCCTTAAAAACCCTGCAGTTGCTATCTAGTTATTGATGAGAAAATATGAGGAGGGAGTGTTCTTAGTAGGTTAGATCTTGCTGTTGTCTAGGACACCATCATCAAGGTTGGGTTTCAAGCCTTATGATGTTTTCCTAAAGGATTTTTCCTCTTTCAGGCACCATGCTGTACATCATTTGTTTTCATCAGTACTAATGCTTTCCCACAAGAGTTGGTATAGTAGATCTTTAACTGTATTCCTGGCTTTAGGAAAAAAACATATTCAGTCAAATCTCTTTTCTGGTAGGGGGGCTACTGGAGTTAAAAAGTAAATTTTTTTCTGGGCCAAAGATAAACTTCATATACAAGCCATTAACACGCCCACACCAGCTTCTGCAAGGTATTTGTGCATGTGTTTAATCTGAGGCTCTGAGACATACAGTGGAAGTCAAGAGGCTTAAATGCAATGTGAAAAATTAAGTTGTTATTATCTCAACAAAAGAAAAGCACTGTGTTACATAGCAAAATTATTTCTGTTATCTGAGGTATAGAGGACCCAGTGCTTTAAAAATTGCTTAAAGAAACTCCTTGACTTAGTTCATAACTTACCATCTAAATTTTGCAGATTTATGAGTGTGTGGAATATGAATCAGCATGAATATGGCTTAAGTAAAAAAATATTTCATCTACATGTGGAGGAGAGAAGCAGCTGGGGAGTTCTTTCTATTCTGCTGATAAGGGATGAACTGGCAGCAAATAGCATACAATGCAGAGAGAACAAGAGAAGTAGAGGGTATGGAAGACTGGGGAGATGGATGTGGTATGCAAGGGATAAAGAAAGTGTGAAAAGTAACAGATGAAATGGCTGCAAGGTAGCAGAGGGACCTATTGTAAGAAAGAGTAGGCAGCTGGTAAAGACTTAATAGTATAAATTAAAATGTGAAATCCACAAGTTTCATGAACAACTTTTTGCTGTTAAAGATGAGGCCCTTCTTCCCAGCCAACAGCAACAAGGAAAGGGCTGTGAGAGGGCTCAGGTCGTGGCAGGGACCCCTAGCAGGCAGGGGTTTTTGACCTTGATCTACAATCCCTGCCTGAATTCGCAGGGATTACACTTCTGTTCATTTAGGATCCTTGGAAAGCAGCAGATCTGTGTTCTGACCTAAAGGCTTGGCAGTGTGAACCTCCCAACACACTGGATTACCAAGAGTGTAGTGAGTAAAGGGAGTTTCTCAAACCTGACCTTCTGTTGTTATTCCTGTAAAGGCTGTTTCCCACTGGAAAAAAGAATAAAACAAAAAATCTCCAACTTGAGGCATTTAAATGTTGGCTCAATTTTTTTGCATGTACCTAGAAATTCTAGCCAATAAATTTTCTTTCAAATACATTATGTTTGTGTTTGATATCTTCATACAAATTTAATCAACTGCTTCCAATTTTAAAGCACAGAATACTGGAGATACTTCCATCTACAAATTACTGGATTATAGAATGACTGGGGGAAAAATAAAGAATATTATTAAATTGAAAGCTTAAAATTTCACTCTAATCTCAAAGGATTTAGAAGTATATTTGGGGCCCCTTTGCACCAGCCTTTTGCTCTGAGTGTCAGAATATCTAGGTCAAAAATGTCCAGAGGAAGCTTTGATGTTTCTTTAATGTTCTTAACTTTTTAAAGACTGACAGAAAACTTCATAATATTTTTAGCTGCACAAGATGACAATTCATTTGAGAAAATAAATGCAAACGTTTACTATGTTAAGATATTATATGATGCACTTACTATGCCAATAAATATGTTCCGTTGTTTTTCTTTTCCTCTGTCATGATACAGTTTGTTAGCTATGGTTGTATTACACAAACTTCATTCTGTAAATGCCTGTAATGTGTTATCAGGGAATCATCTGGGACGTGACCTTAGAAGATGCTAATGTCTCTTTAAATTTGTTCTGGGAAAAAACCTCCCTGTCTTGAGGATAATTACCCCATGAGCAAATTTGATGAGTAAAAACAAAATTAGTTCAGTAAGGAAATGACTCATAGTCTATGCCACAACTTATTAATTCTAAAATAAGTAATTAGTTTTGTTTCTGCTATTTGCTATAGTTATACTTTCTACCTCAGAGAGCTGTTGAACTAGGCCAAAGTAGAAGTGTGGAAAACACTATAATCTTAGTTCTTAGAATTATCTTAAGTCTGTGCCCTTGAAACTGGTGCTGATTTTATCTCTGAGAGTAAAAGGAGAGATTTTTTGGCAAGGATAAGAGCTGCCGGAAATATTTAATGGAAAGTTAAGAAATTATTACAGACGTGATTAATAGTGTGTCTAACACAAGCAATATTTGCCAAGGGTCTGGCAAGGGCTTACCCACTAGCTCTTACATGGGGGACAAGTTAAGTGCTATAGGAAAACAAATAGGATTGAAAGCTTTGTCACCTGGACCAAAGTCCATTTGGGGCTGGTAACAGATCTAAATCTTTTCATTGCTGGAGTCTACTTTAGCCACCATCTGGGGGAATGTCTTGGTGCCTGAGAAATGTTTCTCGGCCTTTACCCAGGGAACACAGAGACCCAGAGGTGACAGCTGTGTTCCTCTACAGGCCATTCCCAAGCCACTGGCACGGATGTGGTTTCTTTGATGGAAGATATGCTCTAACATGGGTTATGGATCTCACACACTCATGGGCCCTTGGGGGCTTGAACTGGAATCCTATCCAAATGTCTATTCAGCCCTAAAATGTTCCCATACAGCCCAGATCCTTGTGCAGGTGTTTTCCAGTCATACTTCCACTTCCCATTGTCTTTAACAAATGCTCCAAAGGGATTCATCAGATAACATACACTCAAATCCACCCAAGAACTGGCATCTTACACTGTTTATCATGTGGGTATTCCTGATGAATTGTTCATTCCTCCTGCTTCAAATATGTCTCTGGACCTTGATAATGGCTAATCCTTCAGCTGTTATTGCTAAGAAAAAAGATCAGATATACTGGAAAAGCCACACAAATATTTTACAAAGATTGTGCCTCTTGGTAATTATGTATGCATCACACTTATTATAGTTGCTAGGGCTCTACTTCTTTTCCATGTCAAAGAATTTGAAAACATTGGATGAAAACAAACTGGGCTGGTTTTCAGACAAATTGCTCAGCTGCCCTTTGGCTGCAGTTGCAGCACTCTACCACTCCTCCCCTCCAGTTTAATTTCCAACTTTATGGATGAGATGCTGGTTGTAGCTTTGCTTAATCAAAGACAAAAGCAGCCAGGGGACAGCACATGGCAAAGGACCTTTTATGGCTGTATCTCTCTGCAGACATTTTGAAGCCGGGAGGAGAAGAGGACAAGAGAAGGCAAAGGTGAAGCCTATGTTCAAAAGCAAAAAAAGCATAGTGCCCTACTGAATGGAAGAAAACAAAATTTCTATTTTTTCCTACTGGGAAAAGCAACACTGGTTTTTACATTTTACATTCCTTTGCCTTTTCTTGAATGATTCATCAGCTAAATATTTTTGGCTCTTGTATAGGAGTGAGCCAACCCATTCAGCAGTGCGATTCAACATGGCCTCAAATGGCAGCAGGGACTTCCCCTGCCCAAAATACACACACAAAAAAGGAATCCTAAATTACCCCAAAGGGATTACAAAGGGGGTAAAAAGGAAAAATAGCACCAACAGGGAAATTGGGAAAAAAAGTTTATGCATAAAGGCAATGCAGACTTCATAGCTACGTGTGGCATATGGGTTTTTCTGTCATGGTTGTCTATGCGGGACACTGATGCATTCCAGAGTTGTGGTGAGTTACATGGTGAAAGAAAAACCAGCTGCTGGTTGTCTCTCCCATCATCTCCCCACAGCAACAGGACTTATTGCGCTACCAAACTCTTTGGTGAGTTTGGGCTCAGATCTGGTCTTCTTAAATGGTGGACATCAACATAGGCTTCCAAGGACATGGCCACTGACATTTTAGGTTTTATACATTTTTCCCTATGTCTACATGGAGGATGTATGATGCCATTTTTAATAACAGTGAGTTGAAACAGTAAGCTCTAGTAATCAAACACCGCATCACATTTTCCTCTCACTTACAATGCGCAGCCTTGAAGGGAAATTTGACCCATTGTATATGTATTTACTTGTTATAGGGCACTAGACACAAAGCATTTATGATATGTGAATTTCTTTCTGAAAGAAAGAAATAAAAAGGAAGCCAATAGTCAAAATGGAAAGTACTTTTGTCAGTGTTCACTTTAGATGTGATACTTTCTTGTAAATTAACCTGTTACAATAGTGATCTGTGATTCAATAATCCTGTTTATTCAACTGATGTGCTTGCATCCTTCACTTCTTGAAATTGATTTTCCTTACCAGTTAGGGCTAAATAAAATCAGGCATCTGTGTGAAAACAGTGTTCACATGCTTTAAAAAAAAAACAACAAAACCAGCTGCCACTAATTGTATTTCATTATTTCATATCAGCTCTGCCCCCAACCAATACTCTACTAATTTATCATCAGGTTAATGAAGCACCTGCTCTTGATTTTCTTTTTTGTATTAGAAAATTTGCATACAGACCACTTCTGAACTAGACGATGGTGGAATAAAATCCTGGCTATCCCTGCTTCATTAATTTATGGACTTGATGCTGCTGCTCCTCACAGACATGGCTGGGAAATGTGTACCTCGGTCCTACAAGCAACAACTTCCATTGATTCCCTATTCACTTCTGGGTGTTGCTTCAGACTATTTTCCTTAGTCTTCAAACCACTTTACATCAGGCATGCACACAGCTGAGGGACGGAGGCAACTGGAGAATCTGTGCCCTGCTCCACTGCAGAGACCTTGGAGGAAACTCAGCTGGAGTGAGCACAGATCCCCTCCTCCCAATATCATCATCACTGATGTGCAGGCTCAGACATCCCTTGTTCTGCGAATCTCATGATGTGCCTCTCCCACTACACACATCACACCCTTCCATCCCATCCCAAACTCTCTCCGGCAAAAGAAGCTCCTTGATTGAGCAGGACAGCGGCAGCCAGGAACCCAGGCAAGAGCTGCACCAGTGGGGGGGCTTCCTGTAGGTCTCACCTCAGCTTCCCTCGCTCCAGTCTCTTATTCAGTGCCTTGATTGGCCAGAGCATCTTCACAGTCCTACTATGCCCACACTTCCTTGGATTCCTGCCCTTTGGAGCAAGTCTATTTTCTGTCTCTGTACAACCGTTTTTAATGCACTGTTTGCAACCTCACCTCATTCTTTCTCGCCTGTCTTGGGTTCTCCTTGTTGCTAATTCCACTTCTTAATTTTCTTAATTGTTCCCATTTTGGAGTTTCACCTCATTTTCTACTTTAACAACAACCATCTAAATTAAATTAAATAAAATAATGCCCTACCACTGATATACAATAGGGAACTTGGGTTGCTGTTTAAGAGAAGCCACTTCAAAGTGCTATTAAGATAACAGCTGCAAACAGAAAATGGAAGGCAAAATCACTGAAAGCAAACCAATGTTCATAGCTCTAAAACAACACAACAAATCTGGAGCTAGCCTTGGGAGATGCTTTCATAAGCTCTGAGTCAATGTAAACACAGGCTGCCAGCTGAAGGAAAAATCTTGTGACATCCTTACAAAACAGCTCTGGGCTGCCCTCACAGCTCCTCCTGCCACAGATGCTGACTGAGGGAGAGGTCACAGGCTCTAGACCCCAGCAGAAAGCACAGGGTTTAATCTCCTAGACACATCCTACTCTTCAGGGGAAACTGTTAATTTCACTGATTTAAATGACTGCAAAAATAGCAATGATTTGATGCTATTAATAAAGTTAGAGTAACTGGGCTGTAAATGGTTCCCATTGCAAGATCCACTGGAATAGCAGTTTCAAGGAAAAAGCAAACAACTCCTAACTGAGATTTGCCTGTGTGGGATCCACAGCTGCTCAACACCTGGAGAAATCTGGTGGAAACTTTCTCAGAAGCTGGCTGTGGGTGAGGTTTATTACACCTGTTATTTAAGCCTGCTGCTAAGGCAATGTCTCGTTGCAGCAGCACAGCCATCTAGTGCTAATCCAAGCACAAAGCCTGGAAAAGACATAGATGTTTCCCATACGTCTTATCTGCATCATTTCTTTACATACCATTTGCAAAAGAGAACATCACAACTCTACAGAATGGGTAGTCTTCATATTCCAGTATGTACAATTCCCTTGCCTTGTCTGCCCACACTTCACCCCCAATGCGATTAAACAGTACAAATTTAAAACACTATAAATATTGGAAAAAACTCAGGAAATGTCATGCTTCTTTATATCCCTATTCTAGGACTTTTTAAAACACTCAAGGTGGAGCCAGGGCTGTAATCAAAGCCTTTTTGCCGAACCCATGCTGGCCCTTGTGTGCTCATCTCTTGCCACAGCAGTCAGAGCCTGCATACAGAGCCAAAACTACATGGTCCTGGGACAGAAGGGTACAGCCATCTACTTTTCAAGGCCACAATGCAGTTTTCTTTTTTAATTTGGCAAAGACTAAGCTTCCAGGTAAGTGTTTTTAGACACAGAGAGAGTCACATTTGTAGATCCAGAAGCCAGTTCCCTTCTCCTCATTTAAAAAGAAACTTTTTGTAAATTTTTAGGCTTGTCTGGCAACGTCACTGTGGATCCAGCTCCTGATAGAGACATGATAAAGATACATTTCAGAGATACAAAACTGGTGGGAAACAAGATTGCCTATGAAGCAGATAATTGCTAAAATTACTGCAAGACTCACAACCATTCTTAAAAAGATTTGACATGATTTTTTTCTACTACTTTTTGACTATGTGCATGGAAAGAATTTGCTTTGCTTTGTTTTGTTTTTATTTTAGTGAGATGCCAATGCCATTCTCCTCTTAGCAGAAGGCTTTTTAGGCAGGTCCACCAATGACAGTAGTAGGATTTCAGCAGGTAGTGATGGTGATGATGATCAACCTTCTACTGATAACATTTTTTTTGGAAGAAAAACTACAATCCAGATATTATGGCCATTAACATCCACAACATTTTCCATGAGAGCAGAGCAGTTCAGACCTGTGTCCTGCCTCTCACCATTGCCCCTTCCCCATATTCATGGCATTGTTCTTTTCCTTGCACAGGTTTCTTTTCCTTGCTAGCTGTGCCACATTCACACGCCATGAATGTGGTGCAACTATCAAGGAAAACAAACCTGTGCTCTGGATCTAAGAGGCACCTAAAACTCTTCCTTCTGCTATTTCTGGCTACTTGCATCATTATACTTGGAGATACCCCAGATAGGCACATTCATCACCCTGCAAGTGAGGACCTTGCTGCTGACCCCCACTTGCACAGCTGGGCATCTCACACAAAATGCACAGCTCCATATGCTTTTGTGGCAACATCAAGCTTGCAATCCAGAGAAACAATATGTGCATAGGAGTATAGTTGTAATTGGAACTCAATGTCTGAAGAGGAGCTAATGATACTGTTACAGTGTGGGAGACCCTGATCTTGTGCCCACACACTGCACTGTCTCCTCCCTCACCTCTCCCATCACCCTGCAGAGACCTGCAGCTACTTCTTGTTTCTGCTTGTCCTGCCAGGCGCCTGAACAAGCCACATGTGGGAGAAACAGGCTGTGAGGCTCCTGCATTCAAAGGTCTGACGCAGGATGGGTAGTCCCATCTCCTCCAGAGCTGCTTTGCCTTGCTGTCTTTGCAGTATGATGAATTCTCCCAGGACAATTCCCCATGCACACAGAAACATAAGCAGCTGAAAAGCAGGACATGGAGAGACATTCAGCCCACAGCCTCCCTCTTCCTCCCCAGATTTCTTCCTTTTCTGAAAATATTTAGCAGTGTACTGTGTCCACTTTGGATGCTGCACTTCATGGGAGTTGGGGACCAGCTGAAGACAGTGTGGAGAATATCAAGATTGAATAAATATCTAGAAAACTTGGCTGCAAGGAAAGTTTGAAGGCAGAGGGCATAAGCCAAAAGAATGACCGTGATAACTGTCCAAACACCATCATTGCTGCTGCAAAGAACAAAGAGACAGAAGAACTAACAGCTCAATGTGCAGCAAGGAGGGATCAGGTAATAGAGCAAAAAAACCCAGCAGCTTTCTCAGGGTGAAGGTGGTGATGTTCTGCAGTGGTATTTGGAAAGGCTGTGGTTTGATGTTGGTCTTCGAGAAAAATCTGTTTAGTATTAAGCAATTTTGGTTTTAAAGCAGGGGAATAGAGTAGATACATGTGATTTTTATCTTATCATCCTGCCCAGCAGTCTTAAAGTGGAAACTTCACATGCTCTGAATGCATTGCCTTTGCAGTGGAGTGCAGAAAGGCTATGTTAGTCTTGTTTATCTGCAGCAGAAAGCCAAATTTTAAGTGAAACAGTATGCATAGTTATACTTTTATATTGGCAATAAAATGCTTTGGCCAAAAGAAGGGTATTGTATTTCACACTAGAGCCTGTCTCAGGAAAGCATAGATTGAATCAGCTTAGCTCTTTGATTTGGCCAGGGGAAAATTATTTCAGTTGCGCCTCTATCTCTAACAGATCTATCGAAATACTGGACTTACCAGTTAATATTTCCAGCCACTGTAAGTTCAGTCTCAAATGGCAAAGCCTGGCTGGCAAGCTGAACTCTGCTTCTAGAAAAATAATATTCTCTAAGCCTGCCAGCTATTTTAAAGGTCATTAAATGAGACAAGCACATCCATAACAGGCTCTTCACGCAAACTGTGCTGATCTGGATGGTAAATAGTTCATACATGAGACTAGCTACTTAATTTTAAGATTTCAAGACCAATCACTTGCAATACTACATTTGTGTAAAGGATTTTACTTAAAATGTATGTGAGGCCTATGTGTATGTTAGCCTCAAAGGAGTACAGCAAAGACAACATTGTGGGTTTGAGATGGGGGATTTTCCTTGCTAATGACATCTGTCTGTGGGATACAGCATGGCATAGGTGTCACTGCAGCTTCCAGGGCTTGCAACTCTTGCAGTTTTCTGTTTCTCTAAAATAGGCATTTGAATGAAATATAGATGATTTTTCCCATTTCTCAGTGCATATTCCTCATTCAAAGAGTGATGGGGGTTGTTAGTGATATGTTTGCAAAGTCTTTGAGGTATTTCTAAAAGCTGTCAAAAGCACAAACCACCTAAATCCAGCCTTCAACATCTGTTCGGAAAAAAAAACAAACTGTCTGAAAAATCCACATGACAGGCTAAATGACAGAGTAGGATTAGAGTCAATCTTGATGACCAGTCATGAAGCCAAATGTCTAAAGAAACAAAATATTTTAATAGACACATAAGCTACTTTATTACACTAAATGCTTTCCAGGATCCTGAAATCCTAGGGAAATCAATCCTCGATATAAAATACTATGTTTTGGGTGCATAGAACAGTGTAACATTTTTCCAATTACATTTATTTGCACTGATTACATATGTGCAAGACATATACATCTAACCTAATATTACATGTTAGTAATAATCAAAAATGTAATCCATCAAGCTATGTTTAAAAACCTTCAGAAAACAAATCTTCACTTAGAACCACAAGATGCACCTTTTTGAGATTACAGAAAGCACTGGTGAAAACAGGTAAGCTTCAGGATACATGGAAACAAGTATTAGCTGTCCTTCAGTAACACGGTTAAAGAGCTGCTCATGAGAAATAGGTTTGTTTAGCAGTATCTCAGACTAAAGTGTGTGTGGAGAGCTACAGACATACACACGTTAGTTTCAAAATTACTACTTACAATCCTAAAAATAGCTCAGCATTTAAACAGAAAAATCTGCTTACTGTCACTATGTAATTTTTTTATGTTAATTTGGAAAAGAAAAGCATTTTTGTATGGTTTCTGTTCATAAATGCGAATAATCTCTCTTGTCTTTACAAGGACTATGGTAATAAGGTGTTTTCATCTGCATATCTTGGATTTTAAAATATAAAGTTCAAAAGAGAAAAAAAAAAAGAATTACCGAAATAACTACCCTAATTTAGTTTCACATAAGTTTAGGAAGATGCTTTAAAACAGCCCATTCATGAACCCAGATATACTGCTGGGTAATGTGTATGCAACAGGAGTTAATGGACCTTTTATGTCAACTGAAAATTAACTACAGTATATTGAATGCTGCCTTGCCTCTCTCCATGTCTGGGCCTTGACCATGCCTTAAAGACTAAAACATTTCAGCCATTCTATAGCCACCACAGGTGGTCAAATATTTTGAGAGAGAAACAAATTTCCAGCATGATCTGCCTTGGAGCCAAAGGTCCTATAAGCAAATTCTACACAACCAGATCTTGAAGAAAATATAATGAGGTAAGGAGCTGGATTTCCATCAATACCATTTCTGAAATGACAGCTCACTATTGAGTGACAGGAAAGTGTTTCAGGCACACTGCTGCAAAGGTTCACAAAGCAAACTTCAATGCTGGTGGCACGGTACCCGGACAGCAAGGAAAGTCACTACCTCCCTGAAAACTTGTTTTATGTATTTGCTTATGTATTTAATTATACAAATTTATTTGTATATTTAAATATATATTTTAATTCAGGACAGCTCACATTCTGCAAAGAGTGGGGCTGAGAAAGGCTGGTGTCTGTTCTCTGTCGCCTGAGCAGCAGGGATGCTAGACAGATGCTAGGTACTGCCATGATGAGGTAGAAGTGAGCTGGGAAGTGGTGATTTCTCTACACTGCTGGAAACCTCTTTTTCCAAGCACAAAGGGAATGGTGTGCTCTATCCCAAAGGCATGTTCACAGAAATAGATCCTAAAATTTAGTTCTCCTATAAATGTGGAAGGACCAAAATCTCAAAATGGCTTCAGCCCTGTGAACAATAGAAGATAGTTTGTACAAATGGAGATTCAAAGATGCTCTAATACCTAAGCCAGAACTTGTTTATACAGTGTGCTGGTTTCAGTGTTATTATTTTTCCCCCCTTTCTTACTTTGTTAGTCTGCTAAACTTAGTTTTTCCATATTTCAAAAGAGAAGTGAACTATTCTCCTGTTTGATTTTTTCAAAATGAATTGGCTGGAGCCGGTGTGGGATTATTCCTGTAAGGAAGAATCATTAAAACCTCTCTTGGTTGATCACCCCAGACTGACAGGAGGTAATTACAGACACATCATAGACACATAAAGCATAATCTTATAATTAACTTCAGAATTTAACTTGTCCTATCCTTGTATCTGAGTAAAAACTTCCTTTTATTTATACATAGACACACTCAGAGTATGAAATGCTGTTTCTTTCAAAGCTTAGTGTCTGCCTGCTCTTGTACAAAATGTGTGTGCTGACACTTAAGACCTGCACTGCAGGCCTGTAGCAGCTAACAAGCTGAGAGCATAAGGCTACCCCATCCCTGGGGTCACTTTGTACCTGCAATGTTCCACTGCCCTCTCTCTCCCTCAACTACAGACAACCCGCAGCCCAAAGAACAAGAACACACCATCTATCCCTCACACCCTTCCCTAGTGCTTCCATTCTGGCCCACATCTCTTTCCCCTCCTTAGTGAAATACTATCCCCCCTCCCACACAATCAACCTCTTTCCAGGCCTGGTAGGCAAAAGTGCAGACTACGGGAAGGCAATGTTCTTAAGAGGTCCTGGGAGGATCCCTCCTACCCTGTGTGACCAAGATCCGACCAGTCCCTGCATAGATATTATTGATAACAACTAACCTGTCTCCAGTTACCATTTTAAGTCTCAAAGATTGATTCAGTTTTTGCAGCACGTGCCTTCAAAGCACCTGCTGGTGTGCTTAGTGTTATGAAATCTCTGCTTCCAACAGGCTGGGAGAGTGCTTTGGCAAGACCCTTAAAAAAGATGGCTACTTGAGTTTTTTTTGATAGTATGTAAACTGAGAAATCTCTTCCACCATAATAAGCTGTGTTTAAAAAAATATGGCTAAGACTTCACTATGTTCAATCATGAACATTTGGGTGTAGGTGTTTTACAGTGCTGTGTAGGGTGGACATTCACCAGACCTTTCACAGGTTCCTCTACATTATCAGAGAAGAGACTTGCTCTCCTTAGTCCTCATAGTGGATGTCACACCCATATACAGGTTTCTTGACTTGCTTCAGTTTCTGCTTCTGGTCTATCACCTTTGCTAACTCCCAAAGGCAACTATTCTTACACCTTTAATTGCATGCAGAGATGTCTTGGGCAATGGAACAAGCTTTGGGCCTTTGCTACTCGCATAATTTGCAGAGTTTAATTAAGGGAAAGGGAAGAGGTGGTGAAGGTTTAGGATCCGAGATCTGGAACAGAAAAAGCAGAAGTGATGTCTGCTAAAAAATATGTATAGCCTCTCTCCTTCTGTAATCCCATCTCTGAAATTCTTATTTCACCCCCTCATTACCACTCAGCGTCTGCCACTTCCCACACTGCTCACAGCACCAGCAATATATAATATATGGAAAAAAAATTTTTCTCTTTTAATACCATTTCTGATATATTTCATGTTCCAGAAGATCTGAATCACTAACTCAGCCTATTATCTTTGTGTCACTGCCACTACTTGTACCACAGCAAGTTTCAGTTGGCTTGTCTAGGCGTTAAGAATCATTGGCGGTTTTTTTTCTCCCCCATGCAGAGTTAGATGCCTGAGCATGCAGCTCTTTTTCTGGGGTGAGAGATGGGGAGGAAGGGGCAGGAGCAAAGACTCATAGCAGAAAGACAAAACAATGTCAGCTGTAGCTACTGGACAACTCATGAACTAGATGTTGTCTCCCACCACTAAGCAGTATCTCACAATACAAAGTCTCAAACACATTTACAAAGCAAATCTTCCTTTTCTACCCTCTCCCCCCCATCACAACATAGGTTTTGCTCTTGACTTTCCTGCTTGATTTTTAAGGCAAGTCTCTAACCTTTGCAGCTGCCTTACTAAACCCGAAGAATGAAAGTTTGGGTAGCAGCCCGATTGTGCAACCAACTTGAAATGCTAAGTGGTTCCCAGGATCTTAGGAAACAACAAAAATTTAGTTTTCACCATAGAGGAAACAACAGTTTCACCTGAGGAAACAACAGTATCAGTCCAGAAGCCCTCAACTCAAGCTATAGCACATTTACAGCTAAACATTTCAAATAAATCCAATTAAAATAAATGACAAACCAACAGAGGAGTAGGAGGCAATGCTAACTTCAAACAGTCAAAAAACCGAGTCAGTTCTGCAGAATGAGTTGGGGTTTTTATTCAAACCTCTGCAGTAAAATGATTTCATGTTCTCCAGGTATTTACAACTCCCTAGGGCACTCATGGCTTAAGGGGGAGCTATAAAATCTCATGTGGGCAGAGGTGCCGGCTTCTAAAGAAGCCAGCACACAAGACAGCAAGCACTTGGGTAAGGGACGTACCAGCTGTCTGAAATCTGTCCTCCCCTCATGAAAATGCAGGGGAAGGAGAGAGTTTTTTTCTTCCACAGATGAGAGCTCTACTCCCCACCCACTCTTCCCTATAGCTTGTATTGAAAAGTAGTTAGTCATAGCAGGACACAGATGCATTCATGTCTGGATGATGAAACTCAGATGATAAAACAAGAACATGTTCTTGTCTACAGGCCAGGAGATGACCACGTGTTTTCCTCACAAGCCAGATTTTATAATTCCTTTGTGCTAAGGAGAGCAAGTGACTTTTGTTTAGCCTTACTCAGCATACTGAGAAAATACACTGGTTCTACTTCCCACAGTGATCAAGCTTACAGATGTTCTTCCACCAAGTTTCCTTTCTGTCCAGGCTTCTATTTCTTCACAGGATACTGAATGACAAACACACACACACACACACACACAGAGCTGTTGGCCATGAGATCTACAGAAGACTAAGAAAAATGAGGACCAAAGTTTGTTGACATGGAAGAAGCTGATGCAGAAAGTTGGTTACTGTATAGCAGGGGCATGTACCTGGCCAGGAGAATGCCCTCATTCTGAGGTTTGGCCCTTTGAAACATGTGACATCACAAACATTCATTTGCAATTCAGTGAATAGTAGTTCATCATCTCTAATTTAAATGAGACACTACTGAACTGGTATAAATATATTTACCTGTTTGGTTATGATGCTCCTCTGAAAATGCTGTCCTCACTTTGAGAAGACATGCATAACACATTGGTAAGAAATCAAGTGTTCCTCGCGTTTGGCAAACATAGCACATAGGCAGGGTGGACAAAACCATGGTGAGCCTTTCTGGGGGCGCAGGAACTGACCTTTTCCAGGTCTTCATGCTCAAATAGTGAGAAAACACAGCGATTTGCTGAGTCTTACCAATTTCTAAGACAGAAAACCCTAATGCAACAGAGCACTCATCAAAAAGCTGAGGTATAAAATCAACCTTTCCAAGATCAAATTTAGTAGATTCAGAATACCAATGTACTAGCAAGTAAAAACACAAATGAATAACCAAAAAAACCTCTTAGACAGTGGAACTCCTCTACTAGTTGCACAACTTGAAATGTCTTTGAAATCCAATTCAAGGTTCAAATCTTACCAGAGCACGATCAAGTCATTTCAGTATTTTCTTGTCTACGAAGTACTTTGAAGCAGCCCTTGGCATTCAGTACTGCTTCATCACATCATTTAGTTACTAAATCAAGGAGGTCTTTAGTTAGTCATCTCATACCAGAACAACTTTATTGCACTTAACTATATGAAAGGGTTTCTCCTCCTTCCATCCTGTCATAAGACAAACTATAGCACAAGCAATTCCTGTAGGATTATAGTTATGCTGGCTCACAATTAGCTGTTGAATGATACCTCATGGGAAAGAAATCAGGACCAGTATTATGAACTTCCACTGTTTCAATATTACTCTGGTTTAAGGAAATGAAGAGCTTTCATGAAGCCTCCTGAGGCTTCATTAAAGGTTAAACTAGAGAATTCTTCTCTCCCAGTCCCTGTTTTACTAGTGGTTTTGTGCTCAGTCTGGCTTTGTATGGATCTCTCCTGTACTGCTTAAAGATCAGCAACTGCCAGGAACGGGAAAGCAGCCTGTGAGAAGAAAGGACTGTCATCAGTGTCACATCTTAGGATGAAATACTCATATACTGGTCCCCATTATCTGAAGAATGAGAATTTGAAGAATGAGGATTGGGACTGTAAGGTGAACAGACACTGGTGTTCTTCCCAAAAATGCCAAGGCAGTGGAAGATTTAAAAAAAGGTTTATTTCAGATGCAAGGACCACTTTTTTATAATGATGCACGCATTGGGCCCCAGGGGCAAAAGGCAAAGCCCCTCTTCCTCCAAGGCTTTTTGTATCTTTTCTCTCTTCTCCTGCACTCTCTCTGGCCCAAGGAGGCCTTGTACACGTCTGCAAACATGTTATCTCTGTGCATACCAGAGAGCCAAGCTGAGAACTTTTCTTGCTATGCAGGGAACAGAGGGGGGGAAAGCACTGAAACTGCCTTTGAGAAAGAGCCATCACTTAGGCAGAAAGCCTTCCTAGCAAAATGAGTTCTAACTTCCCGTTACACATTCTTCTGGAAATGTATGTATTCCTACAAGGACTAATCACTCACAAAAGACGAGGAGGAAGAGCAAGTGGTATGTGGTATTTTCCAAAGCACTACACTTACCTATGCCAATCCTACACTTTTTGCCCTCTAAACACTGCTGCACTGTGCTTCTTGGCCAGTGATGGGAAAGGGAGCTAGAGCAAGCCAGGACATGAGTGGTGTCTGGGAGGCGCAAAGGCAGCCGGCAAGAAGTGAGCCTCAAGGGCCCAGTGGAGCCCTGAAGCAGAGCTGTGCTCACGCTGCAGAGGACAAGAAGCAACCCCTGTGGTCCACCCTTGGAGTCACAGAATCACAGACTATGCCAATTGGAAGGGACCCACAAGGAACATTGAGTCCAACTCCTGGCCCTGCACAGGACCATCCCCAAGAGTCACACCATGTGCCCCAGAGTATTGCCCAAGAACTTCTTGAACTCTTGTCAGGCTTGGTGCTGTGACCACTGCCCTGGGGAACCTGTTCCAGCACCTAACCACTGGCTGGGTGAAAAACGTTTTGCTAATACCCAACCTAAACCTCCCGACACAATTTCAGGACATTCCCTCGGGTCCTGTCACTGGTCACCACAGAGAAGAGATCAGTGCCTGTCCCTCCACTTCCCTACACAAGGAAGTTGTAACTGCAATGAGATCTCCAAGAGTAGTGGTGAATGGTGCCACATCCAACTGGTAGTTGGTCACAAGTAGCGCTCCTCAGGGCTCAGTATTAGGGTCAGTCCTGTTTAATCTTTATCAATTATCTGGACAAGGGGATTGAGTGCTCCCTCAGTAATTTTGCAGATGACACCAAGCTGAGCAGGAGTGTCAATCTGTTGGAGGGTAGAAAGGCAGAGGGATTAGGACAGGCTAGATGGACAGGCCAAAGTCAAAGGTTTGAGGCTCAATAAGGCCAAGTGCCAGGTCCTGCACTGGGGTCACAACAACCCTGTGCAGTGCTACAGGCTTGGAGAAGACTGCCTGAAAAGCTGCCCAGCAGAAAAGGACTTGAGAGTGTTGGTCAACAGCAGCTGAAGATGAGCCAGCAGTGTGCCCAGGTGCTCAAAAAGGCCAATGGCATCCTGGCTTGTATCACAAACAGTCTAGCCAGCAGGACCAGGGCAGAGATTGTCCTCCTGAACTTGGCACTGATGAGGGTGCACCTTGAGTGCTGTGTCCAGTTCTGGGCCCCTAACTATAAGAAGGACATTGAGGTGCTGGAGCATGTCCAAAGAAGGGCAATGAAGCTGGTGAAGGGTCCGGAGTACAAGTCTTACGATGAGTGGCTGAAGGAGCTGGGGGTGTTCAGCCTGGAGGCTTAGACCTTATTGCTCTATACAACTACCTGAAATAAGGTTCAAGCCAGGTTGGGGTCAGCCTCTTCTCCCAGGTAACAAGAGACAGGACCGGGGGAAATGGTCTCAAGTTGTAGCAAGGAAGGTTTAGATTGGATATTAGTAAAAATTTCTTCATGGAATGGGTGGTCAATCATTGGAACACGCTGCCCAGGGAAGTGGTGGAGTCACCATCCCTGGAGGTATTTAAAAGATGTGTAGATGTGCCACTTAGGAACATGGCTGAGTGGTGGACTTGACAGTGTTAGATTAACAGATGGACTCCATGATCTCAGACATCTTTTCCAACCAAAATGATTCTATGATTCTATAAAAGTCATTACCATATGCAGCAGCCTCAGCAATCAGTGTCAGGACCTATACACATTTTTCCCCTTTCAAAGTACATTATTGTGCTCAACATCTCAATGATTATGAAACTGGCAACAAGATATTTACTTTGATCAAGGTGTTTATTGCATCTCAGAGGGCACACATGCACTGGGGTTTTTTGTTTTCTTTTTTTTTTTCCTGTTTGGGATTTTTTTTTAACTGAAATACAAAGAAAAGCCATTTTGAAATCAGCTTTTTATAGAACTTTCCCATTACAGTGTTATCCCCACAGCAAATTCAGATACAACCACTTTTAATGGTACCATACATTGATTAAATAGTTCATTTGAAAGACTTTAGGTGAATATCTTTCCAACCCGATATGCTTTTACAGAGAACTGCCAAGCCACTTGTAACACTGATCAACAGTGACCTCATTGAAGAGTCAAGATCTTACACCAAGCCATCAGCAGAAACAGTATGAGAACAAACAAAAATTAAAGAAACACAGTATGTACAGTAAAGGGCATGGATCTCTGGATCAGAATTAAATCTAATCACCAATAGTACAAAAGCTACTCACAGCGCATTCGGGGCAATGGAGAAAACACTAGCCTAAGGCATACACAGGTAAGCACTAAATTAAGAGATGTACATAAGAACTGAACAGAGATGAGTAACATCACTTGTAATGTTTTGACTACAGATATACCAAAAAGTGCTCTCGTATTTGAAATCCCTTAATGCCAGTACAACTATGGTTGCTTTTTCCCAACTACATGGAGAGAAACTGACCCTTTACTTATTTTCAGTGCATTTAGCAAGAACTGATGAGTATGTCAATTTTAAATGCAAAAACTCAAATAATTAAAATAGATTTAAAAATAAAACAGCAATAAATATGGTACTTTTCAGACATGATTTTTCATTCTTGATAAATCATTGAAAAAGTATTTGTTATGGAAGTTTTCCTTTATATTACTTTAAATTATCTTAACATATACAGTGCCACAAAAATAAAACATTTTTTTCACCACAATTGAGATTCCTGTGACTGGGGGAAAAAAAAGTATCCTGCACAATTTCTTAAGTATTTTCTTTACTATCTGGTATTATCACACTATGCTTTATAACAGATAAAGGAGAAATTGAGTCCTAGGGAAATTTTAGGTGTCCTCAAAAAGTTATATACATTGAAACCTTCAAAAACCACAGACATAGCTCCAAATGGCTCACCAAACAACAGCTGCATAATCTGCCCCCATGGGATAGGTTCAGAAAAGCACTAGAAGGCATCAGAAACATACATCCATTGTTTAAATTGTAAAACACAAATAACCCAAGTACACAAATTCCAAGAGAGAGTAGGGATAACAGCTAAGGTAGTACACATTCCTAATGTTCACTTTCACAGCTGTGCTACACGTTTCAGGAGGAAGAGAAAGTCTGAGTAAGCGCTAGGTTTGGTACTGGTGGCTCACTTTGAAACTCTGAGCATCCATTTGTAGACTCCAAACTCACGTTTTTAGCATCCAGTCAGAAAAACTGCAGCTGTGAATACAGAAAAGTATTAGATGAAAACTGGAGTACTGAGTTAGTAAAGCACATGCTAGAAAAGAACACCAAATCTGCTCATCTCTTCACACCTTCAAGGATTTGCTATCAGTTTTTAATGAAGCAGAGTCTTCCCACAGACAGTTATGAATCTCTCTACTATATATATTAGTTATCTCTCTACTATAAATACTAGTTGGAAGCAGTGAGTCCCAGGAATGAAGGTGCATCCCCACTCCTGGCCATCTCCACCAAGTGCCATGTACACCTTCCTGTGGCTGAAATTTGGAGAAAGGTGAAGCGGGACTGGGTGATGCCTGCTAAGACCAGGCTAATTCCATCCACTGCTGCCAACTCCAGTGCAGAGGAGGTTTAGAATTAAGCTCTAGGAAGAAAGAAAAGTGACTCATGAAGAAGGCTTTAAAGTTATGTAATGGTTGTCCTCCACTCACCTGGCGAATTATTCTAGTCTTAATTATAAAATGCCTGCCTTACTTCTGCATTATTATTTTTTAATTGGCATAAGTGTTCAATTCAATTTGACATTTAAAATCCTTCTCCAAAACCCCCACAGTAATATTTTGGTATTTTTTCCCTTCCATTCTGCAGTACTGTTTTTTCGCTTCTCCTCCATTTTCTCTTTACATTTACTCCTCTGTTCTTCCCCACCGTTGTTCTATACAGCCCTGCTCAGGACCTCATGCCTTAGCATTCATAAAAGCAATGCCTTGAAAAATTGTATGGCAGGGGAACACATCAGCTGGCAGCAGTTAAAATATGCAAATAACCTTCCCTTCATGACCAGAACACGTAAGTTAGTTAGTTTTTCCTGTTTTGAAACCTTTACACCTGTTATACAAAATCTGTTTCAACACCCACAAGACTGGAATATGCCTCTTCAACACCATTTCCCCCCTCAGAATTTGTACCCTGTTATAATTCTATATATTTCAGTATTAATTTAGGAAAAAACCCAAACCTGAATCCTTAGATTTAATAGAAGCAAGGTAAGAATGGAAGTTACAAGTTGAAGATAATGTTTCCTGGCAGTCACTTTTGGCAAAAATGTAGTTAAAAGTCAAGCTTTCAGGCCAAAATTAAGAGTGTGGACAGAGATTTCAGTTTTCATTATCAGTGCATGTTTCTATATATCTCTGCAGCTACTATTTTATCAGTCATATTCAACCTACCGGCCTAAACAACATCTGTGTGCCAGACATGTACCACAGTGTGACATGCTTAAGCAGGCAGTCACAGAATACCTTATCGTTTACAAGAAATCCTTGATGTTAAGATCCGCTAATGGGTCCTTTGTTGGAGGTTTCTTGGGACTCTGAGTAGCAGGAGTTGGGCTTGGAGAAAGCTAACAGATGCCAGCCAGGAAGGCAGGAAAAAAACAAAGCAGACAAGAACACACAAGCGTTAGATAAACATAGACGGTTCTCACACAAGCACATGACAAGCATGCTAAATTCTCATTTTTCTGCAAGTTCAGCATGGTGCCACTTTACTCAAGCATTGTTTAGATTCCATCCGTACTACAGGGTTAACAATGTGTGGCAGGTTTAATGGATAAGGCTATAGACACCGTAGATCCTAATTGGCACAGCTTCAAATCACACTGCCTGTAAGACAGAATGACGTTAGGATCACCAATCCAGACAGAAGATAAGCAATTGTTAGATGTTTAACATCAAGGTGCAGAGTAAGCAGAGTACATGCTGCAGAGCACGACTGAAAATTCCAGCAACTGGCATTTAAGTACAAGTTATTCTACACTGGTAATGTAAATAAGAGTCCAAAGTGTAGTGAAAACATGACTAGATTATACAAGTTTCCTCCTTTGGCAGGCAAAAAGCATCAGTTATTCCATAGAAAATGTCAGTTTTCAAGTTCCATGCAACACTTCTTACCATGGTGATCAAATGATTCTGTTATCCTGTCTTCACTCCTCCCTATCCCTACCTTAACTCGGGGCACAAGAGGTATTTTGTATGTAGCCCTGGCATCTTGATGACTACTCTTCTAGAAAAATTGTCTATGTCCCATAATATTATTCTTGGTAAGTGCAGAGATAGTTTAAGGTGGGAGGAACAGCAAGACCAAGTACGTTCTTACTTGGAGCAGTTTCAAGATCTTACCATTTCCACATGGAAAACCCTGACAAGCCTCATTGGGAATGTAGTTCCCTACTTAAAAAGTGCGGTTTGCTACATGTTGGTTGCTTAATATTTGCAAAACAAGGGAGGTGACCTGGTTTCCAGGGTTACGAGTGAGATTTTTAGAGCTGAAGCATCAACTTCCATCTCCCACCTTACTTGAAAGACAAGATGGACTTCTGACTCACAAAGAAGCAAAATACTACAGCGAAGTCATTCCCTGCCTCTCCTCTGGATGGGTCCTTTTCTTTTCAGAGTTATTATAAACCAAACTCTACTTTGAAAAAATAGCCTGGAACAGGTATTATAGCTAATGCTGTATCGCCTACTGGTGAGGAGCTAAAAGCTTTGCATCACAGTGGGTACATGATGCTGCACTTCCAAATTTATGAGCATCCAGTTTAAAAAAATCCTTAGGAAACTATGGAAGGCAGCTGTTAATACTCACTTCAACAGGAGGGATGGCATGGCTCCACTACTCAACCTACTTCACCAATAATTACCCTGTTAGGTTTTTCCAGCATATTAAAGAAGGGCCTCATCCCCCTGGCAACCAGTAACTTGTGACACAATGTTTCCTGCTTATTTTTAATTAGTGTAGAATTAAAAATATGTTTGCTTTAGTTTTAGATGGCCAAACTTTTGTTGCCTCTATGTTGAAATATGTGAATGTCACAAAGTCAGATATAGTTTAAAAACAAGAAAAACTGAAGCCGTCATGGATCTCCCACTTAAAAAAGAGCACAGTGATCAAGATTATTCATTTGCATTCCTCTACCATAATGTAAGTTAGAAAAAAAACTTCATGGTATTTAAATCTGTGCATTGCTGTGAAAAGTGTGCACTCCAATGTTGCACACACTATGGTAATTCATATTTGAATGCAGTTGTTTTGCACTGAAAGACACCTAGCAAGCTACCAGCCTGAAACAAATAAAGTTGTATTTATTGAGAAAGAGTTGTCATGGAAGACCTGGAGATCTTAGCTTGTTCATAAATAGAAGGTTGGTTTTCTGAGGAGTCTCTTGTTGGGCTGGGAGGAAAGACGCCGAGTACAGCTCTAGTAAATTATGACAGGCTGTGAACAGGATAGGAACACCCATCAACTCCACTTTGAGCTTTACCCAAACATCTCCCAGAACTTGAATTTAGCTAGCTGCTGGAGATTTTTCGAACCTGTTTCACTGGTCTCATACAAGGCAACTGGTTCATGTGATCTGCTGCAAGTTGGGCAGCTGATTTCTGTAAGACATCTCATTAACAGATCTACAGCTAGAGTTAAAGTGAGATAATGCATACACATAAGCTACTTTCTAGAGAAATGGAGAGCAATCAGTAATGCTTACCTGTACACCAGGGCCCGTGGCAGCTCCAAAGGGGGGCCTCATCATAGGCTGCCCGTACATCACTGGCTGTTGAGGCATCATGGGCATGCCTGCACCTGCTGGGGGCTGTAAATTAACATGGAGTCAGCAGGGTTCTGGATGGAGGAAGGAGAGCAGTGTAACAGATGAGACTCACCATCCCAAATGCTGCTCCTGGCTGGGGGACAGGTGGAGTACCTCCTGCAGCAGGAACAGCACTTGCTGGAGGCACACCTCCTGCCTAAAAAATAGATTAAAAAAAGTAAAAAACCAAGAATCTAACACCAACCATCTGGAAACCACACAGTCTCCAGCATTCTCAAAGCTGTTCTGGAAAGTAGGACTGTTATGCAGCACATATGTAACCTCAAAACCACAAGGCTTCAAAGAATGAGAGAGCTGAATGAGTCCTTATGCTGATGCTCAGCTTGCTTCTTCATAAGAAAGCAAGGGTGACAGACTTCATTCTCTTCATGAATAGTCCATTTACTGAATATAACACAAAATAGGACCAAGAAAATACACACTTTCCTCTTCCTTCTACACTGTATAAGAAAGCATTCCAATTTCACAACAGCTAACACACTATAGCACTTATTGCAGCACTGTATTTTAGTAAAAGCTTAAGCAGATTGTAAAGCTAAGGCAAATAACTGCTACAATTAGTTTACAATGAAAAAATCAATTACACACCAAGATTCATTTTAAGTTAAAGAGTAAGTTAAGCCACTTAAGCCACAATCAGAACCATTACATACTTTACTAAGGACAGTTTAGTTTATCTTGCTATGCTTTTCATTCCTGTGCTTGACTTGCTATCATTTTCATTCAAATAACACAAGGGATAAAAAAGCCTATCTTTCTCTAGAATTCAGGAAGAGGGAACTGTTAGTTTAGTAGTTCAACTCGATATAGAGCATAAGAGCATCTCTGAACAAGGCCACCCCACCCTACTTACCTAGCATGACCTGCATATCATCCCTTTTGACTCCCTTGTCTGTAACTTCCCATGCACAGAGTCTCCTTATGGCCTTGAAAGCATCCCAGTATTTACTTTTCACAGATATATATACAATCCAAATTATTAATAACTCTGAAGAGAGGCAGAAAGCATTCAAGGAAGGGATTTAAAAATGGCAGTAGGATTTCATTACTGCTATTGTATGGCCTAAGTATATTGGCACAATCTCTCAAGCTGTTACAGATGCACGTGTGGTCATGCCTGTGCTTCCACATCCTTACCTCCTACCTTGAGTCAGTTATATCCCACTACACTTGGAGAGCAGCTAGCACACTTACAGTTCAAAGGACAGTGTGTCTTTGGAGATATGCTGGAATCACTCACTGAACAGTTCACTTCTGTGAATGCTGCATTTAGTGCCCTTGGTTGATCCTTGCTTCTACACTAAAATATGCCAGTTTCTCAGGAAGCTGGAGACAAGTCAAGATAACCTGTCCCAGATTCATTAATCAAACACCCTACATTTTCTGGCTGAGAATTTATGAACCTCTATTTCAGTCTGAAAGTTTTCTGGGGAGAATTTCAATTAACAGCTATACTGTGCTAGCAGCGTCCGCAGACTAAAACAAACATCTGGACACTCAGGTATGAAAAGCAAGAAATAGAAACACACAGGTTCATGACATCAGATGCACTGATCTGACTATTCACAGGAACGCACTGTAGCTCAAAATTCAGTTAGGCAGATGCCAAGAAAATGGCCACACAAAATGAATGTGCTTTTGCCTCAAAGCACTAGGGTCACTCCAGGGAAGAGGCTTTTATGAAATTCTGCTGATTTTAATCCAGAAATTGAAACATCACGAGGAAGGGAATAAGTGATCAAAACCTAAGTAGTTCAACAGTGACACAAAGAAAAGTTTAATTTTGGTCTCCACATTTATTATTCCTGATGGTCTGGCTTTCTCTGGTTTCAAAAAATACCTAAGTGTATGATTTTGAAGAAATATATATAATAAATGTTTAATGAAATGCTATCAAAACTACCCAGCTTCCCAGAAAGACTAGTTACTTATCAGATGGTAAAATCACTACAAGATCAGGCTGATCTTAAAGAAGTTTGAAAATTCAGGCAGTACAACTCATTAGATAGTTCACATCCAAGTAGAGCAAGGACTGTTTGAAGACATTATTTTCAAGCTTACAGCACAGAAACGGTTAATTACTACTACCATATCAACACATTGCCTGAGAATTGCCTGCTGGACAGAGAGTCCAAGAGGAGCTGTGTTAGGTAGTTTTAAGCCAGCAGTAATAACTGTAGTGTAGGTGAGGTGTTGTTAGTATCTTCATGTTTAGTACGTAAGTACAAAGAGAGAATAAAAAAATATGAATTTCACTTACATTGTATAGTACTGCCCAGCCTTTCTATTAAGAAAAAAAGTTGATGTTACAACTAACACATTCAGTGAAGTAAAGGAATTCTTGTTCCTTCCATAAGGTTAAGGAACATGCTTAGAGTCATGTTAACACCTAGCTGTGGCAGTAAGAAACTGAAACCCCTTCAGAGTTCTTTCCTTCCTTTCCTAAGCCAACTTTTTTCAAATGGAGGCTGATTTATGCCTTGTGAGACTTTTGATGAGATCAGGTATGACACCTCTTCATATTACTCTTGTAGCTTACTCATGATCAAGTTGCTCTTGCGCCAAAATCTAGACATTTAGCTTCACTCGATCCTCTTCTCTCAAAGTTAGTGCCTTCTGAATCTTTTTACAGGGTCATGGGTAATCTTAACTTTTCCAACAGACTGCTTTACCCTGCTAAATAAGCTACCCAATTCTAACCTAACATCAATTCCCTAATCAGTATGAATACTGTGTAGTATTTTGATCTACTTCATTCAGGAAAACTTTAAAAAAACCTGTTTATTTTCCCTCCTTCCAGTACTTCAGCTTTGGATCAATAGCATTTTCTTTTTGGGAAATCGACCTGGGCCTCATGCTGGCAAGACTTATACAGCTAATCACACACTTAGAAATGTCCATAGGTCTTGAATGTACATGTAGAGCAACAACTTGATACATGTTAGTGTATTTTTCATTTACGTGTACTCAATGATTTCTTTATGCCAGCTGTAAATCTGTTCTTAAAAAATGTGTCTGAAACATTCATATAATTTATACAGAAGCTGTATAGCTTCTTTAGCTGAAGTAGACTGGAGCAGTGCCTATGTATGCTTGCAAAATCTCATGAAGTATCGATAGTTCAATACCAGTGTTACCTATGGATCAACGACCTACCAGTGGAGCACCTGGGACACCACCAGTTGACCATGTTGCAGGTGCTACTTTTGGCTGCCAGTTGGCTCCTCCTGTTAACTTTTTCTCTCCAGCATTCCACTGAAGGTCTCCCCTAATAGAGAGGGAGACAGGCAGGCTATTATTTGCATACTCCCACAGTGAAAATGAAAACGGATTGCAGCATACATTAACATTAGACGTGCAGCTACATTAGCTTATGGTGTATGCAGTTATTAACAGAAAGATATACTTTTAGTGACACTCAGATTCAAGGGTTGTTAGCAGCAGACATCAGTACACTCTATACTGAAGTCAGTTACATGGTTATGGCCTTTGTGGTGAGAATTAAAGAGAAGTTTTACTTAGTATTGACTGAAGGTAACATTGCATATACCCTTGCAAAGTAGGAAGAGGGACTGCTACTGCCTATTCTACTGGGGCCAGGCAGTAGAGCTGCCTGCTAGATGTCTTTGAAAGGTGATTTCATTGCTGGAAATCTTGCTCAGACAGCTGAAGGAGGAAAGCATTCAGTTCTGAAAAAAGTTGACAGATACAAGAGAAACAAATCATTCATAGAATAAAAGGGCTGTTGCAAAACCAGGTTTTCTTAGAGACTGCTCTATCCAGAATAAAATACATAATTTGAACAAAGTAGATTGAAGGAAGTTATGTTTTTGGGGATAAACCTCTTGATGTGTTTATACATATCCCTCCTATCATCTCCACAGAGGCACAAAACATTTTGAAGTCTTGCATACAGAGGAAGACTCAGGATTAAGCAGCTAGACTTAGATGATATATTAAAAAAATAAATGCAATGTTATACATATTTCTTTTTGCAAAAAGAAGCTTTTCACTGCATGGAATGAACTTCTTTTCTATTTTGTAAGTATTTTAATGCCTACACAATGACTACATCCAGCATCTGTAAAAATATAACAAATTATATCTTAGCCTAGATTACTGAGAGGAGCTATACAATTTATTATCTGGGCAATTTGTTCACTATAAACTGTTTGGAAATCAGCCATTCAATATGAAGACAGTAATTTACAGGAAAAAAAATATTTCTCAGACTCAGATTAAAGACAGCAAGTTTAAAAGCTATGTCAGGAACATTTAACCTTAATTACTCACTGAATCTGTATCAAATAGAATACTTTCTCCAGAATTTTTCTGAACTGATTGGGAAGCAGGGAAACATAACCAATTCATTGTGTCTTAATAAACACTGAAATAGATGTAAGGCTATACAGTAGATTTGAAAACTTCCTTTTACTTTAAACAAAGTTGAACTTACTTTTTTGAAGTAGTACCAGAAATTCCAAGATCTGAAATTGAAACAAAAAAAGGAAATAAAAAAAGAAGTCATATGTTTAGTAAATTAAAGAATGTCCAAGTAACAGCTTACATTTCATTGCACATGGGCTTAAAAAGAGTAAAAAAGTTTTGGCTATCTTCATTTAGGCAGCATCAGAGGACTGAGAGGACTGGCCGCATCCACCCATTCTTCAGGACAAACATTTGAGAAATCCTGTACATGTCTTACACTTGGAGAAGGCATTTTTGCTTCATAAGCAAATCAAAGTAACAATATATTTAGGTCTACAAAACGCTAACTTATTTAAGAGCACCAAACTATTTACCATGAATGACAACACTAGTTTCTGTTCCTCGTTATGCAAACGGAAATAAAAAGTTGATTTTCAAATACACGTAAATCTGAACATTACCTATAAGTTTTGCACTGTTTTATTTGCTCTACCGCACACAGAAATCCCAAGTAGTTTGCTTAATTATCCTTTGGAAGAAGTTTTAAACTAAATTTTAAAGAACACTTTTGTCATATGACCAGTACAAGTCCTGTAAGTCAGAGATTGCTCAGTTTGACTTTCTCCCCAAACTTGGATATACCAAATGACTTGCAGAAGATGTTTCAAGGGATTAAGAGTTCTGCTAACTTCTAAGCATAGTAGTTTTCCCCCACATCTAATGGACGTGTATGTATCGTAAGATCAGTTATATCTTTGCTGTGGTGTTCTTGAGTGCTGGTACACTCATCACTCCCCTGCTCCTCTTTCTTTCATTAAGCATGAAGCCAACTATTTGTGTCCACCACCTTTGCTGCTTAAATTCCACGATGCTATCAGATACGTTGGACAATTTTCACTTTTCCATCTATTACCCAGGAGCACATCCACTTAGGAGTCTGATGTCTCCCTGGAATGTATCTGAGACAGTCACACATTACAAATCATACCTACCAAACAGATGCCATTATTTGACTCAGATCCTGGGCACAAAGAAGGACAAGTCACAAACCCAGACTACCAGCTATCTGGATCAGGCCTTATTCCTGTGAATAGCTTCCCCAGTTTCTCCAGCAAAACAGAAGGATACCGAAGCAAGTTAAAATATACAGGTATTTGACTCAATGGAAAAGTAACACAGCTGCATGCCACAGCACTTAAAACCAAAATTTGTCACTTACTGCCTACTAAGTTTGCAAGAGATGAATCAAGATCACTTCCAAGGCCTTTGCTTGCTGCTGAAGCAGTGACTGTTGCTGTTGCTGTAGGTGCTACAGGTTGACCAGAAGGAACCATAGTTGGCATAAGAAGATCACCTAAACCATCAAAAACTGAAAGTGAAAAGAAAGTTGGTTAGAAGAGTAGTTGTGGTAAGAAAAGCACTGCCTGCCACTTTGCTGTTGCTCCAACAAATATAGCACAGACAACCACATCACAGGTCTTACCAAAACACCATTTGACATTAAAAATAATGCCAACAAGGGCATGCATGTCATTTTACTAGACACTGAGTGTACAGTAATCCTGAAAAATCTATACCAATGAAAACTGATATGAGAAGACATGCCTAAAAGGACTTTAATTGGAGCATTCAATCTACATAGATACAGCACCACTTCCACACTACACTATTTTTCCAACAACCATTCTTGGAGAGATGTCAGATGCACACATATTATGTCAGGAGATATTCATTTAAATGCTTTTAAAATGAACATCTTGCAGCAAACACCAGTCAGAATTACTGTGGCAAAGGCAGTCTTATACCTTGACATCTCACAGCAACAGGATTGGAAGTCTAAAGTTGTTACTATTCACTTGCAAGCAGCAGGGAATTGGGAAAACCTACTAACATGAGATCAGAAGGAACCAGAACCATCCACACTGACAGTGCTACCCTCCTTAGTCCAGTCATCTAACTCATTTTTTAGATTCCTTGAAGTCAAACTGCTTGGTATATCTCATGCCTGAGTTCTATCTTCTGATCTGTATTTGAGGTACATGCTAATGTTAAGTCAACAGGAAAGGGTAGCATGTGCACTGGCAAGCAACCAAATACCCAAGCAGCAGTACTACTTCCACCTTTTTTTCTTATACAGTTGCAGGACTCACCAATTTTAAGTTTGTAGCAAGGACCCAGCATGAAAAATATAGAACGGAAGAGATGCAAACAAAATGACAGCAGTGATCAAAGTTTAGGCTTATAATCAGGCAGAGAACGCTATGCCACTTTCTGTTGTGTGTACCCTCAGGTGCCATGCAAGCTCAAGAACACCTGCAGCAGCGGCAGCAAGATGACTTGCCTATATAAGTTACTTACAGAATAGTGTTTTCCTTGCGTAATTCCTAATTCATGCTGTTAAGCACATGCAAGGATGATGTTCACACTAGTCTGATTTTACTGACATGGTAGTATAAAAAATGGGTACGGAGAGCCCTTGGGCACACACCAGCCTAAACACTGCCCTGAGGTTCTTCCAGTAGAGAGAGAGAGTTCAATGATTTTGCTTGTACTCAGATCCTAAATATGGTATCATTAACTCATCTAAACACATTAACACATTAACTAAAACACGTTAGAAAATTCACAAGAAGAAACTCTGTGGCTCACCTGATGCATCAAATGAACCGCCAGTTGTTGGAGCTGTTGTCCCAAAAGCTGCATCGAAGTTAGGCTGTAGTAAGCTGGTTTGAGCTGGAGTGACTGGGGATGGTGATGGAGAGGGTGCAATAAAAGAGCCTCCAAAGCCTTTAAAAAGTTACATAAGAGAGGTGTGGACATTAGAGTCAGTCTTATTAGGCTGTGTTTAACGAAAGCTCAATCTATAGAGGGCAGAATGATACAGATAATTCTTACTAGACCATTGTAAGTAACTCGGTACTCCACAAGCATCCTTGGTATGCCAGGTATGACCATGGAAATGTAAAGACTTACTAAGAGTCACCAATAAAAACTTTGATGTTCTATACTTAGTTTTCTGCAGAGGCAGACCAGCAGCGGAGAGAACGCAATTCTTCCACCTCTATGCACTATTGTTCTACGCCAGTAATCTCACAGGCAGAATGCAACAAACAGCTCAGAAAAAAAAGCAGCAGAGGACTAACTTGAGAAAAGCATATAGATCACCCATCAACTACTTTGGAATCTCAGTTCAGAAGGTAGGGTTTTACTAATCGAGTTTAGCCCTTCTCAGCATCTTAAAATATTTTGGTTTTCCTGGTCAAGATGTCTTCAAGCTGTCCCCCTGCCCCCATGTCAAAGCAGGATCAACAGCATGCACAACTGAACTGCTTCTAAGGTGGAGAATCTCCATGATTAAGGTTAATGTAAGGTTACAAATATACCCTATTCATGGAGCCTCATCCCTGGCAGTGTTCAGGGTCAGGCTAGATAGGGCTTTGAGCAACATGGTCTAGTGGCAGGTGTCCAGACTGTTGTATTTATCAGCATTGATCTAGTCTTGTCTGCTAAAAGGCTTAGAAGAGTAGGAAAATATTTCTACCATATTTCCTACATCAGTCAAGAAGGAACAGAAACTAATTTGACAGTACAACACTTAAGACAACTATGAATAGTAAGTATACTCATAACAATATTCATATAAACACTTAGTACAACCAAACACTCATAAACCATGAAGGACAAACCTTCAGCCACTATATGAACTCTGGACACTCTTAAATTTGAAACTGGATTACACTGCAGGCTATACATCTGCCATTATCAAGACTGAACAAATGCTTAGCAATATGCTGCGATGTTTACAGACTCTCTCTGTCTGCCAAAAAAAAAGATTCAAATCTACTTGGAGTCCTTTTGAATGTATATTCAAAGCAAAAATAAAATAAATTTAAAAAAATCATCCATTCATCCCAACTGCTTAAGGTGGGCTTGAGTATTTAGACTTAGAACATTCCTTTTATAATTTAGGTTTTGATTTAGTGCAACTCTTTAGATTCAGAGACCACACTGCTGAGGTTTAAGCCATCTGGAGCACAATTTCTACTTGCATTTAAGCTTAGTTACAGATATGGTCATAAAATATTTTGTATTGTAATGTTTGCACAAGCAGAATTAGCTTCTGTCCAACAACATCTTCGCACTCAGTCCCCCAACAACACACATAACTGCAAATGACTGGCATGTTTCAGAACTACAGTTAAAGCTTGATCTTTGGCCTTAAGCTATCCATAAACTAACTAATACAAAGACCTATTGAAGCACATATGAAGAATATAAAAACAAAAAGCAGTCTTCTACCTTAAAATCTGAAGCTGTCTGCACTAAAGCTTTAGCATGCATTTAGACACTATGTCCCACTTTGAGCATCTAACTTGCATCTCTAGTATCTGGAATGATTGAGAATGAACATATATTATTTTTATTATCTAGACTACTTCTACCTTCCTATGGCACAACTAGACGATGCCCACTCTTAGAGTGGGTACTAGAAAACGTGTCGTCTTCTGAGATGGCCTCAGTGTGCAAGCACACACCTGTATCAACTCACAGCACTCAGCAGATTACACACTGAATATCTCACACTGTGTACTACTCCTAAACCAGAGGACCTCTCACAAGCATATAAATGGCAAAACATACACAGGGCTGGACTTTTGATACAGTGTGAGTTGGCTTGAGAGATCTGCAAACATAGGGACAGCAACTGACGTCAGGGCCCATCGTAACTAGAATGGGTTAGCAGTAGCATAAAGGGCAGACTGTCACTCCAGCTCAGAATTAAAGCCACAAAGGTACAACATGAAGCTAAAAATCACCTTTGAAATTCATGAGGGATAACCTACCAACCAATTCTACTGACAAATTGTGCTGGTTTTGGCTGGGGTAGAGTTACTTTAAATCACAACACAAATTCACCTTTCAGAAACAAGGGAGAACTTAAATCTTCTACAAACCAGAAGTGCATTAGTTTCCTTCCTCCTGATGAAGATGTGGCCTACAAACTTCAGACTGGGATGGGTAGGAGTGACAACTGTTTAGCACAATCACTATAGCCACTACAATACGTGGTATAGCAAGAATTTTGGAGAATGGTACACACAGAATTCAAGGGAAGCTCCTCATCTGTAGGATGCAGACTACAATGATACAGTTATTTCAACCTTTGATATAATGTGTGACAGTGATGTCACATTCAGCACTAGCAGAGACCTCATCTTGTCCAGTATAAGGAGAAGGTCTCTATCACTTCTATGCCCTTGTGTTGAGAAAAGTGTACTCTCACCATCCCACTCTCCTTGGCTAAATGCAAGACTGCTACCAAGTCATTCATTCAAGCTACTAACACTTAAGTGTTCAACCTGCCTCACTTAAAGCAACCAAACTGAATGAACTCAATGCAATGAAGAATAATTAGCAGTAGGAACAAGAAGCATAGCCTGAAACACTGCTTAAGTACTGCTACAGACAGCCAAAGAAACTTTATACAGACACTCATATTCAGTGAACAGTACAGAAAAATAAGAGTTGTGTGGGAGGTAGGAAAACAAAGAACATGGAAAGAAGAAAATCTAGGAAGTTAACTTGTACTTCAGTACATTGCCTCCATTATAAATCTCTCTAGTTTTAATTAAAATATCTAAAGTACTGAGAAATCTTATGATTGATTATATTATGCCACTCCAAAAGTTTATCTACACCCGAGGAACATAAAAGACAACTTCTTAGTATTGCTTTAAAATAATAAGTTTTTAGAAGTTCTTTATTACCAGCAAGTAGGTCTGCAGAAGCTGAGGAACTAGAAGCAGCCTGAGTTGTGGGCTGGGGTTCGGGAGCACTACTTCCAAAAGCATCTAAAGGGAATTCCAGAAAGCATCAAGAAAAAGTAGAGTTCAATATTAAATATATCAATTCATCACTTATCATAAACAAAAGATGAAAGGATAACCACTTCAAAATGAAAGTGCTTGGCCATCTTTATTGCAGAGCAGTACCATGGACACAAAGTTCAGGTGGAAAAAAGGAGGTGCAACAAACCAGTACTTGAAAGAAATCTTTTCTATTTAAGCCTCTCCTCAGAAAACCCATACAAAGCACAGCATTCAAGACAACAGGGTTAACTCATTTGGAGATGAATGCACTGAACCAGACTTTGGAATAATTCCAGCCAGAACCTAGTGACTCACATTAAGTCTTTTTAGAGGAATATTTCACTGATGTTTCAAATTCACTGCCTCTAAGCAACATTCCTGTTTTGCAACACGCCTAGAGTTGGCTGTGCCTGTCCTGATTTCCACCTTGTCAAATCCAACAAAGATCCTGTGACTCAGATACCCAGTTTGAGACAAGTCACCCTTAAAACTTCAGCTGCTTTGAGAAACGGAACTGAAAGAAAACAACATGATCATGGAGACTTGCAAAGAAAGAAAAAAGGACACAGCAGACTTTCACTGGACATCTGAGGAAGAGCCACACATGCACTGACTGAAGACAGAATGGCAAGTGTCATGACAACAGAATGGCCACACCAACAGTTTATTTGCAGTTCGTTATTGTGCTAAGAAGGGGACATGCTAGTCTCAGCCGTAATGCCACACAAAAAAGTTGTGAGAAGGGAAAACCTGCAGCTTTAGCAAAGTGCAAAGGTAATTGAAATGAAGTGATTCAACTCTGAAGTGGTGAGGAAAGAAAAATACCCACCACCAAATAGGTCAATCACACCTGAAGAATCCACCTTTGCTGGAGAGGCAGTGGGTAGAGGAGAGGGGGCTGCAAATGCATCCACTGCAGTGAGCACAGGATAAATAATATTTAGTATCAGCAAGGCAACAATGATAGCTAAATATTTCAAAGCCATATAGGCTCCACCAGTTAGAACCACAGGGTTGGTAAATTCAGGTAACAGTCTTCAGAACTGCAAACAGAAAATGTTACATTTCTCACACAGCAACTGAAAACCACAGTACTTTAAAGAAAGCATTGTTTATTAAGAATTTCCTCATGCTTAGAGAAGGATTTACTCTTTCAACAACCACATTATTTATTCAACTTCAGTGTCAGCCAATTCATGGTTTGCATCTTCAACAAGTGCACGTCTTGTGACCAAAGCATCAAATCCACAACTTAGTATTTCTTAGTATTTCAGCTTAAAGATGTAAATCGGTAGCAAGTTGACTTTTTTTCCTTTTTTCACTTACGGAAAAAAATCCAAACCCAGGAAGTATGAAGAAAGGCCTGTGAAAACAAGCACTCACCAGATAAGAGATCACCAGTGAGAGAACTCTCAGGCACAGGAGAAGCCGCAGGTGGTGGAGATGAAAATGTATCTTCCAGAAATGAAAGAAAAACCAAGAAGTAAGTGTCACTCAAGTT
Source organism: Pipra filicauda (assembly GCF_003945595.2). Classification (NCBI taxonomy): domain Eukaryota; kingdom Metazoa; phylum Chordata; class Aves; order Passeriformes; family Pipridae; genus Pipra; species Pipra filicauda. The sequence continues at coordinate 1,753,451 of NW_024104378.1, read as the reverse complement.
AGTTTATATCATTGCACAGCATCAAAGCAGCAGACCATGGGAAGAATTCTCTCTTTACCTGTACCAAAGAGATCTATGCTAGGAGTAGCATCTGGTTTAGGTGCTGCAGGTGCATCAGGAGCAGACTCAAATAAATCTAAGGCCAAGAACACAACACATCTTTAACTCATTTTTGAAAGGCAGGACTGAAAGCAGAACTCTCAAATTTTGCACATCATATTTGAAATTAATAGGCTCTCTGGTTTGAAAGCCTAGCACACAACACGCATGCAACAATGACTGTTTGGTACTCCTGACAGATCAATCCACCAGAATCAAAGAGTTAAAAACAAAATTACCACCAAATATATCTAGAGCAGGAGGAGCGGAGGTGGTGGCGGTAGCAGAAGTGGTGGCAGTAGTGGTAGTGGCAGTAGCTGTAGTAGCAGTAGCAGCAGCAGCAACAGCAGCAGCTGGAGAAGGAGTTGTTGCAGGAACTGGAGTGGCTGCGCTAGTTGTAGGGGTAACTACAGGAACAGCAGTCTCTGTTGGCTTCATAGCAAAGAGGTCCAGCTCAGGAGCAGCCTCTGCACTACCTTCGGATGGGGCAAAGGGGTCTTGTAAAAAGGAGAGGGGAAATATATGTGTATGCATACTTAGGATCAGTGAGGGAGGAAGTCAAGAACAAAGCAACCACAGGCAATGCACATACCGCAAATACACGCACATGTAGAGGACGTCGCTCTAACATCTAGCTTACTTATCCAGACATGTTACTTATGTTTTTCTAAAATAAAGACCATCTGAAAGGCTGAGCAGTTTAGTTACTAGAGGGGAGAACTTTCACAGGCCGTTTGACAAGGCCAAAAAACGAAATATGACAAAAGACTATCCAGAGTACTGTTTACAACTCAGCACTGAGAGAACTGTTTATTAGCACTACCAAATAAGCACAAAGTTACTGGGACTCGGAAACAGGCAGTTTTGTTAAGCATGCTCTTCAGTCTAAGGTTTGTTTTGACCAACTGCAAACACTATGAAAATTTCAGAAAAACACACTGCCATGTAGTTTAAACAAAAAAAAACAGCAAAACAAGATACTATCTAATGACATAAAACCCACCATTTCCTGAACATGCATCAAGAGCTGCTGCTACAGGGGTTGGGGTAGCTGGTGCTGCTGCCCCTTCAGCTGCTGCAGGGGCTTCCCCAGGAGAAGCTGCAAAGGCATCTTGGGTGCAGTTTAGGAACAGAAATTAAAAGAAAAAAGAATAAAGAGAAGAAAAATATAGTAAAAGAACCAAGTTAAATTGCACAGGTAGATACCCTTATACAACATGAATGTATTACTCCAACAGCAAAAGTCATGCAGCGCAAAACACTTTGTCTCTCCCCCAACCCCACGCAAGCAGGTTCTAGACAGGGTCTGCAGATGGAGATTCTTGGGTTGCTCACTGGAAGTACAGTGAGTGCAAAAGAAGGCATTATTCTCATTGTATAAGGGATCTGAGCAGCATGCTCAGGTACTACCCAAAATTAACTAATTAACAAAATTAACTGAAGAGTAGATATTATATTTGCATGCTCAAAGCCTGTATTACATCTGATTAATCTGCAACTGTGAGTTTACTCACATAGCATAGTGCTTTGCAAACTTAAGCATTGTTATGAATAACAATCTAGTTACTCTGGCAGATATCTCTATCTACTATTTCTAGTTTTTGAGCCAAGTCAGTCATGCAACGTCTGGAAAATTGAACTTACTTGTTTCTTAACAGTATTCCAATTGGATCTTTCTGAAGCCATAACCTGATGCATAGGCTATATTTACTCGGCTTGCTTCAAACAGATCAAGAATGTTCATCTTAACTGCTGGCCAGGATAGCTTGTCTGTCCTTTTACGATCACTTCTAGGCCAACTGGTCAAGTCAGGGAAAACAAGAAGTCTGGGGTTTTGGAATGACTTGCTCATGAGTTTTCTTTGACTGTTTTTTTTTTTGTTTGTCACTTGGCATGCTTAAATTTCAAGCTATGAACCTTCACAGCACTATTTCTAGGCTTAAACCACAATTTGTAGCTCTTAATTCTATGAAGTAGTCCTAATGGACAGAGCCATTTGGACTATCCTCATAGGCAAGCATTTTCTTCACAAAAAGACTGCACGATTAGGATTAAATACTTCAAGATGCTTGTAAAGGCCATTTTTCTACTGCTAAAAAGTTAGCAAGTTAAAAAAAAAATCTGTTGGGGAATACTGCAATTGCACTGTCAAACTAGTACAGGAAAAAGCTTAACATGCTTTAACTTGAGTGTCAATTTTAAAATGAAAACAACCATTTTAAAAACAAATTTGTGCCAGGAAATCTAAAAAGCTCAAAAGAACATGCATGGAAATTTCAACAGAAGAGAAGAAAGCCAATTAGTCTTGTACAATAGAATTAAAATGAGTTAGTAGCAAAAAGGCCTGCTAATAAGCCATTTCAAATATAATTCTATTTTTCAAGTAACAAGGTTGTTCAACAACAAAACTGGATGGCAGTCGTCCAAGTAAAAAAGTCAGAATGCGTCAAACATCACAGTATTGTAGGTATACCAGACATTGGCATACACCACGTAGAAGAAATTCAACACAGAACTGAACTGAAGAGTTTTGCATTGTACTACTTGGGAATATGCTATGTGTAAGGGTCATGTGTGTTGGGTTTTGCTCTACAGGGCCAGCTTTCAGATGGACGGTCACCTTGGGCTCTTTCAAAAGAACGCATTTGTACCCCCACAAGCTTGTAGGCCAACAGCGCAGACGTTAGTCAACCCTACTTATAATTATTTCCCAGAATGAAAGGATGGACTTCAGATGATATATAAAGGAATTCAGAATGCATAGAGTTAATCACTAGTTCTATGTTGGGATCACTTTAGACTCAGAGTAACACCTATTCCTGTACAGATGTAGGCTATTGAAGTTCCACATGTAACAGTCATAGTTACTCAAGTGGGCACAAATTACTTCCAGACCAGAAATGGAAGGAAACAGATAGTTTGGCACCAGCTGTATTATTTACTGACACTTCTGAATAAGGTTCTTGCCAAGCATTATAATTTTGTTTAGCATCAGACTTGGGTTAAATGGCAGAGGGGATAAACACCTAAGTTCATAATGTAATCTAAAGGAAAAACAGTCATATTAAGAATTTCTAATACTAGTTACTCCGAGAAGTTCAAGAAACGTATAGGAACATCGAGAGAAACCAACCTGAACAGGTGACCCTACAACTCACAGTTCAAACTAAGGGTTTGCCATTGTTTTTTTTTAAGTTAACGCTTATCAAGTTCTTTGAAGCTTTCCAAAAACCTCTGCTGCACCTGCACAGTTGCCCTTTGCCCTCTGTTAAAATCTAGCATGGAATGCAGAAATGGATACAATTTAGTCTGCATATTTTATCATTAAAAAAAGGACTGTTTATTTTCTTTTTTTGTTCCTCCACATTGGCATAGTAACACTACATTTGCATATCCAGCACTGTAAGAGATCTTCCCCCTTTTAAAGCATTTACTATATTCCTTACATTTCTGCATCTTCTGTTTCAAAAGTCAATTTAGCTTTTGACTTCTAGAATCAAGTAACATATGGTTCTCACTTGAATGCACTGATATCATGAAAACTTAGAGATGTTGCTGAAACCTTTGCAAGTTCCCACTGCATGAAACCTTTACTAGGAGTGATAAGTATGTATTATGTACTGCATTAAATTTAAATTAATAAATATTATTCTTATTGAAACCATATGCAAACAAGGGCATTTTAAAGTTTTGAAATACTGAAGTAGTGGTTCAATACACCTTGTTTGCAGTAAAATAAGCATTCCTGAAGAGTGATCTGTTTCATTTCATAAATTCAGGTTTTATCTGATGCCACAGCATCAAATACATGACAAGTTACTCACACATGATGATACAGATGACTTATTTAATGTATTATGCAACAAGTGAAACGTATCTATAGAAAGTCACAAGTACGGGAAAGATTGTAGAACTAAAGTGTACATGAGAAACTGTTTCCACAGTTTTTTCCCCTCTTCAATCACCCTTCATTACTTTTCGACATGGTGAACCTGACCTGAGTTAAAAAGAAGTATTCTACTAGGCTCAGTGCTAGGAAACTGACAGTTGGACTTGATGATCTTAAAGGTCTCTTCCAACCTTAATGATTCTATGAAATTATAATAATGCTGCAAAATTTTTTCTTGTTTTTTAAACTAATTCTTACCTCACTATACCAGCATGTTCCAGCATAAGGGACATTCATTAGCCGTCAAGTGCCAAAAGTCTTCACACTTGGCCTGTAGTTTCTTTACAGGGAAAACCATAGCTCTCCTGCCCACTTACAGTTCAAGTCATCTGAATGCCTAACAATTGACATTTGCACAATGTCTACCATGACTTGTTACTTGCACTGCTTAGAGTGTAATCACACAACAACATGTAACTCAATAGCACATTACTAGTGTCCAAACATATTGTGCCAAATTCTATTACTGAGAGATGTGGCATTTCAAGGTTTTTCGCTTTTCTTTCACCTTTACGTTTCTCCCTCTAAGGAATGATTCCAGACACACTTTGAAAACAGCCTCCTCTTGTTTATCTTAGAAACATGATAAGGAATTCTTCAAGGTAACTGAGAGCTTGTCCATTAATGAGACCGAGTTCTTTAAAAAAGCTATGCTAGATCAATTCTGCATTTTTCATCTGCTTTCCAATACCGTATTAGAGATGAAGACATAATGCAGAGATTATGTCTTAAAGACAAATCCCAGTCCTAGGAAGCATGCAGGCTCCTATCAGCTAAAGTATCAGCAGTACAGTGCAAGAGTTAGCAGTCAATAACCATTCCAAAGCCTCCTCTTCTGCTTCTTCCCTCAGCATGGCTGCCTTTCTCCTGCAGCTTTCAGCTTCTTCCTCTAATCAGCCACTCCCTGAAGACTCTTTATCTTTTTTCTCCTGAGATCACTGCCACTGTACCTTCCCCTACCACACTTCACCACAAGAAACTATGTGAAGCAAGAAAGCACTGGCAAGCTGCAAGAAGTTAAGGTGACCTCAAAAACTATCTCCAGCAGACCTCAAAGGTCAAATACCTACTTAATCACATTAAGTGTAAGCATGTCTAACACCACAAAAGCTATAGAGCAACAGTGTCTGCCTCCAAAACTACCTCTTCTTGCACTGTACACAATCTTAAAGTGACAATGAATGTTAGTGTAGTATGCTAGTATATACTTACAGCACAGCCTTCAGAAGAAAAACAAACAAAAAACCAAAAAAACCCCAAACCATGAGCAGAGAGATGGAAGTTCAGTATGGACTCATGGATCTTAAAAGGGTTTGGCCAGTGGGTGTCTTAAAGGCACTGCAAAAGTACCTCCACTGCTGAGAGTGTTTAGAGATTTTTCTTCTTGAGAACTAGAGGTTTTCTGCTATCATAAATAATAGAACCTTGTTTCATCCTCAAGTGATCCAGGAAAAAGTCACTATTCATCTAACATACAATCCACTGGAGATTTATAGCATTTGAGCAACAAAATACATTCTCTTTAAAAGAAGAGATCAAGCCACAGAAGTCTGCATACTGCAAAAATAAAATTCTTTCCACACTGGAGGGTGAAGGCAACTCCACTTAATATGCATCACTAAGTTATCCAATGATAAGTTAAATCTCTAGAAACTAAACACATCCAGGTCTTCGCCACTTGAGAAGCCTGGAAGAAGACACATGATTTGGCAGTAGCTTCTTTTCTCTAGGCACAGAACAGTGGTAAAGGTAGGAAATAAAAGTTGCATCTTGTTGCTGCAGTACTGGACGAAAGTCATGGGCACATGTTTTTCTAATCCTGTTGCAAGTTTACAGTGATTTCTATCCATTTAACTATAGTTTCATTTTTAAAAAAGTCATATATTTATGCTAAATTAATAATGCAATTTGAAAGTGCTGTATCCAAGACTGGCTTGACCCCAAAGCTTTCATATGCTATGCATCTGCAGGGCTGTTGATGAGCACAGGTCTTGGCTTCTGCAACAGGCTTCTGAGAGTAACCAGCATCAGACTCTCTCTTGCTCCTAGTGGTAGCGGCATCCAGAACCTTGTCCATGACTATTTTAAAATTGCTTGTTAACTGGTCGATCCTGTGGCACTAGGATTAGTATCAATCTTTGTAAAAGGAAGGACTAAGTAGCAGGTAGCAGTTGTACTCCTTTCGTAGCTCTTTTCAGCATTTTTATTGCGGATAGTTTGGTGCTGTCTGCTGAAGTCAGTCCTAAAAAAATTCTAACTAGGAACATTCAGTCTTTAGGAAACAGCTTTGTAGTCAAACTGTTCACGTATGAGACCTCTCCAGCACTCCTGTCAGCAGAAGTGATAGATAAACAACCCCCACAGAGAAGATACTTGCTATGAAAACTGAATTACAGTAAGTTATTACTTATTCCTGACACCGATTGTCATGCTGAAAGTATGCATCAATGGAAGAGAAAAACAGAAAAATACAGTGGTCAGGTGATATTAAAAATGTTAACAGTTTTTAAACAGGAAGAATTCTCCATTACTAGGCTGGCATAGTGTTGACAAGAAACGTAATTTCTGACATGCTGTTGAGAAGCCTCCTGCTCCACAGGAGTGACAAGAAAACTGACAACATACAGTCAGAATTCTTACTCAAGTGGATAGCAGATAACATTAAAGACTGAAAGAGCACAACCAAACTATAAGAATATGTTTCCTATACCTTACTGACATAGTTGGCATTTAGTGCAAGTTCATCACCACTTTAATGCCTTGTGAAATATTACCCAGACTCAAGAATGCTGAAACACAGTAATTTCATCTGGCTCAATACTATATTTGTAGGAAATATTCAAAAGAAACACAGCACAGCTGAAGTGTGACAAGTAATGAAGGGGCAGGACACTGCCATATCCATCCTCTTCAACTATGAAAGCACAGCTGCTTTTCCCAGAAATTATAGCACAGTGCATAGTTATTGAATAATGTGAAAACAATACCTGCTTACCCTGGTGTGGACCTGAGAACTACTGTTCTTAGCTGTTCAATCATAAGGTAACAGCCTTAAGGTATACAGTTTTCCATTTTTCATATATGCACAGGAGTCTATTAGCACAGCAAAAAAAGAGGTAGTTGGACAGTTTATATTTCCTGTTCCATTTAGCATCCAACACACAGGCACCTCTGCTACAGCTGGTTAAATCAGATGCCTTGTTACAACAGCTGAACTCAATATTGCTTCATCTACCTCATGAGCTGGTGTAGTGCACTACAGGAACCAAACTAACCTCCAAAGAGATCCACTTCAGCAGTGGCAGCAGTAACAGTTGTAGTTGTGGCGGCAGCAGCTGAAGTAGTTGTAGTATCAGTAGTTGCAGCAGTAGTTGCACTAGGCTCTGCAGCAAACGGATCTGAAATCTGTGGCTCAGAGGTAACACCGGAAAGTGCAGCCAGGTTATCTATATGCAACCATATAATGAAGATCAAATGCGAAAAGTAAGGGGAGAGGCAGAGAGACCACAACCACTCAAGTCCAGAAAGCTGGAGCTTATTCAGGAGTCTTAACATTCAGAAGTCTTAGAAATTAAAAATAGTACTCACCCTCTCCCAAGAGGTCTAATGATTGTCCATTAAAATGACAGCAGAATAAAGAAACAGACCAATTAGTAGAGCTTCCAGATTGAAGATGTTCATTACCCAAATGTTCATTCTAAGTGACATGTCTAGGTTAAACAATTTCTACACTTGATTTTCTAAAATTCAGGAAGTTATTCTGACATGACAAAGCTCATTCTGTTTAATAACTATTCAAAACAGAATGAGTACATCAATAGAAACCTTCACAGAACTGGCACTAAAGTCAGGGTATTCTAGCAGAGAGCAGCTTACAAATACAGTGTTATTTCAGGACATAACACATGACATCCCTAGTGCCACGAATATATTGTAAGAGACAAACAAGTAGTGATCCTTTGACTTGGGACAACTGTTGGGAGGGAGGGAGGCAGGCAGGCAGGAAGGCAGGAAGGAAGGGTAAGCATAAGCAGACTGGTTCTGCTCCAACTTTGGTTCTTTAGTCAATTGTTTCTGGAAGCCAATGAAGCATCTTTAATGACAGACTTTCCTACAATTTGATGTCCTCTGAGATCAGTCAGATTGAGCTCAAATACAGAAGCTTTGACTACATAAAAGATTTAAAAACCTGTGAAAACTAATGAGTTTGTCCTATTATATTTTAATTCTGTAGTTAGGATAATCTGAGCTCACCAGCTAACTATTTACTAACCAGTAGCTCCGTGTTGCTCATTGTACACATAACAGGGCCATGGGCTCATCTGATCCACACTGAACAGCAAGCACAGAGTCCAGATCCTTTACTACGGGTCAGCATGCAGGAAGCAAAATGATTTGAGCAAGCACTGCTCAATCTTCACAAATTTGTCCTTATTTTACAACACTTGTAAAAAAGGCAGCAAGAACCCACATGTAGGTTTTTTACAGTTTTCATAATTGGTTCCTTGGGAGAGCTCTACTTGAGACTGACTGCACAAGCTGAGGTAAGTCAAAATACCATTCTGAAAGAGCAGAACAGTACATTAAAAATGCAGCACTCTGGTATCCCATTACTGCACACCAGGTGAATGTCTCAGCTGGACTTAAAATAAACAACTGTTAGCAAACTTTTAAGTTCTATTAGCTTATTCTTCAATGCATTTTTGTTATTCAGGTATGTTATAGATCTCAATACAGTGAAATTACAATTATCCATCACAACAACCTACACTTACTGTTAAAATGGGATTGATTAAACCCAATATTTTTTGTATATTAATATTAAATTAACAATACTATTAGAAAATCCATGTTCTAAGGCACACTGCAAGGTAGTTCAGAGCACAAATTTAAGTCAATTTGCTTTTATATCCACGAGTCAGACCTCATAAGGACACAGAATTTGACCTACTGTATTTTTGGTAATACTATAGTCTAGCTTACCTGCCAAATGCCTATCTATTCACCCTGCAGTATGCTCCAGGCAACATATGACCCTACTCTGATGATCTCCTGTTAGCACAGAAGTGCAGATTATCACAAGTTATAGTCCATTTGCTAGATAATGTAGTATATGTATACTGTATATATACCTAAATACAGTATATTCACTACAGTGAATATATACAGTATATGCCAGAATACATAGGATCTACACTGCCAGGGAGACTGAGAAAAGCAAAATAATTTATTGTTGACATGTACTGATGCTGCATCTTGAAGTATTTGATATTCACATTCTTCTAGCTATTCCAAGCTGTAGCACTTCTTCCAACTTCCTCTCTCTTCTACTGTTTCCTCATGAGTTCCTACCTTAACTTGCTTTAGCCCAGAAGAGTAAGCACCTCAAGTAGCATGGAGGCACTGTTCCACATCCTCCCAAAAGTCCTGAGTGGAAGGAAGGTTATCTTGTCCAGCCTCCTGCTCAGAACAACAGTATTCCCAACACCAAATCAGAGCAGTCATGGCTCTGACTAGTCAGGTCTTGAAAAATCTCTAAGAATGGAGAGCTCACTAGCTTGCATCAGGAATCTGCTCCAGTACTGTCTTACCCCCCAAGTGAAATAATTTTTTTCTCATTTCCACTCAAGCTCTTCATTATAATTAACTATCATTTCAAAGAAAATTTTGGCTCTACTCTGTAATTTCTCTTCAAGTAGTTGTAGACTATTAAGAGCCCACTTTAGCCTCCTCTTTGCCAGATGATAGAGGCCCTGCTCCCTCAATCTCTCTCTGAAAAGTCATCCAGATTTCTGGAATCCTGGTAGCCCTCTGCCAAGCCCCTCCACCTTAAACAGGAGAGCTCAGAACTAGATGCACTATTTTTGATGTGGCTTCATCTGCACTGATTAGAAGGCTGTGTAGTACCTATGAGATTGTACAATTAATAATCACTACCAGGTTCACTCTGCAGATTTAGTTTAAATAAGGGAATAAACAACCTTTAGCATGGGCTCAAAGATTTTCTCATTATCAGATAAAATATTAATGGAAATTCCAGTAGTTTCACAGAAAAGCCTTTTTAGTTCTCAATTTATGCATGTGTGACATGGTGTTTGGCAATTCTTCAAGAGAGTTTAAAAAAGAAAAATGTAAACAAAAAAAGAAAAAGGCAAGATTCCAGTGCAGTAACAGGTCATCATACGTGGACTGGACTCCTGCCAGTAGTAAAACAGACAAAGTTGAAGCTTACTAAGTTACCAAAATGCTATTCTGAAAAATAAGACTGAAGTATACTTGATGAGGGTAGCGATAATCCTGGCCAAAGGAAAAGAGATAGCTGTCCTTTTCTATTGCGGAATAAGAGGAGTAGGTGCATTACCAGTCAATTTTAAAGTTTTCAGTAATTCAGAAGAATAAAAACACCTAAGTTCCAAACCACAGGTGTTTTGTTCAAAAAGCAGAAAAAACAAATAAATCAGCTTTCAATTTCTATGCAAATCAATACTTTACAATATTACTGGCTATTTATTTATATTTCTATTGCAGAAATGAGCAACTGCTTAAAAAATTTAGCTCCTTCAAGCTCTTTCAAGTATCTCAAAAGCTTGTATTTCAGTGCTTGGTGATGACAAAGTAAGATAAATAGGATGCAATCAAAAAACTGGAGAATAATTATTCCCAGGCATCCTAGAATAGATGAATCTTTGGTCTTGTTTTCTGGGTAAGATTACATTTCCATTAATAAAACTGACATTTGTGAAAAAGTAAAATCAATTCAACAGATTAAACTGGAATATGCAAAACATGGTCTACATGAAAGCCATAGCTATCCCTATCATAATGCAGTGGCTGAGATACAGTGTCATCTTTAATGAACTAAAACTAAGAACAGAAATAGGGAATGCAGAAACCATCGGATTAGCACTGATAGTAGAGTCAACATGACTCAGTGTTGCATTCCTCGTGTGAGAGGGCTGATTAGTTCATTAAGCTGCCACACAAGATCTCTTAAGATTGTACTACAGTGGGTTTACAACTATGTAAGTTAAATCACAATTACTGGCCTAATTCCTTGTCTTAACAAGACAGGAGTGAACACTGCCTACATTTACTGCGGTCCTCTTCAGATCACCAGCTGCTGGGGCTGCCTGGAACAACAGGCTCAGTTCACCACAGCGCTTTGATTCCAGAAAGCTGGTTAGGCATTCCTGTTTGAAAGCAGTTAGCCCTCTATTTCTGTTGTTATATTATTATTCTAAGCAGACAAGGTAGGTATTTTATTAAAATATGTTAAGGGTTGTCAGAGGTAATCGCAATTGCAACAGAACTAAGTTGCCACCATTTGCTGTAGACGCATTTCTATTTTAAAATGTATTTTTGATCCTCCTCCTACTGATCTGTGGGCTTTTCTTTATGAACAGAAGAGTTGATTTCTGCCCTCACTTTTCCAATAAGCACATGAGCAGTTCTAGTTCTTCTGTTTTGAAGTGCCTACCCTACCTGTTCCCCTTCATCCATCCCCCTCCTGCTCACTTTTAGTCACATAATCCTGGCTCCCCCCAGCTTTGTAGCCAGGCCCTTATAAGCAGCTTATACTACTATGCATATCCCTGGAAAGAAGAAGTAGCCTTGTGCTGCAAAGGAATGCCTGCCTGACAGGTCAGCAGAAGCCTGGGAGGGAGCTGGGAACATCTTGTGCTAGCAGAGAAAGGGCTAGACTTCAGTTCAGCTAGGCAAGATGGAGAGTGCAAGAAGAGATGCTGACAGTGAGGTTTCTCTACCTCCCCATGATGTGGCTCCAGCAGCAGCAGCAGCAGCAGCAGCAGGAGCAGGTGCTGGAGCTGCCTGCCCAGTAGCGGCAAAATCTGGCTGAAGATCCAGAAGATCACTGGATGGTTTGGAAGCACTGCCAAGAAAAGGAAGAGGGATAATAGATACTGAAGGAATTTATCCATTTCAATCAAATTTTTTTAAAAAGTCACAATTGAATTATAGGAATTACCCTTAGTTTGGATTACTGATGAAACAGAGACACCTTTTTTTCAGGTTTAGGATTAGAGCAGTGGCCATAAACACCCCTAGTGCAGTGAGTGCCAAGAACCCATTATAACCCAGGATGGGACCCTAACTTACTTCCATTACTTGATAATGACATTGCAACACATCTATGGGACTTACAATTCCAAAAAAAAATAAATCCAAACCCAAACCCAACAAATCTGAAAAAAACCCCACCACAACACCCAAAACAAAAAATTCAAAATCCCATGTGGTCCCTAAAAACAGAGTAAATAACTACTGTGGCTGAAACCATCTCCACTCTACTTCAATATTCCATCATGCATGTCAAAAATCAATAAACCTGCATTTCCAGGTAATAAACAGACATTAGCTAGGACAGAGTTGGTAAAACTTCAGTGGCTTAAGCCAGTCAGATATTTACTTAGGAAACCAGGTCCTGTTCATCTAGAACATTTAAGTAACAAACAGTGGAAGCTCTTTCTTCAGTGAAGTTCTTCACTTGACATTTAACTTAAGTCAGTTACATCTTCAGACCATCGGTTCAAGCTCAGAGGTTTTTAGACCTCTAGAGTTCTATCACTTCTGCTCATTACAATGAGCAACAGCAGTTCTGGTTTTGACTGGAAAGCAAGGTTCGGATTTTCTCATAGGTCAAATGTTTATTTTTTATTTTAACCTCCAAAAGTTCATTATCTTTGTGCTTCATTAACTGATTGGAACAGCAAGAAAAAGGAATATTAATTCAGAAGTTTTAGAAACAGAATCCTGAAGGTCAGCAAAGACTACTCTGGATTTGCACATTACTTCAGTCTATTCAATTAGAAGTTTATGTTGGGAATGGTACAACATCACTACTACGCTGCAAGCAAATCAGAGTAGCCATAACTTTTAATTTATTTTTTTTGTGTTAAGAGTTTATTTGTGATCTATACCAGCAGAAAAATGTAACCTATTGAATACTGGTGTACAGTACCTGTAAAATAAGCAAAACTTTTGAGGCAAGTCCCCTGTTACAAGTGTGACTGGCACCTACCAGCTCAGTAACTCAAATACAACTTTTAAACTTACGTGACTGGAGCAGCTGTAGATGAAGTAGCAAAAAGATCAACTGGAGGAGATGTATCAACAGTTTTTGCTGGAGTAGAACTAGGAGATGTAACAGTTGTGGCTGGAGAAGACTGGAGAAATATTTTAAATATAAATTCAATATACCAGCATTTCTCCACAAACAATTCATGCACAGATTCACATATTTTAAAAACCCAATTTTAACATCAGGTCTTTTTATTGTGAGCTGTTCCCTCCTTTGAAAGAATTTAAGAAAGACTAGGCTAAGTTTTCAGATGGTAGTGAAGCTGAGAAACTCCAAGGTGACTACAAAGAAAGAACTAAGTTTCTACAGGGTTTGCTTCTGCATCTGTCAGACCCTTCATATGGAATGAAATAGCTGTTTGTCCACAACAGCACCTTAGTACTCTAACCACAGAAATGGTGGCAGAAGAGAAATGGTTAGAAACAAGTTAAAAGTTTGTTCGTAAAACTTTCAGAAAAGAGTTTAAAGAGCCATCAACAGCACTGAAGGTTAAGTCCTTGGGAAGATACAAGACAGCTCAGCCTATGACTTTGCCTCATCAGCTCCTCCAATTCTCAATAAAGATACTTTAAGTATGGCAAGGACAGACACTCAGGAAAGCATATCGCAACTCTTCAGTGAACTTGAAGACTCAAGTTACCTTGAAAGGTGTCAATTTAATTCTAAAAGATACTACAAGCTTTGTTACAACATCTCACATGCTAGAGAGATACTTTTCCTAACAACTGAAAACAAGCCCTAATTTTAGTACTGCTTGCCATTCTGACCACTTCCAAGAAGCAAAAACAATGGCAAATTTGAAGAGATTTTCCTCTGAGTTCTTCTATGGTGTCCCATCATTCTAACTCTAGCAGTAGATATAAGCCTTCTAGACTCTCCTCAAAGCTTTACTAAGGTTTGAAACTAGAGTGGTCCAAATCCCTCGTTTGCATCAAGGAAGAGAGGGTTAAAGTCATAAGAACACTTTCTGAGCCATCATGTAGTTCTCACCAAGTGGTATCATATTAAACAGGAGAGCGGGTGTTTTTTGTTGGTTTTACTTGTTTTTGTTGTGGTTTTTTGTAGATGGCTTTTCATAAACATAAGAGCTTTCACTAGAATCAACCATTGAGCTGCCTCCCTAAGATTTAGAAGATTTCATTGAGTTTTTCTCGTGCAACACCCATTATTAGACACTGAGCTATGGCACCTGGCAACGCTCCAGGGATACCAGGAGCTACGATTACTAACACCATAAAGCTCATTACTTTATCTGACACTCAAACCAAGACAGTTTCACTAGCAACTCTTGCTTTACATTAAGGTCAGCAGTCTCACTAATAAAGGTCATTTCTGAAACTAGATATATCAGATGAAAGTTTTCCTTATAGCTTTTCACATGAATGTGGTTTTAAAAGAGTCAGACCATCCTCCTAAAAAGCTGCAAATGGAGTGAAGGATTTGGAAGAGAAATGCCATGGAGTAAATTTCTCACTGACATAAGGATTAAGGGGGAGGGCAAGGAAAAAAAAGTTGAGATAAAAATGTGCGTATATTTTAAGCTCTCAAAAAGAGTGATCAACAATTCCTGGCAAAGTTCCTTAGCATCCTTCACTGGTACAAGCACTGCAGCCCTTCAGATCAGTGACACGCTCTTATGGGGCCATTATTTACAAAGCCATTAAAAGATGTAATTTTGTCAATTAGGTAGGGCCCAGGTGACAAAGTATCAAAAGCAGATTAGGACATGGACATCATCATTACGCCCTCATGATTTTCTAAAGTATATCACCTGAACAAGAATACAGCAACTGGCAGTATTTACCTTGCTCAGAGGAGAAGGAGCTCCAGATCTAGGAAAAAAAAAAGCGGAGGGGGGGTGTTTCAGATAAGTACAGTTTTGGAAACTATGTTTCTGGTCATCAAAACTCCCATAAAAACCCCAAAAACTAAGCATGAAAGCTTTCTGAAAATCTCTACAATTGCATGCCCTCTCCATTTTTCAGAAGTCCATGTGCCGCTTTAGACAAGAAATGCAAATTTTACTTCAAATCTTAAACAAATCTTTTAAGCTAACTGATACCACAAGATTATTCTGCCTTTTAAATAAGCTCTACTAAATGGGGAAAGGCAGAGATGCATGCAAATGTCTTGCTCTGGGGCCTACAGGAGCCAGTAGAAAAGAGATACTGGGGCAAGATGTCACCACATTATAAACCCATGCAACAGCAGCAGAACACCACCAATACTGAAGCAGTTATCTAACATAAGTCTTCTGAGGATGTGTCAGCAAGTTTTCAGCCTACTGTTCTTTTAAAGAAAGTCAAAGTTACTTGAAAATAACAGTATTTAAAAGTATGAAAACAGTGAGTTGGAAAGTTCAAGCTGAAAGTTATTCCACATGCACAAAAATCACACTAACAATAACTGACAGAGCTTCAATTGTAAGTTCAAATGTATGTCAGTGCGTTTGTTTGATTTCATTATTATGAGGCACCAAAATACTGCTACATATTTTTAGAGCTGCTTTGATCTAATAGATGAAAGGAGGCATTAGAGATAAAACTTCACTAGTATTGAACTATCATCCATCCTATAAGTTACTCGAATTGGGTAAGTCCTATGAGCTGTAGAACTGATTAGAAGATGACAAAAAATTAGAAATGACAAAAAATAACCTAATGACTACATAAAAAAACAAGGAACAGGTTAGCTCATTTTAAAGAAAATATCTATTTCTATAAAGTTTTCAAGCCATCTTAAAAAAACCCATACAATCATGCATGCATGCAAGTGATATGTAAACATATGTACTTACCCTTCACTAAATCACAAGGAAAGCAACAGTAAAAGAGAAAACACAGGTTTAGCTTAATCCTTCCTAGACTTAGCCATGACAAGTATCTAGTGAGAAGATGCAAAACCATTAGAAAACAAATAGATTTTGATGATAAAAACCTTAGCAGCAGGCAAAACCCCAGCTCCTTCTAAGAGTTTTCCTCAGGTAATTTTACTTCTTTTTGGAAAGTGTCTTACTTCTTCTGCGTGTTCCCCCCACCCCCCGTAATTAAAAAAGGTTGCCATTAAGAGGACTTTTTAAGGGAAAGGAAAAGCCTAATCTTTCTTATTTTCTAGAGAAGTAACAAAAGGAGATTAGAGGAGGCAAACCTAAACATCAACTAATCTCACATTGTCACTATTATGCCTAAATACATGGTACAACATATATACCTACTTGTTGCCAGGTTTTTTTCCTTCCAGTGAGTTTAGATGTTGCTCAAGGGTCTCCATGAGACTGCTAGGAGCCTTGAAAGCAAAGAGAAAGATACACACCTAAATGTATTGCATTAACCTGACCATACTTTGACATCCAGCACCAGCCTCCCTGAAGTCCACCATGTTCACGCTCATGCTGTTGTTTTATTTACATCACTGTGGAAATAGTGGATTTTTATGCTAGAAATATTCAGGCAAAGGCAGTTTTTAGAAAGATAATACTGTGTCCAGATTTGCAGAGAGAAAACATTTACCTCCACTGCACAGCGCCTGAAGCTTAAATCCAGGATGTACTGCTCATCATGCTTTAAATCAGTGCTAAACATTGACAACAGCACAGGCACCCACAGGGTTAATTTTAAGAGTAATAGATTCAAGGTCACACTTTGAGTTTTGCTTTCAGTCAGAACTCCAACACCTCCTTCAAGACCAGAGAATCAGACAGCATTTGCAGCCTAAACAAAACAAAAAGTCCTCCTCAATGTCCCCAGAAGCAGCTACCTTTGGTTCGAGACTCCCATCATCACAAAACCTCACGGGTGTTTCTTCTCAAAATGGTAGCCTGGCACAGGTTACTGTGCAGCTAGCTCAAAATGCAGAAAGATTACTATTTTAGAAATCTATAAAAAAACTAAGCTTTTTCAAGCCTCCCTGGTCTTAGGTTTTATTTTAAGCAACCTCTTTGTGGTCAGCCAACACCCTGAGGCATGCACTTGGTGTTACAATAGCAGATAGAAAAAGTAGCCATAAATGCACACTAGGCTTAGCTACTCCAGTATAAAAATGGAGTCCGGGTAAGTAGACTCCTACAAGATCAATAAGCAGAGAGGAAACTCTTGAGAGATACAGTAGCATATAATAGTCAAATATTTCATCAGGGTTGCGAGTTCATCAGTGGTACATCTCTAAACAGGGAATTCTCTTTATCAGTCTCTTTGAGAGCAACCACAATTCCTGACAGCAATACCTATGGTGTTTTTCATAAATAACATCTTTAATTTCAGGGCAGACATATTCATCAAACAACTCAGTTTGCAATGCTTGAAAACAGACTATTTGCTGCTCCTATGCTGAAAAGCCAGCTGGCTGGATGAATCAGATATTTCAGGATGCTTATTACCTGCTAGTACTAATGCACAGTCAAGTGTACTTGCAGTGTCTGCATATTAATTTTGGCACTAAACTCAGTAACTTAACACATGTAGAAATTTAAAATGCTCAAAATAGTCTTAAATGACAGATTGAGTTTAAATATTTCCCACGTACATGTGCAATGCAGAAACATCTTGACCTTGTTGCTTTTATAGGTGCATTTATTAATTTTCAGTTCATTGGAGCATAATAAAGAATTGGTTAAACATAAGTGACTTAGTTATAAGAATTCTCCAGCAGCAAGAAAAAGAAGAACAAAGGTAAAACAAACTAAAAAAATCCAGAGAGATTCAGACTTCTACATATTCAAAAAGGCTGCAGTGTAAGATAGAAGTTGTGCTACTTAAACATGTAAGGATAATCTATGTTTCAAAAAAAAAAAAAAAGTCCATGACTTCCTGTTACCAGTTACCTCTAGACACTTTAAATAGCTTTCCAACATATTATTCACAGGCTTCTTAAAAGCCAACAAGGTAATAAAAACTTATCCATCAAACAGAGAGAGGAAGCTTCAGAAAATTTCTACCCAGAGGCAACAATTAGGGAAGTAAATACTATCCAGCATCCAAATTTGCAAAACTGAGCATTGCTTAATTTCTTCTAAATACTGCTTCAACATCTATCAGTCAGCATCATGCTAGAATCTTAGATATGAGTTCCTCACTAGCTATTAGGGGCAAAACTGTCACACTTTTAGAACAGCTAGTAAATAAAAATGAGACAAGATCTTTAACTGCCAAGATGCCTCCTTAGCCTTCAAAACTTTGCAGCCAAAGTCCAAAAATGACAACTGTCAACTTGAATTACACTTTTGTGCCACTTGTTTGCATTTAGAGAGTATGTACACATATTGAGTATCAACACAACTAACTTCTTGCAGAATACTACTGACTACTGCCATGGTTTGCTATAAGAATTTAGTATACCTAAGTTGATACTACATACAAATTATGTATTAGTTATTAACTGAAATTCAGTTTTATTATTCACCTTTTATTTATTTATCACTGAAATACGCAGCCTAGGTCTTAGACACAAGCTACAGCATGTTGCAGATTAGCCTTAATAAGTGAGAGTCCCAAGCAGCCTTTGGGAGAATACAGTTATGAGGGACTACCTGAGAAGACCACTGAAGTGGTCAGGCAGTTGCATCATTGCAGATCCCCCCCTTCCAAAAGAACTATTCTGTTTTAAAGTATTGGTTCATGGGGTGAAAGGGACCATCTGGTAGCAGTAACTAAGGTGCTGCTGAACAAGTGTGGCACTGACAGTGCAGAGCAGGCTGGTGCAAGCAGAAGCAGACAGAAGTGCCACAGAAATTTATACAGCCTATTTCATTAACTGAGTTTAAGGTGAATTCTTCTGGTTTTAAGGACTGGACTGTGTTAAAAAAAGAGCCCCTGAGGCACAGGGTTAGGTGAATATACTACATCAGCTATTTCAGAATGTGGTCTAGTATTCCACACACTACTTTCCTCTGCCGAAAGAGTGGCCAGACTTCATAGCCTCATAATATCTGAAATCTATAAAGATTAAAACTCTCCACCCCCTCATAATGTCTTACTTTCAGAATTTTTAAGTGGCTTTTTAACCAAAAGAGCCACTATTCTGATGCTGATTTAAACCAGGCTTTCAAGAAGCTTTCAAAAACTACATAACAAAAACTATATGAACACTTGGAGTTTACAACCATTAAGCAGTTAGGGCTGCTTTTCTGTTCCAATTTTATTGGCATCAAAACTGCCACAGGTGAATTCTTCAGTATGGACCTCTTCCTCTAAGTAAATATCCTTTCCACATTAAACTCAAAGCCAGGCACCCAACTTTGCAAGTGATACTGAAAATGGACCAGCAGCTCCAGCATGTTAGGTGCTATAACTTCCTACCAACATTTATATTCCTGGTGTGCTTCAAATTACATAACTTTTAGTTATTACACAGATCCAAAAACACTACAAGAGAAGCTTACCTGCGTAAGATCAGGGATATCACCTTTGTCAATTCCAACTTGCTGTGGATATAAAAGAGTAAAGGGAAAATTTAAGTGTATTATTCCACTGCAGCAGGCATTAATTTTGAGTAGAACTGCTCTTCAAGCTATAACACCCTCTGTCTTCAGAAAAATACTACAAATTTAGAAAGCAATGTTCGTCTTCCCAGTAGCTACCTCCAACAACCTGCATCAGTCTTTTCCCCCCTCCCACAAATTAAATATCCATTTAAAATAAAACTATTAATAAATGGAGCTCTATTTCACACAGGTTAAGTTCATACTCCATACTGCAATACCCTGTTGTCTCAGAGGACAGCAGTAGTGAACTGCTAAACACAGACTATCCAGATACCTGCCTATCCTAATGAAGTTTTCTGAAATTCAGTCAGTGAGAAAAACCTAGAAGACATCACTTCAAAAAAATGCTAAAGCTCAAGTGACTCGTTTGTTCTGCCATTCTCTGCTAGCATTTCCAATAAAACAAGTTAGGGTCTAAGTCAGCAAATCTTCTATTAATTGCCCTGTTGCTGCACTCTGGTTCTTCAGAGTGACTGTTGGTTTGGCTTTTGCAGAACAGCAAGCTCCACTGCACGTGGTAATCCTGAAGTACAGTCATTATAACCTCTGTCCAGCAAAGCTGACCTATGTCTCTACTGTACTTTACTCCCTCAGATTCAATACTCATATCTGACAGTGCAAGTCACTAGGGAATCTATCAGGCCTTCAGAGATAAGTAAATTAGCAAAGAAACAAACTTTTTATTCAGCTCATTACTACTGTCCATTACGATGAAGTACGAAACATGGCAAATGTGCATGCTCTGCCAAAGAGCCAACTACTACAAATGAGAACCCAGCAAAGGAGTTAATTAACCATGTAATATTCCTATTATCCACATAAGAGGATGATAACAAGGAACAAAACCAGAAAATCTCACATTCCACTTAATTAGATGTTGGCTGCAAAGACTAAAAAAAACAGACTCACAAAATAATTATGCTTTTATTACTAATTGCTATATCTTCCTCTAATGCTCAACCCTGTCCTAGAAGTATGCATTTATTACAGCATTTCTCAGAAACATTGGTACGTTTGAAATCATGTCATCTCTTACGTTAATCAGGAAAGTTGAGGCTGGCTGCACCATAGAGACACATGGACATCCTAATCAGGACTTAACTACTTCAAGAAGAGTTGAACAAGCAGATTCAAGGACTTTTATACATTTATACACATTGAAACAGATGCTTAACAAGTGCAATTAATATTTTATATTGGTGCTAAAAAATTCACAAAATATTTAAGTGCCAGACTCCAGAAGATGGGAAGTCACTTACCTCTGCAACTTTAAGAAACTCTGATACTCTGGTCATTCGAGTTAGAAATCGTTTGTAGATTTCAAGAGCATCTTTACATTGTCCCTTTTTCATTTCAAAAAATTTCTCTACAGAAATAATTTGACAAATTTCAGTTAAGAAGTCTTACATTAGGTCTGCATTCATCAGTAACTTTAGTTCTCAGAAAAATCACGTTTCAAGAATATGGCACTACATTAACATTTTTCTACTTGGACACTAATTTAGTGGCATTCCTAGTCCTTAGTAGAATTTAGAAGCTGGGCTTGCTGAGCTGCTAAAGAATTGTACAGACCATAAAATTGCACCCAAACCAGCCACAGCATTGCATGTGATGTAAACCATTTACTTAAAGATTAAAAAGCAGGTGATGTAGCTACCAAACTTAAAGCTCAAAATAATTAAGGATACTTATACATATATTATATCCTCTTCCACACTGCCTTCAGTCCAAAGAACATTACCTTTTTCACTTAAGTAGCTCTCTAAACTTCATTTGTGGCCATTATTAAACACAGCTGCCACATATTTCAACCTGAACTTACACTTTAAGTAGCAGTAGACAGTGAAATTGTCTACTTGTCTAATTGAATTTTTATGCCCAACACATTTGTATATGCTCCATAAGCTTCCCATGCCTACAGTTTCAGTCTAAACACATGGGATTTACTTTTATGAAACCACCAGAAAGCACTGAAACATGGATAAAGAAGATATTGAGCTTTACAGCTCAGGAACATCTTTTTGCCTGTTCAGTCACTGTAACACTGCTATAATGCCTGTTTCTTCCTGTTCTAGTTGCAGACAGTTTTAGGTCAGTCATGTTGACCAAGCAATCTGAGTTTTTAGCTGTCTTTATAGACCAGCTGCAGTGCTCACAAATTTTAACAGTTGAAGCTCATTTTCTACAGGGTCAGTTATGTTTCCTGCAGTTTACAACTACCCCTGGATTTAGACATCATAAGAAAGCCTTCTACAGGGACAGCTTAAAGTGTTTCATTTTGATGATCACACCAGACTGCCTGAGCTTCAGAACATGCTCACAGCCTCCTATACGCTTTGTAAGCTGATGGTAGGTAGGGTTCTGGAGGAGTTCCAGTTTTGGCAGTCATGCTTTCAGACAGATAAGGAATGTTATTAAGGAGTACATTACTTCATACAAGGCTACCACACAGCATTATCACTCTCTACAACTACCTGAAAGGAGGCTGTAGCCTGGTGGGGGCAATCAGCAACAGGCAAGAGGACACAGTCTTAAGCTGCACCAGGGTAAGTTTGGGTTGGACATTAAGAAGAAATTCTTCACAGAAAGAGTGGTTAGACATTGGAACGGGCTGCCCAGGGAGGTGGTGGAGTCACCATCCCTGGAGGTGTTTAATGAAAGACTGGATGTGGCATGCAGTGCCGTGGTCTGCTTGACATGGTGGTTTTCGGTCATAGGTTGGACTTGATGATCTCAGAGGTCTTTTCAAACCTAATTGATTCTGTGATATATAACAGAGGAATGCTGGCATCTTAAAAATGCAAAGGCTGCTAACTTTGCAGGACATATTACGCATGCTTGCATAGCACTGTACATTCATTTAAGCACAGAGATGGTCAGTGTCTTCAAGTATACATCTGCACAATTTTAAAGGCATGTGACAATCCAGCCTCAGATGAACACTAATGTAAGAGGTTATAGCTTAAAATTGTCTCATTTCAGAACAGAACAGAACAGTCAAGAAAAATGTAGTCTTCATGTAAGCTAAGTAAAAAAATCTGAAGCAGATAGGAAACTTGTCATTCACACACTTGTGGTATGTAAGATAAAGACTCAAGGTTACTTACCTAGTAAGTTAATAACCCCATCATTGTAGCAAGCAAAAAGTTTGATGAGATCTTTAAATAGAAGCATGAATGCAGCATTTATGACACCATTTGTCAGTTCATTTGGATGAACCTACAAATAAAATATCAGTTATTTACAACAGAAGTGTTGAATGCAATCAGAAGTTTTGGCTCACACCAGGTATTTGATGCTTTTATAGACAGAATCAAGCACTGAAGCTTTCACACTAAGACACTAAACAAAAGTTTTGGTTAGCAGAACAAGGATTGCTTTCTTCACCACTCCAAAACAATCCACCATAGCAGAGGAGTATCCACATCAACAGTAAACATCTTAGTCTGGACTCCTTCACCTATCACAAACAAGAGGAAGGCAGATATGCTATTAAAAAAGTTTTAATGAAACAGGACAAAAGTTGTCAGTTTACAGCAGAATTTAAGAAAACCTCAACAGTCTACAAGATAACACAGTTGGGTTAATGATGTCAAGACCCTTTCAGTTCTCACATGAACTCGGGAAGAAAATAAGTGGTCATTTATTAAAAGGTATTTCTTTCCTTAAAACTATCTCCTCTTCTGAGAGCACTATCACAATTCCTATGCCATTTAAGGAATAAAAAACTCATTAGCGAGACATGTATTTCTAAGGCTTTCCTCTGAGAGCTGTAGTGGGTCCTGCCTTCCACCTCAAAATGTATCTTTCTGCCCACCAAGAACAGAAGAACTTCATGACAGATTCCTTCAAAGACCTCTTCAAAGTGTTACACTGCACCTCCTACAACAATTGATTCCTGCTTTTATCCCGAGGTCAAATAAACAATCCCACGAACATTCATGACACTATAAATATATTGTACACACTTATTTCTATGAACAGTCTAGATTAACCTTTAGCCAATTTAGTTTACAGATGAAAACCAGATGGAGATTTTGAGGAAGCCAAACAATGTACATGTGGTATTCTAATGGGCTTTTCCCTCTTCTGCCAAGAGACAGAAAAAAGTGCTCAATCTCCTTATTTTGTCCATTTCTTCCCCTCATTGACACAGAAGATGAAACTCCAATTTCCCTCTCTACAAAACCAAAAGTGCAATCTGCCTCACTGGGACACTGAAAAGGGGATTTTTTGGCCCAAATGACGGAACGATCAATAAAACATTACCTACAAGGCGAAATGTGTTCACTAAAATGCAGCAGCTATAAGTTGTTGCCCAGCGTTAATGCTAGGTCAGCTTCAATACATACATCAAATTCAAGTAGTGCATCAATTTGTTCCTGTAATATTGGCATACTCTTCAGCAGCTTTTCAGGAGCCATTGTTCTCATTACACCTTCAGCTCTGCAAGAGGGGATACAGATTAGAAGCCACAGCATTTCCCCTCTCCCTTCCCCTAAACTGATCTGTTGTCTAAATTTACACTTAAAGCAGCTATAACTCATTATAAACCTTTTCAAAAGCACCGTCTCATTCTCCTGATTCTCACATTATGATGAGAGCTGGCATGAAAAATCCTTCATCCAGCCACCCTCCCTCACAGCAGGTGAGGAAAGGTTTCGTGTTAGAGTGATGAATGCAAGAGATTGATCTCTTCATGGAAAGAAAACAGAGAGTTTAAATGACTTGACTGCCTCACAAGTACTTAGAGAACTGATAAACTTTGTGTCTGAAGTTTGTTATGAATAACCAATGACAATTCACTGCTAACATGCCCACAGATGTATAGCATTTCTTAACTGTTGCCCATAGTCTTTTAGCAGTCTTCAAGCATATTAATCTTTATCTATGATTGTTACCTGCACAACCACCATTATGTATTGCCCTGTTCTGGCTGCAGACAGGTATAGCATCTCCTCTCTGGAAATCCATACCACTATTCTTACTTATGTTATGCTATACTCTGAGCACCAAAAATAACATGCATAGAAAGCCTTTCCAGGAACATACAGCAAAGCAGGATTCCCAGCAACCCAAACTTAAGTTTATTTAACATCAAGTGTTCAAGAGAGAATTCTTCTGGTCTCCACTAAGGGAATGGCATCTAGCTACACAGCAAAGCTGCCATAGTAGGCCCCACATCTTCTGGTTCTTTGAGAAGCATGAGAGAACAGCATGGCAGAGATGCCAGCATTAAAAGGTCACAATCCCAAGCTGCACAATACACCTGAACTGCCTGAAGGATCCTGTATGCAACTCTGATTAGCAGGAGCATCTTTAGCATGCAGTCAATGAAGCTGCACCTTCAGTGGGCGTTAAGAATCTAGAGCCATTAAAGTCTCAGTTAGAGGACTCAGAGACCACAAAAATGTTCTCATAAATACCAACATACAACTCTGGGATGGGTTAACTTTTTTTTTTTTACACAGTTCTTGTGGGAAATAAAACCAGCAGTTTACAGCCATATTCTGTTCAGTTTATAACTGTTTGCTCTGTTGCCTGCTGAGAACTTCAGGTGTTCACTTCAGGTTTTGTTTGTAATTAGCCATCTTTCTTAGGGAAAGTACCTGGAGAATAATGAAGCATCCTAAGTATGGTTTCAGAGTGTTTTCTTTTCCAAGTCATAAACACAGTCTTGCTGGCAGCACAATTTATAAGAGTCAGATTTAACACCCCCAGTTCTGCAAGGTACCTTACTTTAGTTTTTAGTATCTGCCTTACTACCCAGTCTTTCCTCTGCTCTTTTAGCAATTTTTAAACCATTACAAATACTTTAAAAATAAACCAGTTTGGTGTTTTATTGTACCTACACAGAGAACATAAGAACAAAGTCACTGAGAAACTAAAATTGAGCATAATGCCACAAACAAGATTTTCATGGCAACCCTATTAATTTACGTATCTAAACTTTGCTTACCCTTTCTTCACTCTTGCAAAGTCAAATGCCATTTGTCTGTAGGAAAATGCTTTTTCATTCAAGTATCTACTATAACGCCTTATAAAGGTGGACATGTCATAACCTGCAAAAAACAGTTACACATCTCATATTTAATTTTCATGCTTGTTTGGGTGTTCTTTAGTAAACAATAATATACAGTCAATAGACCCTAAGATTATATGATTTCTGTTGCACTATACAACTCCACATACAGAACAGGCATCACAAGACATCTTCCAGCTTCTGAAGAAAAATCAGTAGCGATGCACCAAAACAATCTACCACTGTCCTATGCTGTCAACAGATTCATCCAATGCATCAGTGGCATTGTTCCTGGGGAAACCTGCTAGTGGCTCCTACATACTTAGGAAGTAACATTACTTGATGGCAAAAGCTACCCCTCTAATAATGGAGAAAAATATCAAGTTAGCAAAAAGTTTTCGTTTAACTGGTACATGACTTCCAGGATAAAGATCAATTTCAACTTAAACACTCCTGATACTTTAGTCCTGATATGTTAGTCACTCCAGCTCTTAGATAGACCTTCAAAATCCCCCTGACTAGGTTTATCAGAACAAAGAAACTATGATGGCATCCACAGTGATTAGTCCCTTCCTTGAAGTGTGACACTAGAGATCCTCAAGGCACATAATACCGTACAAGCAGCCTCAAACTTCAGTGATCTTCAAGCCTATGACATCTGAGCAGTTAGTATTACAGTCTGTCCTTTTAAGTTTCTTCCTCTAAGCTACAGAAACGCATGCAGAAGCCAACCCATCTTTCTCTTCAGTGCAGGTCCCTTTTTGCTACCTTTGTAAATATTCACCCCCCTTGACTTAGTCATTGACTATATTTTTCCTCAATATCACTCATCATTAAGTATCTCTGCCATCAACCATAACACTACCAAATCTGATGCCTCATTATCTATGACATGCTGGTGCATTATCTATGAAATGGCAATACAAGTTTAAAGTGGTGAAGAACACAAATGCATGCATTTAATGGAATCCATCATTGACAAATGCCAGTGTCTTTGAACATACATAGTATGTTTTGGTGAGACAAACACACTTTTAGTATTTGTTTAGTTTTGTTCCTGCCCTGTGTTACCACATCTAAAAGATGCTAAAGTCTTTTTGGTGTCACATGTCTACATCGAGAGTAATGTGGCATTGCTTCAATTTTGCCCATTATTGCAGCATTCCTGTGCTCTGCATACAGTCTACAAATATTCCCTGACAGCTGAAGAATTATGCTTTCTCTCTTCTCTAGTAGAGCTACCATGGAACAAGCTTCTCCTCTTAAGTGAGGGCACAGGAAAATTCACTAATAATTCCAGAGTAAAAAGTAGAAAAGCAGACCTTGTAAGGTTTAGAGGTAACAAGTCCTTAATTTCTGCCTAGACCTTTCTAAATTTATTACTCGAATCAAATTAAAACCAACCAGTTCTTTTGGTGCTAACAGCTCCCCCCTTAAATAGTTATAGACAATGCCTATTAATAAGAATCAGATTTAACAACCCCAGTGTTAAATGCAGTGCAGTGCAGTGTCTCCAAGCAACCAAATTACCATTTAAGACTGAGTAAAAACCAAAAAACTAAATGGAAAGTTATTCATTTCAACTTTAATACCCATAATAGTTAAGGAGATAGCTGAGCCAGCCCAGACTTCAACTAGCATTTAAGGGATTTGGACAGTTTCACCTTTTGAGTAAAAATATTGCAGGAGATGAGAAACATTGTTCTGAAGTTGTTCAGCAGTTCACTTGAACTTCTGTATTTATCAAGTACTTATAAAAGGGCTTCAGTAGCACATTTTTATATTATTTACATCTTACGAATGAAGGAGTTAATTAACAATAGTATCTTATTTCAAAATCTTGTTAACATTATAGACATAAGTAGGCTTACCATGAGATCCACTTTTGTCCAGAAAATTGCTGAGATTGAACAATGTGTTTCTAGATGCCAGGTACTGAATAAATCTCTGCAACACAAAGTTATTTTTCTTATCACAGGCTGTATCTGAAGGCTTTGTACCTCCTAGCAGGAAGATTAACAGTCTACTTCCAGCATACAACATGAAACCCCAGATTTTTGTCTTAGCCTCCAATACGTTCCTCAAAACTTTTTCCACACATTGAGATTAACTACTTTTAGTCAGAATCTCCAGTAAATATAAAAAATAGATTCTGTGAAAAATAGAAACCAGATTGTGGAAAGAGCAATAAAAATGGTTAGTTCTCAAAGAGATTTGAGAGAGCACAAGATTTATCTGCTTACAAAGCAGCATATCCAGGCTAGTCCCAGACTTTCAATCCAGCAGCCTTAAGTTTCAGCCAAACTGAGGGTCTGTTTTAATAACAAGCAAGGCCCCGCATCAAGCACAGGGACTAACAGCCTGAAACAGTTAGAGAAATCACATGAGAATATTGGCCAAAACTTGGAATGGAACAATAGGAGTAAAAATTTACACTGTGAGAAGTTCACTGCATGAAAACACTTTATATACAGCTAGGGACAAACTGTTTCCCAGTCATACTGAAGTTCTTCAAATATTCTTTCTGTTTTTATGCAGCCATACCTGTCTATACAGGTCAATGAAAAGCAAGGGAAAGGAAAACTCAATTGAATAGGCTATTAAGTTGAATTTACAGCTCCAGAAAGGTTTTAATGCTCATGCAGAGAGAGGGCAGCAATTTGGATGGCAGTACACACATGCCAGAACATCAACTTTGGCCCTAGTCAAAAAATGTGTTTAATCCTGTGTTTTCAGATACCACGTTAATTGTCAACATCCAGGAACAGGTCTTATGTTCTGGTTTTATAAATGAAGAGACATGACGAGATAATTGGCATGCCTCCAACTATGTTGTTAAAGGTAAATTTTCTCTTCAAGAATCATTCTTGCCCTTTGTTCTCAGGTCAGAAGAGATGCCTTTGCACTACTAACATTTTTGACTTGGAATCTGCTCAGTGTCAATGGGCTCTTGGAAGAGCTGTTACCTCATTTCCATGAACCATTAGATGATGTGTGGTGACTAAGGCTTTGAATACGACCACCCAGCTACTATTCGTTGCTCGCTCAAAAAGCGTATCAGCCATCTGAGGAATATTGACGTTTGTTTCATTAGTTGCTTGGATCAAGTCTGTAGAAGAGAGAAAAGGAAGGCATTAGGTGCTACAAATAAGACGAAAAGGTTTGCAGCACGGCCAAGTTCTGAGACCACCAGGCTGCAGGTCATGATTTTGACAAACAGTAAGTTCAGTGCTTACATTACATTAAAAAAACAAAACAAAACACTTGTCTAACTCTTTCATCCAACAATACTAGTTTTCCAGTAAGTCTGTCCCGAGCTATGACCAAACATTTCTCCATCTTTATCCCAGATGAAGTTAGGGTGCACAGCATCACATAACCTTAAAGCTCGCAGGTTTTCCAGTTAACTGTGGCAGTTCGCTACCGCTGGGTTACAGAACTAAGTGTTATTGAATTCTTCACTTACAGATAATACGGCAAGCACACTGAACCCAGTCACATCAGCCACAAGACATATCACCAGCAACAGATACTCTAGTCATCCCAGAGGTTAGTTTCATCAGCAAGCTCCAGCACACCTCCTAGGGTCTCTACAGACCCAGACAGCAGAAGATTGCATTCAGACATGCATTAAGACCTCTTTAACAGTAGGAAAGAGCACAAGGACAGACATTAGTTTATACTGAAGAATAACAGTCTTCTGCAAGCAACTGCACCTTACATAGAAGAAATAAGACATTAGACTGCTATAGGGAACAAAAATAAAATACAGCTTTGTGTCCTGTACATTAGAAAGGTATAGACTTGCACAGAGGAATGCATGAAATTAAGTTAAGTAGTTAAACAGTAGGGCAGCAAGCTTTCTACTAGCATCTATATTACACAGGTACTGACAGGATCTGTGATTTACTACATCACCTGTTACCTACAGACTCTTGCTAGGCAGCCAGCAATTACCTTCTACAAGCTATTACCTATTTTTGAGACATGGTTGGAAACTGCATACTGCAACTGCATGACCAAAACCCATGTGATGCCAGACATAGCCCTAGCAAGACCAGGAGATGACTTCATGCAACACAAAGAACACAGAATACAGACCTAATTGTAGGGCTGAGGCTTAAAGTGTGAAGACCTGAGTAAAAAAAGTTAAACAGTTTAACTACTAGACTAAGCAATATCTGTGTGACTAATGAAAATACTCATCTTTCAGTTTCCCTTAGAGGAATAATTTTTAATGATATCTTCCCCACCCCCAGACTAGAAATTTTCATCTAACTACTCAAGTCATTCAGTGTTGACAGATATTTTACCTTAAAAGAAGACAGGCATTCTGTGACTGATCCTTGCGTACCTTAACTATGCAAGTCTGCTGTAAACACTCTACAAGAGTTCAATTCACTTGGGCAGTAGGGTCACCATTATGCAGACTTCCTTTCCTTCCCCTACGTAATACCATATAATGGAGAGCATCGATGCTCCTAGAAGTGGAAAGTCAAGGTTCAGACTGCTCTGAAACTACTGATTCTACCTCTGCAGGGCAGGAAGAGTCCAGAGGACAGGTCTGTTCAAACAGATTGATGAGTCACATCAGCTATTGAGACATACCTGATGCATTCAGAAATCCACACTGCTGTACCAGATGCATTCAAAAGTTTAGGTTTAGTTTATTTGCTTGGTTTGTTGTTGTTTTTTTAATTCATGACAAGTGATTTGATGGGTATTTTTAATTCTATTACACAGACCTATTCAAGCTCAGAGTCAGAAGCTTGGGAAAACCACAGTGCTTGAGTTTCAATTTGTCTTTTGTATGGCCATAAAAAAACTGCAAGTTGCTTTCAGTTTCAGGCCAAGGGAAATATTTTCTGTAATGAAACAGGAATTAAAAATTATGTGAACTGTTCACCCAGTTTGAATTTAATATATTTGTTGACATGGTGTTTTTTTGGTCTTGGTTATGGATGTTGGTTTGGGGTTTTTTTCAGAACACCTGAAACTTAATGTTGACTTCTATAACCTCAGTAATATTACCTTTGGAGGAGGCAGTTCTGCTAAGTATTACAGTAGTAAAGCCATGATCCTGAATGACAGCAGCTGAAGCTCAGAGCTGAAACAATTCTCCTTGATCTTGTTGTACAAACAGCCCAATAATCTTTTATTCTGTGCTGCTGATTAATGCATTATAGAAGATGGCAGTTTGTAAAAGCCTAGAAGCAAGTCACAAGTGGTTTGCTCACTGTTTACCCCGTTCAGAGGTTTTACAGCAGATGACAGCATTTGTCTTCAATATAAGGAAACATGCATCAAATTTGGAAGCTTTTAGTCCTAGGTTTCAGTATGTAGCTCTCTATGGAAGACACTTAAACTGTGTATTCCATCGATGGATGTTAGATAATGAAACCTCAGAGGAGTCCACCCACAGCCACGCTGGCAATGGAGGCTACAACGCACTACTATATGCTTCCACAGCACTGCTTCTAGAGTCAGTCAGTCATTTCTGCCTCCTCTCCAAATTGCTGGAGGGTACAGCATCTCAGTCTGCAGCTCTGAATGTTTTAGGACATGAGTAATTATGGTATGCCAAATAGAGAGGCATGATTAAATTTAAGCCTACTACTTCCAGTGCACAGAAAAGAACTAAACCATGCATGAAGATGTCACTCATCATCTGAGTGCAGAAAAAGGAGACTGGAAGGTGTATGGGGGGGTAATTCTTGCAGAGCTGTTTCCCATCTAGCCATGCCACAAAGATAAGGTACCCAAGTTTCCCAGGTTTCTTTCCCCAATACCACAGAGTTTCAGCTTAAACGGCAATTATCAGCATCTGGAACAACTCACCAACATGGCTAACTTAACAAACTGAGCAGCAGAGTTTGGTGGCTAAGCTAAATTTTAAAATAAGACTTGGAAAAAATAATTTTACTTCAGTGTGGTAAGGAAGAATAGGTATAAGGAAAGAGAAAGCATATACAAGAAATAACACAGAAAGTACATTTTCAAAAGATACAGATTCAAACATTTACTGGTTGGACAGAAACTTAGTTTTCAAAAGAGATGATGAATTTTAATCTTCCAAGAAAATCACAGGTATACATGTTAATACAAAATAGATAATATTAAGAAGTAACAGATGAAGAACAGCCCAACAGAAGCCATAAGAAACAATCTTACAAAGTCGATTCCATCTGGGACACACACAAGCAGGGCAAAAAAGAATTAAAAGTACCCTTCTGATGAAGTTTATGCTACTGCAGCCATCCAGTACAGTGACAGCTAATCCCCAAACCCAGACACTGAGCTCAAATACAAATTCCAAGCAGAGTAAGCAATCAGGAATCATACTGCAGTAGCAGCAAGTGCTTTCACTGTGATCGTCATAGAAAGGAAATAGTTGGAGAATGAAGAACTTATATACCCTTCATTTGAATCCATTTGTTTGCTGTGGGACTAAATTATAGCTGTCTGATCACAGTACATGATTTCTCCTATTTCCTTTCTTCGTATTTGGTATCTGCTATTTTGAATACTTATTAAGTCTAGGGATCCTTGTTTAAATTATAACTTGAACTTCAGTATTCTTTTTTGAGTTAAGTTTTGAGATGTAAAACCAATGCACATAGAAGAAATATGTGGCTGTCAATTCTTTGGCACCATAACTGAAATCTAAATATCAGTCTTTAGACCATTTGACAGACCAGCTTTTTGACCCAGGCTTAAAATATCTGCAACCTAATTAGGGAATAGAAGTAAAGCTAGAGTATAATTAATACCTTCATTAACAAAAAGACAAACCTGCCAAATTGAGAAAGATTGGTGGAGAGTTCAGTGAGGAAGACTGAAGTAAGTCAAGATACCTCAGACTACTAAAAGAAGATGTGACTAGCTTTAGTGTTTATTAAGCTCATAAGACCAAAAAGAAAAAAAAAAGAGACCAGCAAGAAAGTTTTGGAATTTCAGACTCCTTCAGTCTCTTTAAAAACTAGTTTCTAGTTTTGAGACTTTGGGTTTTTTTTAGATGAGAGAGACTATACAACTTCATTTTGTTGTGGGGTTTTTTTCCCCCCCTCAATTCTTTAATAAACAAACCTGGGATTTCCCAGTTCAAAATTAATTATTCACAATTTACATTTCAGTATGCAGAGTAACAGCAGCAGAGCACAAGACCTCTCTGCTCAGAGGGATATCAGTGCCAACTTAAGAGCAGCTGTCATTCCCTACACAAGCTGCCTCAGCATCTGAGCTGTGTCATACATTCAGTTCCTAAACTTTGCCAAATCTCTCTGACAGTAACCCCCTTACAGACCTTCCTCACTATTACACTGAATGCTACAATAGTCTTTAGAAGGTTTTTTTCTTGCTTATAGGTATTTAAATAATGCCTTGGACCTATAGAAAAGAAAATGCAGGGTTGTTCTAATACCAAACTAGTCAAGAACAGAAACAAGTGGCTTAAAGCAAGAGTTTACAAGCTTCAACCAAAAAAAAATTAAATAGGCAATCAACAATACAAGTCTTCCCTTACAAGATACAGAACTGTATCAAGAAGCTACTACAGCGTTGTGCTAATCAATACAAGGTCTGAACTTCGAGGTCTAGAAAAGATCATAAACCAATGTCTACAAAACAGTACAGGAAAGCCGAACAAAGCTACCAGTTTCTGCTTCTCCAATAATTTTTCATAAGAATATTAGATGATTTTAATGCTGTTGGCTTTGATTATCAAGCAATTCCACAAAAAAGAGCTGGGAATTTATTTGCGGGGTTGAAGCTTACCACCCATTCTTTTCACCTCCACATGAATCCTAATCTGGTTTGTAACACCCCAATCAGAACAGAAGTTCATGCTACCTCCTCTTTCCTCCCCAAAAGTCTGCCTCAAGGGTCGCTACATCCCACCTTGACCCCGCAAGCCTACCGTTTATCAAAGTCCAGCATCTTTCAGGTATTGCCTTGGCCCTTCCATGCCTATGCCAACTCAACAAATCGAAATACAATCTTCCACTGGGCACACGCTCTCAAGGCACTATGAAGACTCTCCCAGTAATGGAGCATTAGCCCTAAGGGGACTGCTACCTCCTCTCTCCAGCCTTACTTAAAGACCTCCTCCTTTCAAAATATATCTCAGACTCTTGTGAGGACAAATACTTGCTGCAGTTTGAGAAGTCAAGGCAGTCAGTCTGTGAACCACACAACAGCACTCCACACAAAGACAAGCTTTTATATACAATTTCTTCACCTCTGCCTACTCACAGGCATACTCACACTACCTGTATTATCAAGTGTTTTGCAGAACCTATCAATCACACGAAGAGTCTGTGGAGAGACAGCAAATGACTGAGTACCAGCAAATTTCTCTTGGAGCGTCCTCCAGTTTCTCAAACTGAGAGTTTAATTAGCCTTAGAATAATCTTATTATCTCTCTGTTCCTTTTAAAATACAACAGTACACCACCTCCTATATCATCAATTATCTGCTTTGAAACAAAGCAAAAGATAAATTGCCCACAAATATTGATGATTTTATTCTAAAGCACTTCCATACAGTTTGCATCCCTCCTTAACCAACATATCAAGGCAAGACATCTGGCTTTAAGTCATCTGCAAAAACCATCCCAGATCATTAGCAGTATTAAACTAGTTATGTTGGATTTGTGTCCCTTTTGGTCCTTAATTATTTATACACATGGTTTTTCCTCCTGAGACGTTCAGTTTCAGCTCTCTTGGAAAGAGGAAAATAAAAGCCAACTGTCAGGTGGTCTTCTGCTGGAGATCTGAAAGGGTGCAATCAAGGCAGTTGTCTCTCCAAGCACACAAATAATGGGGGGAAAGTGTGATTGTACTGTGTTAAAAAAAAATAAGTCTTGCCATACGGAACTCCTTCAAATTCCATGAAGTATGAATTTTTTTTTACATAAAAGTTCCCAGAACTCACAGCTCCACTGCCTCCGGGGGGAACACTACCTTTAGTGTTTACACTGGAGTTCTCTCCTTGAGACTACTACAACTGAAAGATGACATTCAGACCAGCTGCAGAAGCTCAATTTAAGCAGCAGTCATTAGGGGTTTAAGTATCGTCTTTAAGATAGTTAATTAATTAGCAATGAATATATTTTATGAACAAAGTCCAAAACCTTGCTGACTTCCACGATCCAACTAGTCAGAAGAATAAAAGGTTCAATTTTACTCAGGAATTACATAACTGGAACAACAAAAGATATGTAACACAGACTTTCTGGTACAAACTTACTTTGGAAAGCAGCATTTTAGCCTCACACAAATTAAGCCAGAACATTAAACAAAGGGAAAAAGGCCCCAAAGTCCAAGAATGCTACCTGCTTTCTTCCCAACTACAGCCATCACAGCTTTTTTTAAGCAGCTTCACTCTAGGAAAAGTATTAGTTATTAAGCATGGAATCTTTTTCCTTGTCCAAAGTAGTAAGAAGTTCAATCTTGAACCACATTTGTACAGAATTCGCTCACTTTGAATACCAAAGAATTTGTCTCAGGCAAGAATAGAAGTTCAGCAAAGCAGAGGAAAGATGAGAAATCACTGCTTTAACTTTCCCTTCCTCTCACTCGGAGAACCCATTCCAAACCTTCTTTCCACACAAATTCTGCTCCACAACTAGTTCAACAGAAATGTGCATTTTTCTGCTCAAAGACAAGAACTGAGCAGTTCTGCTTATGTTGATATGAAACACCAAGTCATTCTGGAGCTAGATGTGCCACTTCTCTATTTTATTGATCTACTCCAAAGATGAGCTGAGCCACAAATCCACATTGCACTACCTTTTTTTTGCAGAGCTCTTAATAGTTAAAGATACGCAAAATTACATTTGCATTTGGGGGACACCAACCAATGGTTATAAGGTTAAAATATCAAAGCAGTTGTCTTGGAAAAATGCTATTTCCCATCCTATTGTAATATGGCATCTTAGATGCCAAACTCTAGAGGAGGAAGGGACACGGAAAAAAACCTACTAACTTTACAAGTAGCATTTGACCAATAACTTGCATGAAAAGGAACTTTTATCCTGCATGGCAAATCTCAGACCTCATTCTACATTTCAGTCAGTACTTCCAACTTGGAAGCCTTGACCAAAATACACATTAATTCAGAGAAGAAACATGAAACTGCAGCCACCAGCCAATCTTCCGCCAAGCCTTTAAAGCATTTATTGACTTTCCTCTAAGGAATGGAATTGTTGTCTCCGTCCATGTAAACATTAAAGTGACAGTCCTGCTGCATCATAGCTCCTGTTGCAAACAATAAAGCAAGTTTAAAGGTGTTACAGAGTTGAAAGATTATTGCTTAGAAGGATAAAAGTCAGTAAGATCTACTTAAATGACGACTGTCAATTGCCTATTGACACTAGGTATATCCACGACTGGATATCAGGATTCCAGCTGTGGCCTGTGATTATCCTTCCATGAAGGTGACTAACCCCTGTTGATAGTATCAATTCATAACTCTTACCACTTGGCTGCTAACTGGAATATCAGTAACAGTACGAACTGCAGCTTTCATCCAGACAGTACAGCTACACTAGAAACACAAGGATTTCATGTTTGCCACAGCAGCATTGGGACATTTACTGTAATCTTTGCACTACAGCATTTTCTAATCAGCCTTTACATGCTGGGCTGATCTCACACTCCAAACACGTCTGGCAGAAAGTGGTAATCAACTGGGCCATGGTGTGTGAGCTATTTCAGTGTCTGCACTGCTGTTCACTCTTATTCTAAGAAGAATTCTACCCCCAAATGATCTGCTTTCCTCAGAAAACCATTTGGTTTTAATAAACTTGTAGAAATGAAGCTGTTACTAGCCTATCAACTCTGTCCAGAACAGCAATTTGAAATCCACTAC
This sequence comes from Pipra filicauda, assembly GCF_003945595.2. Taxonomy (NCBI): domain Eukaryota; kingdom Metazoa; phylum Chordata; class Aves; order Passeriformes; family Pipridae; genus Pipra; species Pipra filicauda. The sequence goes on along the minus strand of NW_024104378.1, from coordinate 1,716,937 downwards.
AAATATGAATGAGACCGAAAATATATTGAAAGGAGCCTGATGTTTCAGCTGCCCTACTTAGATGTTACACATTGGGAAGACATGAAAAAAACAAACTTGGGTGGAGATGAGACAACTTGCAAGCAACTTCAGTGACATGGTGATTAGTTACAGCCTGTATGCTGGAAACAGGTCAGTTGAGTAGGCAGGCTCAGAAGCCATGTCCGGACCATGGTCCTGTTTTTCCTACTCCCTCAGCAGAATTATTCTGAGAGTCCATTTTTTTTTTTGTCAGTGGATGTCACATGATGACACAACCTGAAATTCTTAACTAGGAATGAAATGCCCACAACCATGCAGGCAGTCCTGCTGAAAACATGGACATATCTGTAGCAGAAAGAAACAAAGGGTAATGCAAACCACTCCATACAGCCAGTACAACACTATGACCTCCTGGAAGTACACTGAAGCAGCTGCAACTAAGCGGCAAGTACTTTATAACATGGTTATCATGGTTTCAATCCATTTCTTCTTGTATCTGTGTATCTACAACAAAGAAACAAAAAGACCATAAGAGTTGCTAAAACCAGATGGCTGCCTCATATGTTAATGCTGTGTGTTAAAACAGGGTTGTTTTACAAACTGACTGATGTCCTTCACAATTAGACACTGCTTTACTCTCTCCTTGATAAAAAAGTAAAGTAAAATATGAAACCAAATGTGCAATTCCTTTATGTCCATTCCCCCGTACTGCATTAGTTAAACAATGTTCTTTGCTTCTGTCACACACACAGGCAAGTTTAAGTCTGAATAATTTTGAAAAAACTCACATCTATTACCAATAGACTTTACTCTTCAACATGAGCCAGCAGCTTTTCACGTACTGCAGATTTCTTAATATTAAAAACAAAAATCTGTTAATTTCAATGGACCATCCACCTGAGAGATAGAAGATGCAGTTAGGACTACTACCATTTAAAAAAATCTGAGAATAGTAAGTTGCTATCAACAGTTCAAAGTCACCAAGGCTTCTGGATGATGCATTTGCAAGTGGCATTGGAAGTCTCCTGTTAAGCTATTGATGAGTGGGGAAGTTGGAATGCATCAAGTAGGCTCGCATCCAGGCAGCAAAGCTTTGTGTGGAGTCAGATCTCTAGACTGGAACACCCAGAAGTGTCAATTAAACTCCTAAGCATGATATGGAATATTATTTGAAAGGTGGTTTCTCATAATACTGACTAAGCAACTGCCAGCTGCCCGATAAACAAGAAGCATCTCTTTAAACTTACCTATTCCAAACATAGCAAACTTTGCCTGCTAACACTCTTGCCATTCACAAACAACAAAGCAATCTGAAGTTGAAATTAAGCTTAGCAAAATCAGAAAGACTGTGCGTGGCGTAGAATGAAAGATCAGAAAGTCACAGGCAAGGCTCACATATAAAAATACCATTGTTTCACATGCCAGCAACAAAACATCACCCATGATAAAATGTACATGTTTTGAAAACACTGGCACACTAGGTATGCTGACTTACTTATGGCTTGCTGTCCCTTAGCAAAATGTATATTCTTCTATTAATAGGTTTACATAAAGCTATAAAACTTAGAGCGACAGGCACAATACTTTGGATTGCAGAAGCATGCAACAAGATCCAAAGCCAAGCCTCCATTTAAAAAGGTTAGATTTTAAAACTCCAGGGTTGCTAAAGAACTGATGCAATGATATGTTAAACCTCTTGTCTACATTCAACGTATATGTAATGAGAAACAGCAGCCTTTAGAGCCAGGAAACAGGCCAGCTGGCTTCCCCCTTTCATACAAGTCCCTGAAACGAGAAGTGAGAGTCCTTGTGAAAACAGTTTGAACTCCCACTTAAGTGCATCTATGTTCAGTTATGGACACCCTAGCTAGTGCAGTCCTGCACTGTGGCAAGATAACTGTTCACTGCCTTATTTTGAGGACCTTCCTCTAAACTTGTAAACTTGCACACGTTTAAAAAATGTGGGCGACAAGTCAGCATGTTTTATTCATGCTTTGAGCAGTCATGTCTTTCTCTCACTTCTGTGAAGGACCATTTTAGAACATTCTGTAAACTACCAGAGTGACTTAAGAGATATAACAAAACTATGCCAGAGGCACTGGGAGTCTGCCAGGCACTGCAGGCTAACCCCTGACCATCTGGTATGGAAGCACCCGCTGCCATTGTGTCATCCATGCTCCTGCCAAGCCAAGAGTCAGTTTGAAGTGAAGGGCTAGACTGTTAGTAGTCAAGTCACAGCCTTGTCCTACCTCTTTAGGACTGAAAAGTTTAAGACAATTTCTTGAAAAGACACGTCCTTTGGTAGAATAATCTTAGCTCAAGTGGACCAAACTCTCCAATCTAACCTTACAAGTGTTTCACATCTCAGCCATAACCTAGTCTCCTAAATACCTAGAGACAATGAGCAAAGAACATTGCTTTCTTTTTCATTCCTTCTTTGAGGCAGTAAAGCAACCTTGGCAAAGCACATGGCTCAACTGTTTTGTTAGAGCTCTATGGCCCAACTGCAACACAGGATTTCCTGCCAGCTTGCCTTCTACCTGTGGTAACTTTGTATATTGGCTTATGACCAAAAGGAGTTGATTGCCACGAGTCAGACCCAAGCTGCAGACGTGTCTTGTCAGCAACCTGCAGCTCTCAGTACACATGAGAGGCAGGGATTGCTTTCTTGGTGGTCTTCAAGCACTATCATGTCTATGTACTCACACAATCTCCTCTACAAATAATATAGTAACGCATTTGAGTTTTATCAATAGCTACAAAAAACAGGCTCTAGGAAAGGCAACCGATTGACATGTTGCCTCAGTTCAAATGCCCAGAGTAAAAATTACATAAATATGCAATATCAGCATAGCACCAGGACCTTTTAGCATCCAATCCCTTTCATTAAACTAAGTTAAGATACAGATATAATCTAAAGCAAAGCATGAGATCACATTGTCCAGGGCAGGAAGGAGGAGCAGAAGGGTATTTCGACTTGGCTTGTCCAGAAGTCAGTAATATTGTGCACTGCCATTTCCTATACTATGCCTACAACTAAGCTGCAAGCCTCAGATGCCCAGTGGATGCCCCATTTCCCAGCAGCCTAGAAAATACTGTTCTACTATTCCACCTACATTCATTTCAAGGCTGATGTCCAATAGCACTTGTGAAGCTAGTCCAGATGGCTAGTATATTCCCTCTCCTAGTGAACTACAATTCTCAACTACTTCAGCAAATGTGTTTCACAACCTAAAGAGAAGACTTTATGAGCACAAGGAAAACGTGTTATATATTGATTTTGAGTGTTTTCAACCAGCTCTGAAGAAGTAAACATGATCAAAATAGCATGATTAAAAGCATTAAAAACTGGCTTAGGGATCTAGTATATGGTTTGCAAGATTCCACAAAAAGCAGGCTTTACTATACTCTGCAAAGTGACAAGCTAGCCCCTGCCAAATATTCTAGTTGTCTTCTATCAATTGCCAGCATCTGGTTTATTCAGGTTAATTTAAGCCAGTAGCTCTCATGCAAACAAAATTTTGGACAGAAGGAAAATCATGCAGGCGTGGTGAATCTGATGGGGTGGGACACTCTAATATCAGCTTACCAATGAAGCTTCACACCGCAATCTTGCTGATACTGCTGACTCAGGGGAATGAAAGTACTGCTGCAAATCCTGTGCTACAGATCACTGCCTGTAAAGCTACTAGGAAGGTTTCTTCTATTGTATCATTTAGTTTGAGTTCAGGGTTTAGCCCTTTGTCAGGTGACCCATTCTCTTCTTTATATGTCCTGCGCTGAGATTCAGACCCTGGCTTGCTTTATTCCTTGCTTCTTTCCATGGTATTTGAAACCCCTCTGTCCAAACCAACATCTGCATGCCATGTTCAAGCATGGAATTCAAGGTTCATCAGACACTCATTGGTGAGACTCTAGTATTTCCCTTAGGCACACAACAGAACTTATGCTTTTCCACCCTTACCAGGATCTGTGCCTTAAAAAGAAGCTCCAAAAAGGAACAGGGCATGTTAACTTAATGATACTGTTTGGTACCACTGACTCATCTTTAGGCTATAGAAAGGCTAAAGGAAGGGATATAATGTCATCCCTCCACAGCCAATTTTTCCCCACCTCCAGAAATACTGGAGCCAGCTCCTTCAGCAATACTGTATGCCCACAGCTGACTGAGGAAGGTCTGCCCCTTTCTTTCCTTCAGGACCAGGGGGTACACGGGGTGCACATGGCAAGATTTTGGTAGGAGTGGAGGATGCTGCAGCTGTGACTGCTGAGAACAGAGGTCTCTTCCACAGGCTGCAGGGGATATCTGCTCCAGCATCATGGAGTATCTCCTGCTCCACCTCTAACCTTGGTGTTCCTTCTGCCATTTCTTTTTCCCTCTTCCTCTGCCTGTCCAGTGTTTTTTGCCTTAAGTTGGTTTTACTTGAGGTACCACAAGCTTGGTGGATAGGCTCAGCTGTGTATTGCAGTGGATCCACCATGGAGCTGGCTGTGTCTGGCACAGAGCACGTCCTAGTCTCTTCTCACAGAGGCCAGCCTTGCAGCCAAAACCATGTCATGGACAACCAGTACTGAGGAAAGGTAAGCAGGCCAGGAAGACCAAAGCAGTCTCGAGAATCTTGAGCAGTGGCAAAAAAATACTAGAAGTAGGTGTGCCTCTGTTATATTACCATTTCTTCAAAAGCAGGAACTAAGAGAACAGAAAATTCTCCTCTGGCTACCAAATTCTCAATCCAGCAAGAAGCATGGAAAACGAATAGCATACAAAATGCTTTATGCCCTTCAAAATTATCCTGACCATCATCTACTCTTAAGCACTTTGGAGGATTCTTCACATGGCAGAGACACAGAAGCATGGACTGATCCCACCTACAGAGCATTTTCTTGGAGACTTCACAGAATTCCTCAGTAGTGGGACAGGTCCTTGTAAGGCAGGTACAGAAGACAAAGGGTTAAGAGTGAGGCTGGGAAACCAGAGGCACAGATCAAATCAAACTGCAGACTTTTGTTGTTGTTTATAAGTTGTTCAGTTGCTGTCACCCAAGATCTAAGGGAGTAACACTATGAGACTATTATGAAACATACTCAGCAACTAAAGAGAAGTGATTAAAACTATGCTCTGGTCACTGTCATCCTGATGATCTCATAAACAGCTACTCCATTATCAAGGTCTACTAATGGAAGTCAGTACAACAAAAAGACCTGAGTCGTCACAGAATTTGTCATCCATGATCTTGACAAAGCATGTTTAACAGAAGGACCTTGCTTACTCTTGAAAAAGTCTAAGAATACCTGCCCTCAGCTGAGGAAATGACAAAGGGAGTGTGGGTAGGACTAGTCCATCTATCAGGTTACACTGCTGAGATGAAAAAAGTTTAATATTACACTGCCTACCCACTTTTCTGTTCCCTCATCCTCCCTTCTCCTTTCCTTAGGCATTGCACCATAAGATAACCTAAAGACAGAACAGCTGAGATGCACAAGATCAAGTGATCCTGCCCATGTTTCAACATTCATATCTTAACATGAATTTAAACTTCTACCCTGATTCAAACATATTTTGAAGAATTATTGGTTAGCTTAGTCTTAGCTTAATTAAAAGATCAGCCTTCTCTTGGTATTACATATGCCTTAGAAGCAGTGTGGGGCTGAGGGGGAATTGAAAGTTAATGCCACTTAAATACTCAAAGAATCCTTCTTATTAGCTCCCCTTACCCATGAAAGACATTTTTACTCCTATTCAGGAACCTACATGCCTCCAAATGAAGTGTGCCTTCAATACTGTTTTGGGAAAGGACATGGTAGAAGCCCAAAGAAACAGAGAGTTATTCCACAGAAAGACTGATGAAAAGTCCTTACACAAAAATAAACCATTAATGAATTAAAGAAAATTGCTTGCTTGAGATTTTTTTTCTTTTCATGTGTGAGAACGATTCACTGGGGTGACAGAGAAGTTCACAATTTAAAATTCACCTTAGCTATGACAACAAAAACCAAGACACAGTATTCCAGCTGATCTTCAATGGTAACTTTAAAAAAAGTCAGTTCTCTCATACACAGAAGCTGTGACAAATTACTGCAATACAAGATACAGTGAGACATACAGAAACAGTTTCATTAGTAAAATGTGAAGGATTAGGCCCAGTATGTACAGGGACTGTGTTCTTGGCAATTTTCTTGAAGATACGTCCACAGCTGTAAAGACTGTCAGCTGGACTGCAGAGCAATGCAGTACATCTGCGCTACTCCCACTAGGAAAGGGCCCCAAGTGCCAACAGACTTGGAACACTCCTCAAATCACTTCAACAGCAAACAACTTCTGAAATACGCATCCAAGTCAACCTTATGCTCTAACCTGCCAAGTTAACAGTAACTGAAGTCTAGGGACTCAAGATAGCTCCATTGATCTCCACCTCTCCCAAAAGACAGAGAAAGACATATTCCTCAGGAATGAGACAGAGGCAACTTCATCTTTATTGAGCCTAGGCAAAAAGGCTCATTTTGGTCCACTGCTTTTGGTCAACAGACACTTCTCTTTCAACAGCAGAGACCATAGTGATTCAAACTCGTTAGATCAACCCCGCAGTTTGCAGAAGAAAGGTAGAAACTGCAGGAAAAAAAGTGTCTGTATAAGCAAAATACTGACACCAGCCCTGCAGTTTAGTTACCATCATGAATTAAACTATAAACTTGCTTTTAGAGCCTTTGTTTGCCAGCTACATACAAATATACAAAATTAGACTTAGGGTGGAAATATGTTACAACAGATACACAGGTCATCTCTCCACAGCCACAGATAATTGAATTCTGATCTTCATCTGCTATGTTTCCACTTCTCACAAACATCTCCCACCTCTTGATCAGGCCTCTGGAAGGGCCTTCTCCCTTATGAGAATTATTTTGAAGAAGTAAGAAGGCACCATGTGGTCTTTTTAGAACATACACTCCATAACTTCCTCCTGTTGCAAAGAAATTCACTCAACAAAATCAGTGAAGGAAAATCCCAGCCATTTTTAACATTTTCAGAAAGAGGAACCTGTTACAACTAACTGCAGATGTAACAACCTCACTGGTTTTCAATTCACTTCTCTAAATGAAAGCCTGATGGTCTGTTTCTGAGTGAGATCCTCTATAAAAGGACCAAGTTCAGATCTACCTACTTTTCCCTTATCTAGCATGTATTTTCACATTTTAAAGTCATTTCCCTTCTCCAAAAGCACCTCCCTGTTCATACCATCAGTCATCACCATTTGAGATTGTACTTGTCCCACACAACCCTCAGTGAAGCCTTAACGCATTTTTCAGAACAATTCTGAGAGTGCAACTTCAATGCTGTGCTCTAGGATTGCCTTCCCACTAGAATTATCAGTTTATGTATCCATATGCCTTATTCACCCACTCTGCAATGGCCCTTCTCACTGCATCAAAATAAAGTTGCTAATAACCACTTCTTCATGGGAAGACTTTCTTCATTTGCTGTATCTAATTGTAATCTAGTTAACACAACATGGTTAGCTGAGGGATATAAATCTGTATCATTCTGGTGACTTTAAGACAACTTTAAGATGACAACTTTTGGTTAAGTCCAAAATGGTCAGAGCTTTAACATATTAACTGTCCCAAACCATCAGAGCAGTCCAGATTTGCATTCCTTTTCTCCCCATAGGAATTTGAGAAGCACATTTAATGCCATCTTGCACTACTTCCAGCAGTTGCTGAAAATTCATTAGTATGAGAGTGGAGTTCAAGAAAATGGTAAATCTTGCTGAGCATATGATAGCAACCTAATGATTCTTCAGTATTTCTTTACATGACCAGCCTGTGCAGCACCCAGAGCCCATGCCAAAGGACAGAAGCATCTATATTGAAGTCTGTAATTGAAAACTATGCATATACAGAAAAACACACAAAAGCGAACACTTAGCAGCTCAGCTTTTGTTCACAGAAGACAAAAATTCTGTTCTTTCCTTCCTTCCTCACACTCATGCACTCATACCCAAATCATACTTTTTATTCCTAAGAGCAAGCTCCCTCTAAGTAATACTCAGGAGAAAATCTATATCAAACAAACAAACCAAAAAAATCCGAAACCAAACCAAAACACCACACACTTTTTCATCTATAATCTTCCTATAACCCTCTGGAACTAATATCTTCTGCAGAAAACATATGAGGGTAGACTTCATTGTATGCTATCCTTACAAAACTACTTAACTCATGTTAAATAGTTGATCTCTCAATTTAATTTACAATGCCCAGTTGCTAATCAGGGGAGTAGAAGAGGGGTTGTGTGACATGACACCTGGCTACTAAAACGCTAACAAAAATATGGAGTTCCCTAAGGACACGGAACCCCAATATCAATACTAGAATTACAGCCCTTCATAAAGCATCACTCCAACCATCACTTTGGGCTACCTGAAGTTTTAGTCATCTAAATCCTTTGTACCTTGACTTAAAACTTATTGTAAGGCATTGGCTAGTTTTATCTTTCCTTCTCCACATCTTCAAATACTACTTATCCAATTTGAAATGCACTTAGCCACATGGTTTATATCTACCTCCACTTAGCAGCATATCTCCTGTATGCATGTGTGCATTGCTCTTTCAGAGGATGAACTTGTAATTTACTGTCTTATTACAATATATAAACCCCATTTTAACACTTGCTCACAAGACATATGTCAGAGTTCAAGACATTGCCTATCAATTCACAGTTATGAGGATATGCCTAAGGTTTAAGAGCCTGATAATATTTTTTCTTTTAAAACATGAACTTGATTTTCATTTATAGTCCACAAATTTTGAACATGCATATCTGCCACAGACGAGATTCTGTCCTTAATCATACCAGATAGTTAAAACTCTGAACTGTTATATACAGATTGGAAAACAGAAGGAAAAATGAGCATGGATGTATCTTCACAGGAAATTATAATTTCTCTTAACGTGGAGAGAGTCTTCCTAAATCTTTGTTCGCGAAGCCTAGCCATGATGATAATTTCTCTTCCTCTTGTTTGTCTGACATGCAGGTACATATGAAATTGCACAGAATACTACTGGCTTCGGTCTCTACTACACTCACTTTTGAAGTAGTAATATTAGCACCAATATCCAAATACAGACCCTTCAGAGTCCTTAATATAGCACTGGTAGGTTATTTCAACCTCTCTTTAATCCTGCCTATTCCAGATAGTATGTATATATATGTGTGTTTATATACATATGTATATATATATGTATATGTATATATACAAACACAGATACACAACATGAATATTTTAAATACATGAGCTACACTTTTTTTTTAGCTAAAGCTTTTAGTAACAGTTACAGTAGGACAGTCCAGACACAACTTACAGATTAAAGTGTTCACAGCTACCAAACAACAACATAGGAGAGATATCAATAACCAAGATGATTTTTTTTAAATATACAAGAAAACAAGACAGAATACATGATTTTAAGACTGATGATCTATTTAAACATTTTAGACCCAAGTCAGTCTTCAATCAATGCTGCTTACACCAGCATTTCTTGGTCATATATACAAGAATATTTAGATACAGTGAAAGACCAGCACACCATTTGTCACTTTGAGGGTTAGCTACAAAGTCAATAGAACTGAAATCTGCAAGTATTTTCCAGAAGTAATACTACCTCCTTTTAACAAATACAGCATCATCAGAATTGTACTTACAAACACCTGCACCAGCATTACTTATTAATGGCCAGCAGCCAAGAGACTGCCTGGTATAAAACCTGCTGATCTTTACTTGAAAGTATTTCTTACCATGTCCAAAAAAACATGCGAAATCCACTTAATTTTAGACAGTAAAACCTGCTGTTGATCTGCCAAGTTCAGTGCTGGACAGAATTACTATTGGTAAACAGGACTAGTTAACACCACACAACTAAATTCTTTCACTATTCTACTACTTGGTGACTCCAAACAGGGACTGACAGTTGAATCGAAATTGTCAAGACAAACCATCACTAGCTCATTGTTTTTTAATAAGTGTTTTGCCTTCAACCTTGTTTCCTGGCTAAACTAGCTAACATCAGTCCAGAATACATCATAAATCTATGAGATAAAGCCACCAGCATCTTCAATAAAACACAATGGAAACAATTGGGCAGCTCGAGAAGTTGCTGTCAGATATTTGGGACCTCAGCAACAGCCCTTAAGCCCTCCAAAGGTTGTCCCAATCTACAGCACAGCATTATCCCAGTGCCTTGCCATTTAAGCCCACCATCATCTAAACCTCTTCAGAAGTCTGCTGTGGAGATGGCCACACTCCTACCGGTGCTTGGCCAGCTCTGGACATAGCATTTATGTATACCTCAGCCCAGCTTAATCCTGAGCGAAGTAGGCAGTGACAAGCGTGTGTCCATTTTGCCCTGTGTCCAATCCCCTCCCCTCTTTCCAAGCCCTTGCTCCACAAGGCACTCTTTGCACTGTCTTCCTAAATAAAAGGCAAGAGGTCATGAGAAAAAAAATGGCCGAAAGAGCAGTATTATGCAATAAGAGAAGAAATGCAATAATAACTCATCCTCTCCTGGAGATTTCCCATCACTCTTACGCTCTGCAAGCTGGATTACAGCGAGCGTGACAGTCAGCCGGCTCAAAGGCCCACCAAAGCACCCTACGGGCAGGCTCCTCAGCCCCGGGCCATTGCTGGGGAAACAAAAAGGGATGCTCACAGTCCAGGTGCTTTTTCTTGGGCCCCATCACTTCATGCGTGGTGGCTTTGCAGACGGCTCTGGCTACGGCTGATCCCGTAACGCTGTACTGAGCAGCTGCGATGCGATCTGTCAGCGTCTGACCCGACATCTTCGAACGGCGTGCTGGCTGCTGTCTCCTCTGCAGGGGCGGAAAACACGGGAGGGGAACGGGAGATCCCAGGTTTATCGCCGGGGGTAGGCACGGCAGAGACACGCACAGGCAGGGGCACACAGACACACGCACAATGGTCCCTCGGGCAGCCCGGCCCCTCCCGAGGTGCAGACCCCCCGCCCCGTTGTGTAAGCCTCTGCCTAGCTGGAAGCCGCCTGGGGCAGAAAGAAGGGTATTTCAGGCGTTGCAAGGAACGGATGAAGGAGAAATAATGACGGCAGCTGAAGGAGGCTGCACACAAATAACGTTTGAGCCCCCGGGACAGGGGGAAAGGAACCCCTCCCGCACCTGCCCCGGCAGTGCCCGCCCCAGGAGCCGGCCCCGCGGAGGAACCGCCGCCGCGCCCCGGCCCCGCTGCAGCGCCCGCCCCGCCGCCTCCTCGATGGGAGATTATGGCACCGTTGCGCCATGTTATGCCCTCCCGGTGCCTCCCCCCTCCGTCACCCCCTGGCCCCGACAGGGAAACCCCCGCGCCGGGAAACGGGGTGCCGCTGCATGCGGCGGCGCACAGCGCCATGCAGCATCCCTGCGCGGGGGCAGAGCGGGATGTAGCGAGCGCCAGCGGCCGACCTGTCAGTGCGTCCTTGCCTCCCGTCCTCCTGCCGCTGCCTCTCCGGGGAGGGCACCGCCGCCTCCCGCCGCGACCGCTGCCCGGCCCGGCCCGCCGCCCGGCCCGATGGCGAGACGCTCCGCGGCGCAGCAGCCCCCCCCCGGACCTCCGGCCCCGGTAGCCCCAGGTGCGGGGCGGGCTGCCCCTCCCGCAGCCGCCGCCGCCGCCGGGGATGCGCTGGGCGTCCACGCCCGGGAGCCGACGCTGCTATTTCCAGCCGGCGGCTTAATCCTCCCGCAGCCTAATCCCCGCGCTACTGCCGCAGCAGCGCCGCCCCTACCCCGGTGCAGAGGGCGGGACGGAGCGGAGCGGACCGGCGCGGCGCTGCCTTTGCCGCCGCAGATCGGTGGCCCGGCGCAGTCAGGTGACCCCGTTCCCCCACCCGCATCCCGCTTCTCGGAGGTGGCGGCGGGGGCGGTCGACCGGAGCTGTCCCCATACGGAGGCTGTTCCGCTGGGGATGCGCGGGGCACGGAGGTTAGCGGGAAGCTGAAGCCCACTGATGCATCGTGGTCCTATCGTGAACGCTTAAAATAATGCCCTGAGGGATCCCAAAACTGCACACAGACTAGATTTCTCCATAATATTGTTATGATGTTGTTATTGTTATCAAAGACATCTGAAATATGTTCCCTGAAGGGTTTCCTTTCTGTTATCTAAGATACCCTAAAGGTCTTGGTTACAACCCAGTGCTACACTCGAGAGGATATATTGCCACAATTTAATTGTGTAATTGGAGCCTAACGGAGTGATCCGTGGAGTATTGGGAAATGTAGCATACATATATTACCATAAATTGGCTGAACTTAGTTTTGGAGTAAAGTGATTTAAGTGGGTGGGGTCTAAACGAAATGGCAGTGGTAGCAATTACTTCGAGCTGCCGGTAGAACAAATTTCGGAAGACGATGTCAGTGTATGTTATTAATTAGCTGGAGAAAACACTATGTACGGTCAGTACTGAAGATTTGTGCACACGAAGTGATAATTGGGTTTTGTTGCATACAAAGACATATGGCACCATTTTCATTTATTATACCAGGAACAAAATACTGACAATGGATTGTGGTCTGTGACAGTATGAAACAGCAGCTTTTTTACTACTTCTTTCTTCTTTTTCGTTGTTTTTTTTTTTTTTTTAAAACTGACAACCAGGAGATTTTAAAGTCCTAGGCAGCCTGAAAGCTTGGGAATGCTGTTAAAATAATGCTCTAAAGTTTAAGTAATCTTTTCTATGGGAAATCTCTTCCAAAACAGCAATTAAAATGGTGCCTGTGTCAATTCAAGAAATGTGTTGGAATGTTCAGGCTTTTGATAATGACTAAATTTTCTTCATTAAATTCCTCTCTAACTGCAGAGCAGATCAAGATGTTTGCATTTCAAGATTCAAAAGTTTTCTCAAATGCAGTGTTTGAATATGGAGAGAGATTTATTTTCAAAAAAGATGTAAAGTGTATGTCGCTGTTAGCAATCAGCATTATGGGTCTGCAAACTTTGAATGTTCCTGTAAGTGGGACTTTCATTATCCAATAGTGAGAACGTGTCTGTGCTTCTCAGCCCTATTCAGTAATGAGTAGCAAATGAATAAACACTGGAGTTGCACAGAAAGATAATATAGTAGTATGTTCTTCAGCATTACTATAGTCCACTGTTCAAGTACAGACAAATTTTAATAACATTTGGAAATTGTGTTTCGTTTACCACAGAAATGTTAACTTCCATTCCTAGAAATTTGTCATTAATGGAGTGATTTGTGGCAACTAGAAGCATGTCTTAGCAGAGGCACACAAACAGTTTTTCCTCTGTACTTCACAATCAGTTATTGGTGTCGTAGTTCCAATTGATTTCAGGGAAAAGAAACGGTTGGGATCTACAGATACTTCTTGTTTCATTACTGGCATTAAGAATGACTCCACTTTTCTTGGTAAAATTGACAGGAGTTTACAGTGGCTTGACTTTAAAAAAGGTTTCTTTTTAACTAGAAGGAAAAAAATACATAAATTGTTTTGGAGTTTGCTGATTCCACCCAGCAGAAATTTAGAGTGTTTTTATTTGCTGCAAGCAAGATAGTTTTCACTTTATACTAGGCAAAGTATTTAATTAGTGATGCAACTTTTACTAACATTTAGTGTACATCTTCAGTTGGAGGTCTGGATACTTTCTGAACTAGTTCAGATTGTTATCAGCTGCCCAGGCCTAAATAGATAGGGGATTGGGGCTGCCATTTGACAAGGTAGTTTTTGACTAAGTCTGAGAAGTTGCCTGGTATGCTGGCTGTGTGAAACCCAGGTTGACAGTTTGGGTGGTGAGAGGCACTAGGAGGTCTGGATGAGGGCCATATAAGCAGCTGGAGAGGGTTCTTGCTGTTAAGAATAACACAGAATTGGGAGGTTTTTGACTCTTTGTAACTGTGCTTTCAACTTCATATTGAAAACCTGCTTTATACTTAATAATGAAAACCTTAATGGAGAGAAGATGTATTAATAACAAACTGAATAGCCATTTTGAGACAAATACACAAAGATAATTCTTAACTGAATTTGAAATGAGGAAAAAAAAAAGAGTTGGTCTGTGTTAATCTGACATTCAGGCACCCACATGGAGGGAAGGAGGCATGTCTAGGGCTGATTCATCACACTTGAATTCTGCACCAGAGATGCCCATGTCTTGAGTGATGCAAAGTATGCAGACAGTATTTCATGCACGAAAGTACACTCAAAAGTTAGGGTCTTCTCACCATAATTCTGCCTTTTTTCATTTGTTTCCCAGTCTCTCCTATCAGGTCTTCCAGTTCTTCAGCCAGCTTCAATGCCCTTTCTTCCTGCCTTCAGAGGCCAGGCAGAGGTTTAGACTCCATCCCATTTATGCCTGAGCCAGCATCAGGCCCAGTGCTGCTGCTCTGCTTCTCTCTCTTACTATTAGGGCCAGTGGTACAAAGAGAGGTCCTGGAGAGGCTGGCTGTAACCATAGTGACAGCAGCAGTCCTGAACAGATTTGTTTAGCTCTGGAGAGGGGGAGAAGACTTTTCAAAAGAGGAGCATCCTCATGACTTTCTATCAGGTTGATGGACCCAGGTAGCAGTATGCTTCCTCTACAACGCGTGCAGCAGATGTTGCAAAACAACAGTAGATACTCAAATCGTGCAATACCTAGGAGTTTCTGTGCTTTTGCTGTTAAATGTAGCCTCATTGCTTGGTCTTGCGTGGGTTCTGTCCACAACAATTCATTCAGCTTCTGTACTCACACTCCTTGATGGCAACTGTTCCAGTAGTTCTTTTGGTTGCTGTGATATAAAGCACCAGTGAGAAAATAAAGAAGGTTGTCAATTTTCCAGTCAGAATGATGGCCTGAGAAGGACATAGCCTGAATGGTTTCATACATCCCAGGTAGAAGGTTCATTACATTTTGGAGAACCACTTCAACAACTGAATCTAAGAGAACGGCAATACACAGTGATAAGGGTACAGGCTCAGAGGTTTAAGTATATACTCTACATCCTATAGGAAATGCCTTTTTTGCGTATTTGAAGAACTATGAAAATTAAAAAGTTAATTTAGATAAGGGAGAGAATTAATAGGAGAGAGAAAGTTACACAGAACTCTTTTACTGGTCACTAAGCTATGTCAAACTGAGGTCGTGTTCTGCAGAACATGGAGCGACTGGCATATTAGAGAGCTGATGATTACAGAAAGGAAGTAATTGGCATGTGCTGTGCTGTTCTGTACAGATCAAACAGCTGTGTTCCTTCCCCTTATCCAGCATGCTGGTTCCCACAAGGAAAACCCTAAAATCCATATCATCTTAGAGACCTCTGTTGACTGATGCATTAGTGGACCCAGTCATCCACATCACAAGGATAGCTTTTGCTGCTGGAGTAGCTTTTGGGTTAAGTCTGGCAATAACACTGAGGTTAGTAGACCAGAAAGGGGGCAGATAGACACACGTATCAAAAATGGAGGAAAAGTCCTGTAATCATGAAAGTCAGTACCTGTGAAGCTCCTCACTATTTAGTATTGATTTTGATCACTAATTTTGTAATCCCAGTAGAGTCTCCAATGCAAAAGTCTGGAGTTTTGAAGTATATTGGACTTCCACACAACGGACTCAGACTATCTTTTTTTTTTTTTACCCTTTCTTTTACACTGAGCACTAATCTTTTACAGACTTATTTAAACAAGTCTGTGTACCAAAAGGTACCCAACTTGCTGCTTCTATAGATGATACATATTCTAATATATTCAGTGTAGAAATAACAGCTTTATATTGGTATTAGACAGATGTGAGGAGTAATTTAAGAAAGTTGTAAGTCAACCTCAATACAAATGTTTATTATTCTATTGAAGCTGCTGATAGTGGGAAGGAGAACAACTATTAAAAAATTTAGGTGAAGTCATGCTGGGTTTCACAGGCATTATCATGAAAGAGATTTGCGGGACTATACAGAAACAGACAATTTACTACTAACTGACATTTAAAATTTATTACTCATTGACTAATTGACAATCCTGTCTTTGAACACAAAGTAACTCTGAAGGCATTGTTCACGACTGCATCATTTCCTCAAAGAGGGAAGGATGCTGCCTGAAATAAAATCCAAATTTCATGTGCCATAGAAGTTTTGATCCATGGAAAGACAATAGGCATTTAACTTACCTTGGCTTTGTGGACATTCAATTTTTCTTTTCAAGCAAAACCAACATTTTTTGGTAACAGTGCATTATTTTGTTATTCATACTGACAAAGTGCCAGCATTTTTCTGTAAATGGTGAATTGTTCTTGTATTAAAACCAGCAATAATACAGCTGTACAGCTGTAATAAATGTATTTTAATACAACAGTGGTAGTATCCTGGCTATGGCCATCATGTAAAGAACGAGGGATGGTTCACTGACTGTGACTTGCCTGGCTTCTGTCTGCTCTGTCAGTGGAAGCATTATGTGCCATAGCTTACATTGAGCACAAGTACTACTAGGGCTGAGAAGCAGTTAGCAATGATTTGCAAAGGAGAAAGCTTCTCTATATTCTTCCAAAAAGAAAAGGCTACCAAGAGAAGGAAATTTCATTTCTTTGCTCAGCTGAATCAGTAAAGGCTGCCATCCTGAAACCTAAGCCTGGTCTCTCACCTGCTTGTCTGGCTCTTGGCAACTTGTCAATTTGTGCTAAAGGGGGGCTGCTTTTAAACAGCAACTTTAACATTCTGAGTACTTTTGCAAACTATGCGCATTTACAGCATGTTTTTATTTTACATGTTGTCCGGTGTTTGCAGAAGCTGATGGAGAGACTGTTAGGCAAAAGCTATTAAGACAGTGGGCCTTCGGCCAAGGCCAGGAAGGGCAACCCACCTCCTGTTCAAGGTGCTTGCCCTGTCTGTCGCTGCTCTAGGCTGAGAAATACTCAGCTGTACAGTAAAGTGACAGTCAAAGTCTGCTAAGAAATTTCTGAAGTTATAATTTCAGTGACAGATTTGCTCAGCAGCGGTTCAATAGATCTCAGACATATGTCAAATAAAAGTACAATTTTCAACCCAGAGGGTAAAATAAGTTTTAAGCATAAAAAGATAAGCATGTATTTAAAAGGGGAGATTATGAATTGTAATACTTTATGACTAAATATGACCTCTGTTCACTTGAAAAGAAGCTGGTTTATGCAGTTAGATATATGAATGTATGCTAAAACTTATATATGCATATATGTATATCATAGTGATTTTTTGGTTCTGTTTTTAGCAATACTTAATCCCTAATCTTTTAATGGTTTTGGTATTTTCCGTGCACATCATAATTTTGCTGAGGGCTGTGAGCCTAAAGCTCAGACTACTAATGTAAGACCGAATTCTTCAGCTGTGCTTTTGAAGTGGTAGCGTGACTCGTACGGCGTGGTGAGTTCTCACATCCTACTCTTCCAAGCTTGAAGTTGCTCTTTAACTGAATCTGTACACCCACAGGAGGACACTTTTGATTGTACTGGCCTCCAGTGGCAACCTAAGAACCATTTTGGTGATGAGACATAATCAACTCTTTCACTCCTTCTTCTTGACTTTATGACTTGCACAGTTAATTGGTCTTGCATAATATTGACTGTGTCACAACCATTGACTGTGTCACTAAGCCCTTCTGATTTTGGATTGCTTGGTAAACTGGAATCATTAACACTTTAATGCAGTCAAGTGCATATATCTAGAAGCAAATCCTATAAGATTACTTTGCTGGAAAGCTTTTACTCTGATAAAGGATTAGGGGTCATTACAGGCAAACAACATATTTGAACTTTCAGTGTGATGCTGTGTGGAAAAACAACCTGGTCAGACTTAGGACTTTGTAATCAGATACCACCAACAGGACTGGGGTGTCATTTTCATTTCTATGTATGACAGGGATGACACTGGTATTACAAGACTGCCTAAATTCTGATTTTCGTGTCCCCTTTCAAGAATTTTGAGAAAATGGATTAGAGTGTTTGAAGGCTCTTTCTGTCCTCCTCATAGGGAGGTCCATGCATACTCTCATGACAGACGTGTACCATGGCATTTTTTCCTGCCCAGCTGTAGACATTGCTACTCTTTCTGTAGAGGGAGATATGCATCCTTTTACACAGAATGGTTAGTTCAAACTACATCCAAGCCAAAAGGTTTTCCACAGTGGCGGGACTGTAATGAGGCTTTTTGCAATCTCCAATCCTGACTCAGAGGCCTATAATGAACAGTGATAAATGTAAGTTCCCCTGACCATTCTTTAGCTCACTCTGCAGTCTGATAATGACCATCTAATTGGAAAAAACCATATATTCCAGCACAGGAGAAAACTGGCCAATCCTATGTTTGCACACACACCATGCAGGTAAGTACTTGGCATAGGCATTGCACAGTGCAATCCTGATGTTCACAGCTGCTCTTTCTTCAGCAGTTCAATCTAGTGCACATAGTGATACCACGTTTCCTTGCCTACAGGGCATTCCTCATTTCTTTCCTTGTATCCTCTGGTTGTGGTATGATTTTCTCGTTTCATCAAAACTGCTTATACTTGAAGAGAAATCCAGAAAAGCCAGCCTCAACTTCTGGAAAATTTGGACTATAGAAAACCAGGGTCATAGATTTGGCACGGGGTAGATGAGTTAATTTGGTTAATGAGACCGTGGTAGGAATGCTTCCTCACAGGCTATACACTTATGTTATCACAAGAAAGCATAATTTTTACAGGAGATGCAGCACCTGACCTTAGTTAGTAAACTAAGTTACTACTTAAAGAATATGAATCAAAGTTAATTTCTTTTTGAGTTTAGTGCAGTTGGGTAAGCACATTATTGACTGCTCAAAATATTAAAAAAAATACTAATTACCATAAGGAATGTTTAAGCATCATCCTTAATGAAGCCAAACTGTGTTTATCCTGCTGCTGTAGAATACTTAGTCTAAGAGGAAAACAATTACCTGTTTATTACTTTGAGTTCAGAAAAAGAGCCAAATATTTCCTGATGTCAAGTTGAGTTCAGCCTATAAGAAGAATAAGCCCAACATTACTGAAATTTTTCAATCTTTGTTTAGTTATCTGATGAGACAGTCTGTTTTCTGGAAGTGCTGAGTGCCAGCACTCTCCTTGAAAGTGATGGTACTATGAGTATTTTGCAGCTCTGGAAAGTGTTGTTGGTTTTCTAAGATCCAAAGATTGACAGAAGCAAGTTATTGACCCTGCCTCAAATTAGAAATTACATGTGTGAGGGCTAATATTGTGCTAAATTTGGGGTGACATAGAGAATTAAAGGCTATAACTAGAAAAAGGCAGTGCTCTTTTAGTATGCATACTTGTATACGTTGCATGCATGGTTTGATCAAGAAATGCTGCTTCTGATGGCAGAATGGCTAAAATGATCTCTAGAAGAAACTGTGGTAAGGGAAGTGATAATCCTGTACTCCCAGACTGAGGCCACATAAAAGGAAGCATAGCAGAACCTGCAAGAACAAGAGATTAAAGATGAGTACAAATTTTTATGCTCGAAAGAGAGAAACAGCCTCTAGAAGCAAACATGGATTGAGAGCAAAATGAAGACAGACATTGCCTAACTGATCATGTCTCCTGGGCTACTTATTTGTATCCCTGGGTATATAATTAATAGCCTGAGTGGAAAATTTCAGTCTGTAATAGCTGATCCACAGGTAGTATGCCTCATTTCTCCATGTTGCTAATAGAAAAATTATGGCCATGATTGTTGACATTTTTGCTTCACAATGTACTTTGCTTTAGCCTTCATTTCTATGGCGTCCTCCATTCGAAGAACTCCAAGTACTTCACAGATGCTAATTTAACCTCCCAGCTTCACTGTATGGAATGTAAGTATTATTACCCCCAGGGACTGCCTTCTCTTTATGTTGAGGAAGTGCTCACCACATTGCTAATGGTGCTAGAGACCTTCCATAATAAACTGTTTGCAGCACTAGAGACCTAAGGAGCAGAACCAATAAAAAGCTATCTTTGTTCAATGTGAAACAAGTCTTCTAATGAATCTCTAGGCACTAAGTCTAAAAATTGCCAGAAAAATGCAAATTAATGAAAAAAATCTTTAAAAAGGTGTAGCAAGGGTATGATACAGAAAATATGTATATTATATTATACTCCATTTATATTTTGCTGTACAAACTCTATTGATAAGCACATGGACACATATATATGTGGCTTACAGCTGTATAAATTACAGTTACTAAGTCTTACTGCTGTACTTAGAATAGAATATGGAAGAGAATATGGAAAATATGGAAGTTCATCCTTTTTCATCTTTTTTTTTCATTTACAGTGTCAGACTTGGCAGATCAGGGCAGAACACAGTATTTGTGGGTGTTTCATCTTGATGAATTTGAGTGGGACACTGTAGAGGGAGGCTATCTCACTGCATAATGCTAACATATTCATATTTATGTCTTTTAGAATAATTAATGATATGCATTTATGTCCCTTTTATAAACATTCATAGAGTAAACAGCCATTTCTCTATGCCATGCAGACACTGTTTTTTACTTGCACTGAATTTCACCTGGATTATAAAGCTATTTGATAAGTACTCATGAAAAAGACAATGTGCATACCAATCCTTTAGACCTGTAATGTATGCATTTTATGTACATTAGTAGTAGAGTCATCATTAAATTACTTTTTCAGTAGGGGTGAACTGGTCTTTCTCTCTCAAGCCTGACATCAGAGAGTTCACCTAATCCGTTATGAAGGTTTGATATCCAGAATTCTTGATAGTCATTCTGATCACCGATAATGACTTTGGAATAGATGTAATAAAGTGGAATAACTAATTTAGATTGCATCTTGTTACCATCATTATTGATTTAAACCATCCATTTTTTATGATTAAAAGTAGCTGTTGAGAATCTGCATTGGCAAATAAGTAACTGAGCAGAATAATGCAGCTGGATTTCCAGTCTGCTGCTGCCCTTTTATGCCACTCCTGCCCCATAAAGGATCTGGAAACCTACCAGAATCATCCCACAAAGTATTTCTAGTGGAATAAAAACAACATATGGATGGCATGCCGTCTCTTTCCAGCCCCTCAGTAGGAAAGATGGCTGATCTCAACCATGAATAACAGTAATGGGGATGCTGCAGCCCTTCATCATGTTTTTTCCAACCCGTATCAGACACTGAAGAGAATTTTAGTGGTCACTGCCATGCATCAAATAGACCATAGGTCAGCTGTATTGATGAAACTAAGCCTAAATTATGTGGTAAGCCTTTATTTAAAATGCCAGAGCAGTTTGCAGAGTTAATTCAAACTGTTAGAGATTACCATAGTGTTTAGACTCTTTGGATGATACAAGACAGTGCAGGAATGCCCCTGTGCGCTCTGATTTTTAGTGTATTGGTTCTTCACTGCAATCAGACATCCTTGAAATGTTATTGAACTGCCTCAAAAAAATCTCAAGGAAGAAAAAGAAGTTTGCTGCTGTATCACTGCTCACAAACTGGGAGAAACAAACCAGAACTCTTAAAGCTTTCTTTTCTATTGAGCACTGGCAACAAAAGGTCATAAGCTAGCACTCTTTACCCAAATAAATCTGATGCAGGCAGCCTTGCCTCTGCATCCCTCACACACCTGGAATTCTCTGCACTGGTTACCTTGGAGGGTTAATGTCTGATTGCCTTGTTTTACAATTCAGCCATATTCTGTTCAAGTATTCCTGCAGAAAGTTTTCATGTAGATGCTTTACAAGAGCATGGAATGTGAGAGGAGTATATATACAAGTACAGAATATAAAATGTCAAAATTCAGATTTCCTGAATGTGTTTGATGCAGATGTAATGAGTCCTACAGGCTTCATTACAATCAATGGTCTGAATTACAGGAAATGTAAGACTTTACACTGTAAGGATGGCGTGATTCTTCTGAGACAGAGTGGGGTTTGGATGGCAGAGGTCTTTATGAAAATCAAGCACATCGTCTTTATGATGCAAAATCCCCCATGAATGCAGGAATCCAAAGAACCTGGATAAAATAATGTTGGGTTTTTTTTTTATTTACAGTTTTGTCATTTGTATTGCTGTAGAGGTTTATCAAAAGTTTCAGAATTTTCTCTATTCACAGGTCCGGAACTCAGGTTTAATTATAAACTTTGCTGTCAAGCCTGACACACAAAGCTATAAACAAGAAAAAATTCTCTTTGAAACTCACAAAGACATCTTTAAGTTTAGCACTGAACTTTGATGATTTTGAACAATTGGATGACATGGATTCTTCATGATCTCTCAGGACTGTGGGTCTGTAAACTTGGTTCTGGCTCATGTTCAATTCACAGCAACAATACATTGTTTTGGTCTTTTACAGGAAAATTATATAGCTGAGATATCTGTTCAAGTGCATATGCACCTTCAGTTTGTGGTTTGTTGGTTTTTTTAAAAGCAAGGATAACTAAACTTTTCTTCTGCATGTAACATACATAGCAAATAAAAAATTAGATAATGTTTCCGAATGGCTTCAGATATATTTCAGCTTGGGTCATTATATCTCTGTTCTCCCAAAAGGACAATACTAAATAATAAAGGTTCATAGCAAAAAAAACCAAATAGGGCGTTTTTAAAACAATAATAAAACCTGCAGTGAACCAGCTTCAAGCACCCACTCACCCACTCGAGTAAAAAAAGTAAAAAACCAGTTACTTAACATTTAATGATCTAAAAAAGATTAGTTGACTCATAGTCAGCTTAAAATCTGTTGAAGATACTTTGGGTATAGTATTTTAAGAGGAGGTTTCCTAAACACGTAATACTCTGATGCCTTTTACAGTACCTAACATGTAAGTATTGTCTTGAAAACAGTAAAAAATTGAATTTTTCATAGAGAAATAATCACTGGGGGGAAAAAAGGGTGAAAAATGTCCCACTAACTGGGGAAATAAAAAATCATTGCGGAAGCATTTCTCTCTAATCCTTTCTAGGTGATGTCCTTGTCTTTGGCTATTCCTATACTCTATTAACCTTCTTCAAAGCTACATGTGGTTTTAGTTCTCATTTACACTCCTGTCACCATTATGACTTAGTACACTGTACTGGCAATATCACAAGTACGAAGAGATGGAGATGTACCTCTAGGAATGTGATTCATTTGTTGAAATTTGGACATTGAGCTGAGCTATTTATCTGCTTTCTAGCCAGAAAGAGATAATTCTGAGCTACAATCCATCTTAGCATAACATAAAATAGATGCCTTCATAAGGATCAGATGAATCCTGCATATATCGTTCCCTTGACAATAAAGAAAATCCAGGTAATGAGCTCACACACAAATATCCCTGGTGTGGGCACCTAAAGTGACCTAAGATGAATGTTAGTCACAGCTTCACCAATTTAATTTAAACCCTGTGACCTTTACTTCCCCATTAATACTGTTTTATCCCTGAGTGAATCCTGCAAAGCAGAGACAATGGGATAGGACACTTGAAAAGTGTTAGCTCTGCAAAACACATAACATGCAGGAATCCCTCTGGTGTCTTTGTACAAATCTTCTACAATCTTCTGCCCGGGATTTCAAGAGTGTCATTAATCCCTTTCCTTATAGCTGACAATTTCAGAGCCTGCGGAAGTGCAGGATGAACACCTGGTCTTCAGCAACAATAAAGGCTCCAGGCTGTATCAAAGGTCACAAAACCTGAGACCTGCTGAGCTGCTGAAAATACTTCAGAATATCCTTCTTTACAGCCCTCTTTTAAAAGGAAAAAGAAGATTTTAGAGAGGGTGAATTTAGAGCTCTCCACAAATCCTGAGTAAATAGGCTTTAATATTCTCCCTTGAAACTGAGTGGGAGAGATGGGGAAAGAGGAGGCAAGGGAAACTCCCTCTGTTTTCCAGATGCAGATGGAGAAGGAACAGGACATCTGCTCCTCCAGAAGGCTGCAGTAGTGGCTGCTTCCATGGAAGAGACCATCAGGAGGGTTTCTGACCTATTTGTGCCACGTGTTTTTATCTCCTGCTACTTGCATGACCCAGTAATACTAGAGCAGAGAAAGTTATGGTGATTTGTTCAGCTGTCTACATACCCATTTCAGGGACTTCCCACTTACATAGCTCAGGTAGACCACAACCTAATCCCCAATCTGTGCAGCTGTGTAGGATGGTTAAAAGGCTTTTGCCTTAATATTATCATCCCATTCACTCAGCAAGTCAATTTTAATATGATGGATTTTACTAGAAATAAAATACTAAGGCCTTCATCCAGTATAAGTCAGAATTATTTTATCTTAGGAGAAGAAACTGTGTGCAAAATTTAGGAAGTTCAGGATGAAACGGCGCCCTGTGCCGTTGCATCCAATTTGGTGACACTTAGACCCAGTGGAAGCTCTAATGCCTTTCAGTTAGCAAAGTTGGCAGGAGAAAACTCAGTGAGAGACTCTGTGTGTGCATGTCCACAAACATGCAAACAATTGCACGTAGTGTGATGGAGATTTTAGAGATTCCGATTGCACAAACCAGGATGGCAACACAAAACTTGGGAAGTATATGAAGATACACTTGCACAGTAGCCCTCAGTGCTTTTTCTAGGCTTGCATAAACAGAAAAAAATCTTTCCTTTATGTAGGATAGAACCAATTTGCTTAATATGTAAGGACCAGGACAGCAACTGGTAGGAAAGATGCTCATCACTGTGTATATCTACTGAAAAGTCCCTCATTCTGGAAGGTGAGCACTGACTATAGGACTACAAAAGGAATAAGTTATTCTTTGATATGAATAAAGGGTTTAGAATTTGAATCTCAGAGAGAATCCTGAATATATTTAGATTTCCCTTCAGCAGTTTTTGAACTTGCATAAAAGTGACAGACATAGATCATCACAACATACACTGCTCCAACCCTCTTGCAACAAAGAGCCAACACAAAATCTTTCAGAACTGGAACAGTCATCATTTCATTTAATGTTTCTTCCTACAGTTCAGTACCTTCTGTGCCTTCAAGATGTATTTGTTTGCTAGCAAATATACACACATTTCTTCCATTTAGTTCTTTAGTGTAAAGAAAAGCAATGCTTTCACTGTCAGGGCAAAAACTTTAATAAATATTCTACCTTCTCACAATTTTATTTTTTTTTTAAATTCTTACAGATCACTAGTAAGGTACATGTTTCATTCCGGATTACTGTGCCATGTTTCTACAATAAAACTAACTAGTATTTGATTACCAGCTAGCCAGCATTCTTGCCATAGATTTTGAATTTACAGCCAGACATAATACTAGTTCTACTATCAAAACCAATTATGAAACAATTCACCAGTCTAAACCTTTAATTCAGCCCAATCTGTGCACACAGGGGAGAGGCTAATCTTTCTTTTTTTTTTTAATTAAAAATCTTTCAGACCAAGAAACACAGTTAAATATGACATTGATTTTATAGTCTTGCTCTCTGGCTCACTTCGGATGGCAGTGCTCAAGAGCATGGCAGGCAATACTTGTTTAACATGATTTACATATTTATTCTTCCTATTTTTTCCTATAAAATCCAACTCATTCTGTCACTGGTAGGACCAAATATCAAAAATATAAATCAATTCAGTAGTTAAGGGTATATATATTTAAAGAATTATTAAAATAAACTATAATTTAATTCAGCAAGCTAACAGTCATTAAAGGCTGTCTTATTTGCCTACTTACTACATTGCAATGAGATTAGTCACCTAACATAAGTAGGAGTTGGTTCTGTAACAAATCTGCAAACACATAAAAAAAAATTGACTTAATCCTGAAATACCATTTTTAGCTTGTTCTCATTGTGTCTCTTTAATATTATAGAGGTCTCCTAGTAGTGACAGTTTTAACCTTGGCTCTCCTGCTTTTTGAGAGATGAAGTCAGCCCTTCATCTGAATGGTTTTTTCATAGTTTAATATCCTCATCAGTTTTACTTGAAAGCTAGGCTAAAAAAATTGATAATAAATTTGATGAGAGCTGGTTAGAGAAAGCACTGCATTGAATCTGGATTGCTCCCAGCTGTCTTAATTGAACAAAGGGAAATTTTCCAAATACACCTTCTACATTGGCTGACTGCCTTAGAAGTTCTCTGAAGATAGAAGAAAAATCCTTCCTTTCCGGATTAAAATACATACTGTAAAAAAATCAGAAACTATTAAAATTTGCTATATGAAGTTGGACCAGAAATAATGTAAAACAGATTATTACATTACAAGCTGGCATTCGAATTAAGCTATATTACGTGTCTGTTTTGGTGTTGGAATAGATAACAGGGTTCTAGGTTTTGTCATTGTGTAGTTTTCTGTATAGATAAAAACCTCATTTTTAAAAGCAAAAGTCCTGTTTTTATTCGAGCAGGTGTAAATTGGTAAAAGTACCAGCACTATTTCCCAGTGATGTAGAAGTCAGTCTGCAAGGTCTGACCCCAGACTGAAGCTGGGGCTGCCAATACCTGAAAGCAGTTGAAGAGAGATGGCTGGTGGCATCAGAAGAGTCAAATGGAGCTTGAGTTATTTGAAGATAAACCCAAGATGCAATGTTTCATCAGGCTGCATCATCCCTTCGATATATTACTCCTTGGTCTGTTGTGGCCACAGGTCTGTACAGCCTGGTTTTCCAGCAGCAGCTGAAGGGTGATACGGTAGGTAAGTCAATGACTATCAGTGAAAAAAATTCCAGCCTTATTATGTTGGTGCTTTCTGACAGTGGGATAGGGTTTGTTCATCCCTAAACTGCCAGAGGATTCCCTCTGGTGATGGGAAGGGACTGTAAGAGAGGCAAAATTAAGCTGGTGACGGCAAAACCTTACACAGCTTTTCAGGAAAAGCGCCGAGGCACTGCAGCGCAGCGTTTGTTAGCAGTTGTTATCATCCCTCTGCCATGTGCGTTTTGAAACACAATATCCATGCATTGCTTTGCAAAAATCCCTTTAAAATTAACATGCTATGGTTTTGCCTGTTATGGCACTCCTAGGATGTGGTCTGCCAAATCCCACTGGTGGGATGTCAAGGAGATTGCTCTGCAATGCTGCGAAGGTGGCACTTGTGTAATTGAAGGCAGCGGTCATGTCTAAAAGAGCATGTGCTCCCACTATGAGACACCAAAGATTTTTCCATATGGAAAGTATACCAGCTTCTCAGGAGCAGCAGGAACATGTGATTTTCATAATAAATATACCTGAGCAGAGAAAGACAAAACAAAAAGTACCTAGTTAAAACAAAGGGGAGTTAGTGATTATTATCTGTACATGATATTTCAGTCTGCTCACAACACTGAACTGGCTTATCTTCTCTCTACATAATTCCCTGTACTTGTCACATAAAATGCAAGTTTGTGGAAGCTGCTATTTACCAAGTATGGCAATTACACCCAAAGTATACCGAAAAATTAGTACACATAGAATTTATTTTGCAGAGGCATGTAATAAAATAAAGTTTTTACAGAGCTATTCAGGCTCTTAAAAGTTATGGAGTGTCAAAATTAGAAGAGCAACTCGAATTTAGCTCACTTGTGACATAGTCACATCCCTTTTCCACATCCCTGCCTCATTTTTCAGGAGGACGGACAGAGCTTGCTGAGTGAAAGCTAATCAAATATTCCCCTTTCAGTAAGCTCGGCCTTACTTACACATTATTAACACAATTATTCAAATCCTCTATTGAATTATTAATCTCCTCTTGAGATTTGCTGTGATGATCTCTTTGCAATATTATCACTGTTTACCAACTTTATTAATGTATTCTTACAGCTCTGTTTTGAGGTTATTCTCCACTTAATTTTCTGCCCAGGGACCTGAGACAGAGAGAACAGAAGAACAGATGTTAAACCCAGAATTATCGAGTATTATCTAAATTTGTGTGCCCAATTTTAGAAACTCAGAGCCTGATTTTTTTTTATGTGTTCAAATTGCAGCTAGCAGTTTTAAGTGCAGCTGTGAATGTTCAACCCTTTTCTAATTTAGATCCAGATGCCTCCCGTTGGGCCAGAAGAAAATGAAAAATGACAGAGGTGGGGATAGCATCAATCTCTCCAGGGCAGCATTCAATTGCTTGCAGTCCCCTGCCTCATTTTCTGTACATTTTATAACTTCTTGAGCTTGTGAAGCAGGAGTCATGGTGACAACAGCTAGACCAGCTACATGACCCTGAAACTCTTTTTAATTATATGATTGCAGATAATTTTTTCACAGCTATTTCTGCTTATTCAGTGCAGAGAAAGAATGATCCTCATAAAAATACTGTAATGCAAACAGATAACATTGCACATGCATTTTTCCCAGCTACTGAGAGCCTGACTTTGCAAACTCTGACCTCTCTAGTACATTAGCGCACTAACATCCTAGGAACATCCTCATGCAAAATATTGAAATTATTTCTTAATAATTTCCTAATAAATTAAATATTTCTTAATATTTAAGATTATTAACGGAATTAAATATTTCTTAATAAAAGGCCTTTAAAGCCTTTTTCTTTCTTTTTTCTTTTTTTTTTTTTTTTTTTCACTGCTATTCCCTGGAGAATAATGGTCTTGTGGTGAAAGCCTAAGGCAAGATAATAGGAAATTTATTTCCAGAATCAGTTCTACCATAGACTTTTTTAGTGACCTTGGACACTCCTTATCCTTGCTGTCATTCCTCTTTATCATCTTGGGGTTTGGACTAGCACAGGGGCTGCTTCAGGGTAGTTTTGTGGAGCTCGACTCATTATTCTTGGTAGAGGGTCAGATTCTCAGGTAGAATGTGCTGTGAAAGTGTGAAGTATTGTGCAATAGCATGCTGCAACAGAAGTGTTAAACACAAAGTGGTGTTATAAAATACTAATTATGTATAATTGCATTAGAAGATAAGCCTTTAAAAATTGTTTACATGCTGTACAAGCTATCTTTATTAATATCACTATTTTGCCTTGGCCTGACCATAATGATTAGGTACCAAGGCCCTGATGGCTAGTAAAAAATATTCAGCATCACTGCCTGGCTTTGAAGCTGTATTACCCAGAATACCAAGTGAATACATACAGGTTGCCTTTAACTGGGATGACTCAAAAGTCCAAACAGAATTTCACAATAGTTTGATGTATTTAAGGTCCTGCTTATGGCCAGTTCTTTACCTTTTCCATTTACTGCTATAACCTTAGATTCATCAGCTACATAGGAGTCTTGGCTACAGGAGCCTTGCCCCACATATTTCCTTTTTCTATGAGACTCTAGTTGACAAATGTATCTGTGTGATTGCCACTTGAGAGACTTTTGTGAAGACATTCACCTGGCTTTCCAAGTAAAGTTAATCAGTGCAAAATACCAATAAAGAATATTTAAATAGGATCGAGAATAAGCCAGATGGAGCATTTCAGACTTATCCGTGGGGATTACTATCGAATGTGAGTATTTCTAATGGGGCTCTACATGGGATGCGTGGCTGTAGCATATGCAATGCTCTCTGTGTTCTGTAGCAGATCTATAACACTCCTGGTCTGCAGAGGACAAGGACTGGCAATATGATAATGATGAGGACTGGGCTATCCTACATGTTGATCTGAACTATTTAGTTACCTGCACCAAAATATATTTTGATATAGCCCAAAGTACTTTTATACATCTGGGAAAAAAGTACTCAAACTGTGTCTTTATCAGGGACGTGTCCAAGAGAGGATATAAGGACCACGGCAGGCAAGCAGCTCACTGGGAGAACCCAGCACTACACATGACACACATAGATGGGTTGCAACCAGAAGTATAGAAAGATAATGCTGTAGGTGGAGCTAGTGAGATGGACATTGAAACACCACAGAGTCCTTTGATCATCTTCAGAATATAGGGGAGAATGCAGGCAAAAGGAACAGAAACAAGCTAATTTCTGGCAAAGGATCAGAAATTGTAGTTATTACTCAGAGTATATGTTAGAATTTTAAAAAGAGATTAAATTACAGTAAATTGGCGTTTTTCTGGGGAAAACATGAAAGGTGAGATAAGGCTCTTCAATTTGCAAAGAAAAACTGTGAAAATATCAGTGCCTGGAATTTTAAACTGGGCAAGCTTAATAGGATAAAATGCGGGATTTTTTTTTTTTTTTTGGTGGGCTGATAACTAATCATGGGAACATGTCACCACCAGGGATGGTGGTGGATTTTCTGTCCTTTAGTAGTCACAGCTTGGATGCCATCTGGAGGATAGGCAGTAGTCCAACACAACATCAATATCAGTGATATACAGGACAATCTAATGATCCCTTTTGGCCTGATACTCAAGGCACTGAAGTTCACAGGAGTTCTGTCATTGACCTCAGCAAAGGCAGGATTTCATCTTCTGTTCCCAAGGCTTTAATAATGGAAGAGGTATTGGTTACCTCTGCTCAAATGAATGGAGGCAAAGTGATGTGCAATACCATGAAGGAAAGCTGCCAACAGAAAGCAGCAAAAGTTGAAACCAACTCCTTTTTTTTTTTTTTTTTTAAGTGAGTATTTTCTGCATTTCAGCTGCATAATCTCTTGAAGCATATCTGTGTGGTCAGTTCTAATTATAGAACACTTCTGGGACATAACCCTGCATACAGTGGGAACCAGGACTGCATCGCAGGCTTTGAAAAGCAGCAGATGAGAAGGGAGATCCTAGTGATCCAGATTTTGCAAAAAGAATGGATGCAATTTTGGTAATTGAAGGCGAAGGAAGTTTTCAAAGATGGGTCAAATTGGAGGTCAACTGCGTTCTCAGTGAAGGCAGGCAGGATTAACAGCAGTGGATAATTCTGGACTCTGGAGATGACTGCATCCCTGTCAATGAGCCAAGAGAAAAGATAGATTCTTCCACTTCAGCAGGGTTGACTATTGCTTCAACTTCAGAAACTGGCCTGTTTATATAGCTGTATTTAGATACCTTGCCAGAAGTGAGGCTGCTGGCTCTGAACTAGTTTCTTTTAATAAGACATGTTCAAATGTTACAAATCTACAAATATTCTTTTTGTCTCTGCAGGGGGGACTGAGGGGGTGGGAAGCACCACAACAGCAGCATACTCTGCACATAAATGGCTGATCAGTTATTTGACCTCTTCCATGTTTAGAAGAGCTAAAAGATTTTCTACAATGAAAAATGTTCTGGCTTCAAAGGTCAAGAACAGGAAATACTCTGATAATATTGAAGGCACTGGAAGCATACTTTTGATTTTCCTGTTTTCATTTAGATTTGCATTTTGAGGCAGCAGTTAATGACATACAAGAGGTCCCTCTAAGGCATGAACACAATCCAGTAAAATATAAATGTATATCCAAGGTGGATATACACCTACAGGCAAAATCACAAACACATAATTGATCAAAATGTCTGTGAAGTATCCCTTAAAAGGATTTCAACATTAACTATTTTTGATAGTGAGCATGTGCAGTGAAGCCATTAAAATAGTCAAACAATAATGATTAATTCTGTGCTTTAGCTCTTTGAAAGTGGAGAGAAAACAAAAGCATAAATAAGTGGGTTCCAGGTTATCCACTCTCCCTAGTATATGCCTTTCTTATTCAGAAAACCCTTAAAATCCAAATTGAGTTTGTAAAAAAAGATTACGTAATGTCCTGTAACAAAGATTATGTGAATACCCTACTGATATACTTGCATTCACTATCATGTTTGATTTGCATAAAGTTGCACTGGTTTTTTCATGATAATTAGACCTAGGACATATGAATTTTGCATTGCTCTTTCTGACATGACCTATGATTCACTTAGTCTCAGTGCTTCTTCACCTCCTTATACAAAATCAAAAAAGGTTTTTCTTCCTATTGAAGTAAATGGACTTGTAATTGCCAAATATTACAGTTCTGTCATTTGAAGACCAAACTCATCATTCCAGGTGTACATTGCTCAGGCTGGTTGCAGTATTACTATCTTAAAAATAATTGCATCTGTAAAGCTTAAAACAGTATTTCTCTGACTATGTATTGATCAGTTTGGTTTTCAAAAGTCAGACACCTCTTTGAGACATCTATACACCATACTCAAATAATGCCAGTTGTGCCATACCAACAGTCACTTCAATGAAAATATGTCTTTTTAAAGTTCCCTACATCTTGCTTTTCCCTCTTCTGTTCTCCTTCAAGTGCTGCTGTGATATTACATCTACTCATCTTGGTAAGAAAAGGTGCCAGTACTACAATATTTTTGTCATTTGACAGCTTCATCACATTAAATTCTCAGTGATCCTCCACCTACTTTTGTTATATTCACAGTTGGCTTTTTTTCTCTTTAATATTCTTGTATATTTTGTGTTTTGAGGATATTAATTTATTTTCTTTTTTTCCCCCTACTCCCCAGCTACATTTATTGCTTTCTATTGCATATATATATATCTTAAACTGGCATTTGGTTCCTATGGATCCTGGAATACTCGGAAGCCATAACTCCTTCTGAGTATCAGAGTTTTCAAAAATCCAGGGAAGTAATTTAGAGCTTATTGGCAAAGCAAACATCACAAATAGTGAGGGACTTTCAAATTCTGAACCTTGAAGACCCTGACTAGTAAAATTCTGGTCCACGTGTAGTCTAAAGCAGTGTTATTATCCATGCAGAACAGCTGAGTTTACTCAAAATACAGGAGCGCATCTCCCATCCTCTTTCTCTGTGTCACATGGAAAACGTGCAGATGCACAACACGTTCACTTGAGTATTACATCACAAACCTCACTGATGCTGTCAGGAGATGCACTGCATGAGTAAATATCAGATGACTGAAACTATACATGCAGATCTCTAGACAATTTTCCAGTAATTTGGCCATTTAAATAATCACTTAAAATACTGTTCTTTCAAATTCAGCAGCAGTTCCCATGATCTAAACTGACTAACCATCATTGCAGCCATTAATTAGAATCAGTAGAAATTATTGGTGCGATATTCTGAGTAATATTCTGAAATCTGTTTTCTGTAGACTGCACCAGCTGTTTGTGGGCTGTGAGTAGCTCAGAGAAGAGAGCAATACTATCAGTGGAATCCAGCTCCGGATCAATACACCTGAATTTAGGTGCCTACTGTTGCCCACATACAGGCATCTAGAGCCTTTTGGACATCCCTTGGGCATCCTGCTGGTCCACTAGCTCTTGCTGAAGAAGGGTTTGGGTCTCCTGCAGGTCCCGCTGTTGCATGTGGGAGCTCTGTGTGGATAAGTGAGATACACAAGGCCATCTTAATGACACAAGGTGCCTGTATGTGGGAGCTGCATCCCACTCCTGCCCTCTCTCAGTGGCTGTGGGAGTTTGGATGCTTGGCCCTTATGTAGACCTAGACATGTAGTTCAGCCTGGAGAAGAGGAGGCTCAAGGGAGACCTCATCACTCTCTACAACTACCCAAAAGGAGGTTCTAGCCAGGTGAGGGTTGGTCTCTTTTCCCAGGCAACGATCAGCAAGACAAGATGGCATGGTCTCAAGTTGTGCCAGGGGAGGTTTAGGTTAGATATTAGAAAGAATTTCTTTACAGAGAGGGTGATCAGATACTGGAATGGGCTGCCCAGGGAAGTAGTGTATTCTCCGTCCTTGGAGATTTTTAAAAAGAGACTGGATGTGGCACTTAGTGCCATGGCCTAGTAACCGCAGCGGTATTGGATCAAGGGTTGGACTTGATGATCTCGGAGGTCCCTTCCAACCCAGCTGATTCTATGATTCTATGGTTCTATGATCTGTGTGCAGGTGTTAGCATCCTTCCTCTAATCCCTCTAGGAGGGAGACTCATTTCAAGAGGTTGTTTAGACATTCCCAGGGTTAGTCGTAGCTTTGATGTGCCCTACACTTCTCCAGAAATACTGTGGGAGGCCTGACAGCTGTCCACAAATACAGAGTCAGACAGTGGAACTGAAACAAGACAGAGTCTCCTCTGTCAGAGAAGACACAGACCTCTGCCTTGAGATCGGCAAGCTCTCCAGGTAGTGTTGGGTTTGTGCACACGCCCTTGCCAGCACCACTGAATGTCCCCCAGAGAGAAGCTGCTGCTGGGGCAGGAGTCGATAGGCAGCACTGCTGACATTGCTTGCCAAGAGATGGACTCACAGACACATTGCAGCACGGCTGGGGATGTGCTTATGCACTCAGTGGTTTTTACATCTGAGAGTCATCTTTGCAAAGCCATGGACATGGCCAGACAGCATCCCCAAAAACGCACAATGACCTCTGGCTGTGGCACTGACTGCTGTCCGTCCTTGAGGATGCATGGGAGGAAAAAGGGGATGACACAGCAACTGACATCTATTTTCTTCATTTGTGTAGAAAAACATATGCTGCATCTTCTCTAGTACTGTACTTCCTTTTCTCCAATAAAGTTTCCTAGCTCCATATCCCAAATTAATATTCTGTTCTTTGGATACAAAGGCCAATCTGAAAAGTATTAGCAACTCCAGAAGGTACTAACAGCCTTGAGGAGCTCACTGGTAGCATCTAACAGCTGACAGAGAAGCGATACGTGAATACCCATAGACAGATTTATAGGTGTATTGTATATCAGTGTCGTTGCTGATTTCATTAAGCCCACACGCGTGCTTGTTTTCCTAGAATGATCCTGGGGTGTGTGAGCGAGTATCTGGCCATAGATGGCACCAAACAACCACGAGCGGAACAATCCCTTCTTGCTGATGGAGCAGCCGGCTGAGGCTGCTGGCTTGCGGCTCCACCCCGGGGCAGCCCCAGAAAATAGACTGCCTGCCATGTGATACCCGAAATGTAACAACTTCTTCCAAGACACGAATCTGCATATCCCCCTCAAATCAAACAGCCTTTCTGAGCGTCACAACTACTTTTTCTTGTTTAATTCCCTCCCTCTGCCCTGGGTTATTTCCTTTTAAATATGGCAGCACATAAAAAGCCCTACAACTGTCGTGGATAAACTATGTTGGCACTTTGAAAGAGCATGAGAAGGGACCAGTGCTGCTCTGAAGACTGAGCAGTCTAAATAGGCTGTTGCATAGGATTTTATGTCATGAAGCCCAATTTTTGCATTTTCAAGCCATTAGGTAAAGTAATGCTATTCATAAACTGACGAAGCTCTATTTTAAAATCTAATTACTGTGTTTTATTACCCACAAGAGTTACCTGGATGGTTTCTTCTCCTCTACCTCTCTAAAGCTTAGAAAGTTTTTAATTTCCAGCCTAGAATTATTTGTAGACATATTTTTTTTTTTCATTCCTGTACCAACTTTGTGTTTTAGGTTAAATACCTCTTCTCCCTACTCAGTATTCCCTGCTCAAAAGAGCTTCCCATCACACCCATCATCAGACTGGCTCTGAGCCACATGATCACAGGCTTGGGAGAAAGACATTTGATCTTCTGTCCTTCACCTCCACACCTTGAAAATATGCCCAGAGATTTTCCTTGTCTCCCAACAGAACACCCATCTGCCACTGGGGCTAGAGCATCATAGATTGGGTAAAGGGCTTACAAAGACATCAGCTTGATGAGGGCCATCTGGAGGGCAAGAGTCAGGTGAGGTTAGGAGAGGGATGAGTAAGAAGTAAACAGCCAAGGAAAGAAGTGAGGGGATGGGATCTCTTAAGAAGAGGTGACGAGGTTGAGCACTGGTGCAGATGGCTTACGGCAATGGTCTCTTCACTAACTTTGAAGGCTTCTGTCATTGCCTGTTGTGAGCATACCAGGGAGACTAGAAAACAGGCATTTTTGGTCACATGTGAGGCCGAGGCCTTTCTCAATTCACTTTGCGCTATTACCTGTTGTCCTGGAGTCTTGCCATTAAGGTCATCAGTCTCCCCCAGCTTGCTAGCCAGCTGCTCCCCTGACCAACTGGTGTCTTGCAGCTGTGTGCACATTGGTGCACTCTCATTCCCCAAGCCTGAACATTAAACTGGATCCCAGTGCTGATCCTCTATTATTTCTCAGAGTACACTCTCCAATAATTTGCTTACCTTCAAGCATAGAGTGCTGTTATTCTCCATCCCTCCCTCTCTCCTCAGTTATGGCCATCTTGAAACTCCCCTCACTGTACCTCCCTTGCACAGTTGAGCCAATAGTTTTTTCTGTTTGGAAGGCTTATTAAAAACTTCACAGGGGTCCAGTCAGGCTTCTCTCCTCTCTGAAATAGGTAACTTATTTTGAAATGAGGAATGTTAGACTAAGTTAAAACAAGAACCTGATGAACTGACAACACTGGAGGTTCATTTGCAGTACTTACCCAGAGGTGGGCAATTTGTCCCCAAGCATAGC
Organism: Pipra filicauda; assembly: GCF_003945595.2. Lineage (NCBI taxonomy): Eukaryota > Metazoa > Chordata > Aves > Passeriformes > Pipridae > Pipra > Pipra filicauda. The sequence continues at coordinate 1,680,780 of NW_024104378.1, read as the reverse complement.
TACTATATTTTTGCCCAGCTTTACTACTCTCTTTGCAAACTTAATTGCAACATTGAAGTGACATTTTGTGTATGCTTAGTTAAGAAGAGGGGCTAGGAAGTTTGCATATTGCTGGGTCAGAATGTCTGCTTTCATAATCCTCAACTCAGATGTGCAGTAATACATCTGAGAGGAATCCTTTCCTATGATTACATATCCATTTCATTTTAGTCAATTAATATTGACTGATACTGAGGGATTGCTTCTGGAATGAAAAAGGGCAAAGTACTACATGAATATGACAACATGAATAGTCAAATTTATTTTGCAAACACAAATTTGGATTTTTAAGACTTTGTTCTGGTCTCTCATTAAACAGATAATGAATTCCAGAGATTGAGGATTTCTTGTATATCCTATAGAACACGTTAGCTATTAAATCAATTATAATTCATTTGGGAGTTTTGACTTGGGAAAGGTGGAACACAATGTGCAGAACTAGAATATTAAAAAGGCTCAATTGGTTCAGACCAAAGATTCATACAGGATCTCCATCCTAGGAGAAGGCAAAAGGACAGGGGAACATAAAGAGATACTTTACATCTGTACCTTTCAGGAATCTGGTACTTGTTTTGGTTCATGTTCTGCTTGTGCTCAAATCGTTTTAATGTTGTAGTGAAATGCACTTTGAGAAGTTACATCCTGTTAAATAAGTGAGGGTTAATAGGTCTTATTACTTAGACATTTCATGTCCTTGACATCTCTTTCTTTCCACCATGAAATGGTGGCAAAGCTAATATAGTGTCAAGGCTTCTGACTAACACACACATTTATTTGAGGACATGCATAAATTATATGTAAAATTGATAAACTGATATTCAGGCTCAAACTTCACAGCTGCTTCTCTCACTTAGCACAAAGTAAAATATCTTAAGCATCCCTTTTCTAACATGTTTGCTGCTGGTCATACATGATTATTGTGATATGTCCAAAGAACAGCTGTATTCCATGCTCACAAGTTTTCTGAATTTGTATTAGTACATTTTCTCCTTTAAAGTATGTTTCTCCATTATTGTCCAACAGAATGAAATGTTGATTAGTATCAGCTCACTACAGTAAAGTGGAAAAGAAAGGTGAGATAGCTAAACTGATCACTATCTTTATCTGAGCCTGCTGGAATTAAAAAAGCTTTTTCTATCCTTCTTTCAATTTGTTTAATAATGTAATAGCAATTTTGAGTTATAGCTTTCCCTGAACATCATCTATCCTTCTATTCCCTTTAGCTATTCAGTCCTTTTTTCTTCGGATTTGCTTTTCTGTATTAAGAGTGACTCCCTCTGAATTAAGAAAAAAGAGAATATTTTCAGCTTCAATTTGGAATTTATTTTCTATACTCTCACAGAAATTAAGTCGAAATCAGAGTAGCAGATAAACTCACCCATAGATCCCAGGACACTTGGTATCATGCTGATGCCTCTTAGATACACTAAATATTACCTATTTTCCAAAACCTAGGAGCAGGTTTTGTATGACCTCAGGCAGTAAAATCATCTCCACATGCACAGGCAGGTAGAAAGTTCCCAGGGTCCTCAGCATGCCTGAGCTCATGGAAAATGAAAAGACTCTCCTGTTGGGCCCCGGAGGGATTTGGAGCATGTACTGATGGTGGCATGAAGGGTGTTATTTTTTCCTGACCCTGAAGCCTTGAAGCATGAGATTTGATTATAATCATTGTCCTGTTGCAGAGCTGCAAAGTTTGTGAGTATTAAGAGCACAGCAGAAAGTTTCCTTTTCTCTGCAGAAGACCACCAGTGGGTACACAGGGTGAGCCCTGGATTTCAAATGCATGCACAGACAGAGACACATACAGAGCTTTCCCTATCACACCCAGAGGCAGAAGAGAGACAGCTAGTTCACCTGAAAGCATGTGAGCAGCATCTCTTTCTTTCTGGATAAAGTGTTCAGTCATTCACTACTCTCTCTGTTCAGCTAAGCTCAGATGACAATCTCTGGACCACATCTTGTTCCTATTTTCCAGGGTGAAATCACTGCAGCTTCTCTATATGAGATATGGTTTTAGAATCACCTCCCTTTCATTTCGGGAAAGGTTTTTCTAATCTCTGAATTACTTGTGGATCTCTTCTCAAGGCCGGTGCAGTGTAGGCACTCTCCCATCTGGGTTGCACAGGGAGCAGGTTTGCCTCCTCAATTACAGGCCACCTTCCTCCTTAGAGCTGCAGAAGCAGTGGTACACCACGATTTGTCTTCTCTTTCATGGTTTTTCATTTCATTCTCTCTGCAGTTGCTAATTGTCAGCATATCCTTTTACACTGAAAATGTGTAGAAATATGCTTTTCCCCCAATAACTGGGTCTTTCTTCTGTAGACATTAGAACAAACCCTACTGTATCAGGACCATGAACACAGTAGCAGAACCAGAGCACTAAGTAGCTGATTCCTAGTACGTCACCAATGTAATCTTCTGAGATCCAAAATCTTGCCAGCAAAGACTTTGTGACTCATCCTGTGAACCACCAACATAAATGCTGAGTAGCTTTGGACCAGAATCTGAATGCTGGGAGATCCATCAAAACCTGCCTGATTCATTGGAGATCAACATTCTCATCTACCTTGAGACCAGTCTGTAAATGACTAGATTTAGAATTTACCTTCTTTCACCAGATAAAAGCTTTCAGATAAAAATATATAAATAAATAATACAAATTAAGTATATTAATATATCTTTATATATTAATATTTTTATAGCTATATGTCACTATTGCCCAAACTGTAGGCAAGGCAAAGACAGTGAAATTTGAAATTTGAGAAGATCTACCTGCCATGAAACCATGACATTGATTACTTGCCTTTTTCATAGAATCATAGAATCTTTAAGGTTGGGAGAGACCTTCAAGATCATCGAGTCCAACCATCCACCTGGCACTACCACTGTAACCCCTAAACCATATCACCTAGTGCCAGATCCAGATACCTTTGAACACATTTTTAGCCTCACCTCTTGGCTGCTACATTCTTATAGTAACCATTTCAGTGTTTTGCCTATTACCTTCTATATATTTTCCCCCCTTTTTAATGTTGAAAATGAATATATTGAAATATTTTTATACATTTAAATATTATTGTTAGTAATTAAAAAATCTCTTAATTTATTTCCCTTAAAATTCTAGGTGTAAAATTTGTAGGACTGCATATTTGAAAATGTTGAAGTTTAGTATGCACCACTTTGAATTTTCCCATGTTAATTTTATGAAAATAAAAAAGAAAACTTCTGTGCTAGCTGAAAATTTGTTGCTGTAGTTTGTATTTTTCTTTTCCCCAATACAGGCTGAGCACAGAGCTGGTCCTTTCATACCCTTAAAGTCTACAGAGAAAATATGAGCTTCATTTGAGAGCTTCATCCAAAGGCTTTTAGGAAGCAGCTTTGGGGAGTCCTCTCTGTCTCTGCGGTGGTGGGTGTTTGGGGCCACACACTGTACTGCACATTCCTCAGTGCCTGCCACACTCACCAGTGCCCACAGCACACTCTTGGCTATTTCATCCTTAGCTTCCTCTTGAGAAACAGCCATAAATTGAATACATTTCAGCTACATGGGTTGAAGGTTTGCATCCTGATCACGTTACTCAGCAGATCATTTTGCTAAGCATTTAGGGAGCTGCAAAGAAAGAAACCTTTCTGGTCTTAGTACTTTAACAACTATTTAACGAGGCACTGTGCCTTTACTGCCACCTTGCTCTATGGTTTTTCTTTCCTCAGCACTTAATTCTGATCTTCAGGGTGTATTTCAGCCCTACAAAATTTAGCAAAATTCAGATTGCAAAGCAGTTACTGTGTGTTTTGGCAGTAATTGCATTACCTGTCCTGTTTTCTCTCCACAATTATTACTTATGATACCTGTATCAGGCCTTCCCCTAGAGATCCTAATTGATATTGATGTTATTGATGACTGTGGCTTGGGAATTCTTTCGTCTGTTGCTGTAGGGCTGTAGTTGCTCTCAGATTGCACCAAATACTAATTATCTTTTTTAGTGTATTGAATTTTAAACTACATAAATGGCAGTGGATTGTTTAAATCACTTTCCCTTCAGTGTGGAAATAGGCTTCCTCCAGCTAGCTTAAATTGATCACTTGAGTGGATTTTGAGGAGATATCACAGTGTGGCCACAGTAACCCTGAGAAGACTGTTGGGGGGTTCAAAATTGCTCTGTGTAGTCCAGCACTTACCACATAAACTACAACCATCTTTGGTTGTTTCTTGTCAGATGGTATGATGACAACCAGTAGTTTTTTTTCCTCTGGACTATCTTTACTAATGAAAAAAAACCACAACAAAAAGCTTGCTGCTTCATAGAATTAGAGAACAACCTGGGTTGTTCCTTGGATAAGGAAGGGATCTTTAAAGGTCATCTAGTCCAAAACCTCTGCAATGACCAGGGACGTCTTCAACTAGACGAGATTTCTCAGAACCCCATTCAACTTGACCTTGAATGTTTCCAGGGATGAAGTGTTGTTGTGGTGTGAAGAAAATTAACTCTATCTCAGCTGAAACCAGCACATGTGCCTACCACCTCTTTGGGCAACATGTTCCAGAAGCTTGAGAATGCCTGAAGAACAGAATTCATGGCATGATATGAAAGTTCCCAGAATTGGTTTGGTTTGGTTCTCTATAGATGTGAACTTAAGCACCAACTGCCTTACCTGAAATATTAAAATAAATCCTAAAGGCTTTCTGTGGTCAATTGTTTTTGTAAAATACTTCTGATGCTTTAACCAAATTGTCCAGAAGAGCTAACCATGTAGACAAATTCTTGTCCAGCTGAGAGAAGCTCAGATATACTTAAATATTATATTATATTATTTTGGACTTAAATTACCTGACAACAGCTTTCTGAGTTAACAGATGTGTGAGCTTAACTCACTATGTTAGAACATTCATATATAATCTCTCACTGCTACATTCTCAGGGAAGTTACATAATACTAAGCAGAAAGACTAAACATGAACCCATTTTTCACCATTAATAGCTATGTCCCCAGTACAGATGAGAAATGTTAAAATATGTTGATTAAATGCTGGCATATATTCGTCAAGCATGGCAATCAACTGAAGAGCAATATAATCATAAACATATAACTAAAGGTGAATTGTTCATCCCAAAGGAACCAAGCCAGCCCTTCAAGAAACTGCAAAACCTGAGAAGTCTCACCAGTTTTGGAGCCGTACCCAGGCTGAGTGCAGTTACTGATGGTCCATGAGAAACCATGACTTGGGAATTACTCCTCAGTGGCAGTTGGTTCAGAATTAATGATTTGGTTTTAGTAAGTTTAAAAAAAGATGTTAATCTCTAACATGTCTAAGCTAGTAGAGCAGGAAAATAGAATAAGCATTAAAGTACAGAACATGCTCAAATTAAACATTATCACTAAAAAGCTTTTTTAATCAAGTGTCCAGTGTAAATAAGTCTGCAGTAGGACAAGCTGAATGGGCATTTCTGAGACTTTCTGTACAGCTGAGAAGCTGAAAAGATGATTCCTGATTTGTGACATTACAGAGCTTCAGTTTTTGTTGTCTTAGGTGCTCCAATACCTCTGTGTTGTGGACTCCACTGAAGTTTACTAGAGCAGATTTAGAGAGGAGATTTAATTAGACATCTGGAATCTACTTTTTTTTTTTTTACTTCTATGTTACATTCAGTTACTAAGTTACCATTTTTCAGATCTCTTATTTCTTTTCCTTCATACAATAAAAAATGATAAAAATGTAGAAAAAAATAATGATAAAAACATAACACATATAGTTGTACTTGAACAGCCTGCAAACTCCAACTTCTATGCTTTAGTGATTGTGACAAATGTGAGATGATAAAATGCCTGTTAGGCATTTATGTCAGGCATTTTATGCCCCAAATTGAAATTTTCAAGACATTGCTTTATTTTTCTGCTGTTAAAACTAGCTGAAAGAAAACAGGATCTCTGTTTCTTAAGACTTTGTTTCCTTCCACTATTTCTTTCCTTTACTAAGCTGCATATTCTAATCCTGTTGTCATCACAATCTGTCGTGGGAATATGATATGATGCCGTTCTCACTGACGGCAAAACTCGTTTTGACTTAGGAACACAGGGAACCACATTGTATAATCCCTTTCCTCAGTTTATACAACATAGAGTCAGCCCTAAGGTATCAAATGGATAAAGAATAAAACGTTGACTTCTCAGATAAGGAAAATAATTAGAAAGCAGAATGTTCTAGCAGAATGTGTAAGAGAAATAATCTCAAGTTGGGTTTTTTTTAAGAGTGTTAGTACCCCTTACTTACCAAAAGCTAGTTTATTCACTAAGCTCAGTGTGCTCAAATATCTTATGTAAGGTTCTTCAGGCTTGAGATACAAATTCAGAGATTATGAAAAAAAAATTCATCCTAGGCTCTATGCTTTCTGCATAACATTGCGCAAGCATGTGATCTGAAATGGCATGATCCCCCAGCCAGAGGGGCACCAGCACTGCTCAGAATAGCATAGTTCATGGCAATGCAAAGGGATGCTCTGGGAATTGAATGAATTCTCAGGACTAGCCTATGTCATTTGCTTTCTAGCCAGGGTTTCATATTGTTTCATCATGAAGAAATCTTGGCCTGATTCAATCCCAACTGCTGTTTTCGTCCACTGCCCTCTTGTTAAAGCAACATCAGCACAGGCAGTGAAATTTGGCTCATGAGTGTTGGTATCTAATCTTAATCAATTAAAAAATTGAAAAGAAAAAAATCAAAACATCAATAACTCTACAGATTTTTTTTAATAGACACAAAGGATCTTTATCAGAAAGGAAAGCTTATACGACAAACGATATACAGGTTATTGGGTGCAACACAATGACCTGCAGATTTCCCACTATTCTTTTTGTGCACCTGGAACAAGGAGTGTACTCAATCTATTTCTATTTTTCATTATGGAAATACGCAGATTAACAAGAATGTTACACAAAATCTCCATGGATTCGGAGAGAACATAAAGATCATCCTCTAAATGACTGCTCACCTTGAATCTCTCCATAGGTGCTGCCCAACAGAAAGACAAGCAGTCTCTATATTTACGAGTAATCATACCTGCAAACTCCGTATTTTTCTCACCTCATTTTGTGCATTGTGTCAATTGAAGGTGCAGCAAGATCTGCTCAGCAGATTGCTGAGGTTATCAAAATACACTCTCAAGGTTTACAGCAAGGAAGAAAAAAGTGAAAGGCACGGATAACGAGGGAAGAGATCCAGACAGCACACATTCTGCTTCTTTTCTCTGCTGATCTCTAGAGAAAAAGCAGATCATTCTCATACTGATAGAATGCCAACAGGTGTAGTTAAAATTGGAACTCCAGGAGGAAAAAAGATATTGTTGAAATCCTTCTGCACAAGGAAGTCTTGAAAGCAAAGGAAAAAAAAGACATATGTTTGAGTTACAAAGTACATTTTCACTACCTAATCTGTGAATGAGGATCTTTAGAATGGTGCAACTTTCCTACTCCCAGGATAATGATGCCAATAGATGTTGCTAATAATCAGGATAACCATGCCAATAAATTATGGTTGTGCATCTGACAGGAACCTCCTTGCATGGACTGCAGGCAGAGGTTTCAGTGTTAAGGCAGTCACACTCAATGGCTGTGCCCTCCTCCTGCCAGCTCAATACCTCTGCTCCCTGTCTGGCCGCTTTCCGTCCTAGCCCCTACCAGGTATTTTTCCATGCATCCCCCTCCTTGCACCCATTTCCCCAGCTGATGTAGTTAATGTGCTGAGAGGGCTTGGGCTCCTGCTGTTTTCTTGTGACCTGTTCAGCTCTCTAGATTCAGGAGATGATTTCCACTATCTTATGGCCAGTGAATCCTGAAATACTTTTCTGTACAACAGATTGTCCTCAGGGGACGTTCTCCCTCCCCCATCAGGATGGCTTGATTAGGGCATTTTCTGGGGTAGTTGAAAACCGAAGTTTTAGTTCTTTCAGCCTGAGATAACAGTCAAACAGATATATCCTGGTGCAGAACACAGCTGAGATCTCCCATATGGTTTATGAGGATCAATAACCCCATTTCAGCTGAGAAATATGGCAGATAAAATGGATATATCCCACAGCAGATCATGGTCTACCCTGCCTTATCCCTGCATTTAGCACTCCAAATGCAGTGATTTGTTTTTCTGCTTAGTTCAAGATACACAACTCTGTGGATATGAATAGGAAGTTCCTGTGCACATTACGTCCACAACATTTCTAATTGTAATAAAATTTTGACTTTCAGGAAGGCTGGTCAGATGTGAAAATGTAAAGGGAACTGATCCTGATGATAACGATAAGGACAACTAACTAACAAAGGGGTGTTCAGTGTTTTGCTCGTGTTCTCTTAGACAACAGCCTGATAATAAAATGGAACAAAAGAAACATGATGAATGAGAGTGGAGCTCTGAAGAGGAAATAAAACACAGTTGCAAACAAAGATAGTGAAATAATAGGGATCCTTTAAACTAGTTGGCTCTTTCCCGCAGAACCTAAAAGACACAAAATTCACATAGGCCAAAAAACGCTGATTGCTAAACATGTGTATTTTTAAACAAGGTGTAGCTTAGAGTCAGGAAAAGGGTAAGGACTGGATAATTTGATGACCAAATGGAACATCAATTGGGTCAATTCAATATGAGCCTTCAGTGCTCATAAAACTTCAAAGACTTATTTAAATAGTAAGTCCTATCATGTATTTAAAATTAAAAATAATCTTGGATGTAAGCATTTCCCTGTTCTCAGATTTTGCAAAAGGAAATTTGTCACCTAGGAGGAGAACACAAAATGACAAGTAGAAAAGCTCAACAGGTGAATCTGCATTTTTTGACATCGGTTTAGATGAAATAGAAATAATAAAAAGTATCAACGCAAGTAACAAGGCCAAGGCTGTGTGTCTTCCAGTGCAAATAGATGCAAGTGCTTTTGTTTCCTTTTACAAAAATACTGAATTTAGAAACCTCTTGAGCTTTCTCTTTCTCCATTGTAATAAAAGGCATAAGAAGCAACAACGAAAATCCCATTTTACCATATTTGCACTGCTGAGTTTAAACATGGTTTAATTAAAAAATGAAAATTACTTCATTTCTGATGCATCGCTGAGCGACTGTGCAATGCACTCATTCCCACAGTGCTCCAAAGATGCCTTCCCTAAAACCCCTAGGGAAGCATCTCACAGGCCTGCAGGACCTCAGCTGTGCTGCCACTTCACTACTTTACCACGTTGTTGCTCCCAAATCCTCTTTTTGTGAATGAGTTAACGTATGTGATGCTGTTCCTCTCTGAGTACGCCGTGAGCACAGCCCTTCTTCCCCAAGAGACCCAGGAGCATTAAACCTGTGAGATCATATGGCTTTTCAACAGCATGAGGATGGACAATTCCTATACTGTTCCTGTGCATCCCCACCTGCCCACCTGAAGCACCAATCAGTAGTTTAAAGCACAACACAAACGAAGGGAATTCTGAAGAGTGGAGCGTGACACAGCCTCTCAGATGGAAAGAAAGGTCTGCTGGAGCAGAGTGAGCAAGTGGCTGATCTGGCACAGAGATGCAGTCAATGCTGGTGTGCCAGCATTGGCCCTTATTGATCAACATATAAACTCAAATATAACTATGCATACATCTGCTTACATGTGACTTTTACATACTTGTGTAAGATGTAAATTAAGTGGATACAAACTTGAAAAAAAAAAGTAACTCTAGCCCCTCCAGCCTGGCAGGGGGGCTATAAAAATCTGACCTTCTTGTCAGTGGAGAATAACTGCAGATATAAGTTCTAGTTATTTGGGCAGTTCGGTCTTATTCACCTTTTTTTTTCCTTTTTTTAGCTATGGGAGGATTATCTAGAGGTTTCTCAGCACAGATCCCCCCCTTCCTTATCCTAAAGAAATCATTTCCCATATTCACACGAAAGGTTCCACTCATAAGACACAGAGTAACAGAGTAAAGTTACCTTCCTAAGTGAGAAGTGTGATCAACATATGCTAGAAAACCTTTCAGAACCATGTGTAAAAATAGCTGAAGTTGTGTTGTTTGTATTAGCACTCTGAACTATTCCCAAGCTGAGACCAGATCTTTGTATTTGTTCAGGCATAAGGGGAAGTGTTAATGCTTACTGAGTCAGAACACTGTTTCTTAAAGAGCTTAATTAAATTTATCGTTCTTGGCCCACGGTGTCTCAAGACAAGTCACAGAACATACCGAGACACCAGAAAAAGGCAGATAAGTACAACGCCATTTTCTGTGTTTTTCAAGTAACCAACTGTGACAAGGGGAAGCATCAGTCTGAAAATGACCCTATTCTATTAACAGTTTTTCTCACCAAATTCTCACTATAAAAGAAGAATGTGGAAGTGGAAATAATTGAATTGCACACTGAAAGAGATATATTTCATATGAATTAAAGATGTTTATCTTCATTAAAATAAACAGACAGAGAACTGCTGTGCTTCATTCAGTTAAGAAAGACTTGGTATTCATGTTTATTTTCCATTTAGTAATCAGAACCCCTGGGATATGATAACTTAGCTGGAGCTGTTCATCTTGAAATTTTCACTTGGAATCCAGCCCAGTTTGCAATAATTAAAAGTTGTTATCTGATGGGGAGAAAATAGTACCTTGTTTTTTCCTCCAATTTTTAAATGATTTTGGTTAGAGTGTAAGAAAAGCAACTCTCAGATAGGCAGGGTGCCTGTCCAGTTTAGTCTCTGACACTGGATGCTGAGAAGACTGGGATGTATCTGCCTTATCTACGTCTGATAGTTTTTAAAACTTCTCTATGGCAACCTGTGGCAATGAGTTTCTAAATTTAATTAATGAGTTTCTTATACCTTAAACAATGCTTAGTACATTGGTGAAGTGTAACTTCAATCTCTACAAGCCATGCTTACTCCCTCACATATTAAACCTTCACCTTACTTTTTTTATAATCTATGTAATGTATTTTTTACTAACTTCACCATTTGTGAGCAGCACCCCTTGAACTCAGGATGTTGGTGTCTTTTCCATTTTTGTAGGGATACTGGATTTGAATACCTTACAGTCATGGATACAAAACTATTCCTCCACAGTTATATGTGGAAATACCTCCTTCAAACTGCTCAGGATTAAATCTAGAATGGCTTTTCTCCTTGTAGATCATCTGACTAGTTGGGCCAAGAACTGAAACAATCTAAGGCTGTTGTCTCTGAATAATAGCGTGCTCTGAACTCTTCCTAATCCCCCTGCAGACAGCTGAAGTCTCCCCTTGCACTTATCTGACCCTTGCAGCCTTTAATCTGAGGGTGTTTTGCAGCCGTTGTCACCACCCTTGTGAGTCACTAGAAGCACAGCCTCGATCATCAGGTGGATTTATCAGGCTTAACTTTACCCATTAAACAGGTAAGCATTTTATCAGAGGTTACCAGGCAGACTTCCGCACTTGTCATCATCAGAGAAGGACAGGCACGTGCAGAGTGTTGCTGGTTCCTCCTGCTTTACGCCCTGCCTTGGGATGGGGTGTGCTGTCCTCTAGATAGGCCAGGCTGACCTCTGAGTGCAGGACAACTGTTTTTTAACTCTTGGCTAAGAAATTTCAACCCAAATTGATTTTACAGCACATATTCATTCTGTTACCATTGTGAAACTCTGCTTTCTTCTAACAAACACTACTGCTCCTCTAATGGTGTAGTCTTCTCTGTTATTCAGATATATTTGAACTCCACTGTATTACAATATCACACTGATTATCTTCTAGCCTACTTAGTAGGCATCTACAAGATGTTTGGATTTTGTCATCTTGTCTCAGGCACACAGAGCATTTTCAGCTTTGCCCTTTCAATAATGAGTCACTCCAACTGGCATGCTCTCCTACATCTGTCACCTTGTCCTCAATCCTCCATTTTAAAGCACTCCTACAGTCTTTTTTTTTTTTTTACCCTGAATGCTAGCAGACCCCTTCCCCTCTACACTGGTAGCTGGAGTTTTCACACATTCTACATTTGTCTATATTATATTTACTGGAATTCTGGTTTATGGAAACACAGACTCTTAAACACAATACTCAAGAAGTCTGGGAAATAGAAATCTTAACTGATAAATAGGAATGTGAGTAATGTCCTCATGGGACACTTAATCATAGCAGTCCAGTTCAACAAGAGAGCAGAGAGCTGTGGTGAGTCTGTCCATCTTGCTGGACTTCATTGATACACAACAGTTTGGTTAGAAGGAACTACAAAACAGGTTTGTGCATAATTTATTAAAAATGAAGATGTATGTTTTAAAATAAACAAACAAAATTCAAGTATTTCTCAGCCTGTACACAGTTATATTACAGAAATAAAGAAACGTGCACATTTGCACACACAAAGACAAACCTTTTGAAATAAATGATTTATTGAAAATTATATCCTTGGTTCCAGTGCTCACTGAGGTGTGCTGTTAAGCCAAGCTAATTTCTTGTGTCTGCCTCAGAAAGGCATTACCCCAACTGTCACTGTGGTTTGCATGCATAGCACAGAGCAGGACACAAACCCCATGTCCACCTCCTCCAGGGAGTGCTCCCAGAAAGCTTACGCTGCCACTGCTTTCTGGCCCTGAGTTCCATTACAGATTTGTCCTGCTACTTGGCCTGTGATAGGGAATCCCATGCCCATGTAAAGCCCATAAAAATGACAAAGCCTAGTGCTGCTCATGCCTCTGGTCCTTCTCCACTGTCAGCCTTACATACGTACCTAAGGGTGTGCTGAGGAGGCTGAGGCTGATGCCATTCATAAATCCAAGCTTTTGCAGAGTATTCACAATGGTTCCTCTCATTCCACTACACCAAGGGCATCTTGAACGCAAGGGAGGATTAAGCCTGGTCAAGCCAGTACTTTCCAGAGACATTACCTCTCATTTCAACCCTTACCCACCACTCCCTCCCCACCCCCTCAAAAAATGGAATTCTCCAGAAGATTAAACACGTTAGCATTTATGACTAAGAGCAAGCAACTGAAAACTCCATGTGGAACTTCCTATATGTGTTGTGCATGCAGAAACCCTTGGGTATTTTACACAGAAATGTTGATTATAATTATAGTACTAGAACATCTCTACTGCCAAAGCGTCTGCCTTGCACCTGCTCTCCTACCATGGAAAGAGAGCAATAAAGAGAACAGAAGCTGCAGCAGGAAAGGGAAGAAAAATAGTAACCTCTTTAGAAAAATACCATCAGTTTTTCTTTAAACAGTTTTTTTTCTTGGCTTCAGTGTGGGAAAAAACAAGCATGGCTCTTCCACTATTTCCTTGCTCATGATATAAGCAAACTCATGAAGGGCATCTCAGATCTACAGTTCTTTGAAGAACTGCAGTGAAAGGATGAATCCTCAGAAGACAATATTTTCTCTTTGTCTGGTTGAGCAGACACAGGTCTTGCGGTGTCAAGACAGGCTTTCCTTCCCTTCCTCCAAACGGAACACGTTTATTGGCACTGTGACATCAGCTGAGAGTCGATATCACTCCCTTGCAGTTCAAAGTAAAGTCACTGCAGGTTTCAGAGGAAGCCAGGGCAGGATTTAAAACTGTATTTCCTTTAGAGGCCACTGAATCCCTTCTACATTTCCAGCGTGCTGCCAGTCAACATGAGGGTTTTTTTCTGATAAAAGCAAAAAATGCATCAGTAAATGAAGCCCTCAGCTATCCTGCAGTTAGTACATAGCCCTGGTTTTCATATATAATGAAAATTATATATGAATACATATATTAATATATACTCTAATATATGTACACATTCAAAGAAAAATATCTGAACAAGGTGCTTAAGAATGTATATATATAAAAGTTGCTTTAACAGAACATTCACTTAATATTTGTGAAAATTATGCCTAGCACTCCATATTCATGTCCTCAGAATCCTTTCTATGTAAGTCGGTAAATAAATACACAAACAAACCCAGCATTAAATATACATGCTTCAATGTATTTAAAATATTCATTTTAGACAGAAAGGCACTTGGTGCACACGTCAAACAATTTTTTATTTTGGAGTATTTGCCAAATGCTAATGTCACAGACAATATGAAAGATCTCTTGCAGTGCTGAGATAATGAACTCCCAAGGTAATAATTTCCATTATTAGCTTTGCATTTTAGCTGGAAAACACTCTTAAAATTCTTTATGTTTTATATTTCCTCTTAATAGCAGCACCATTTTAAAAAATATATATTTTTCAAAATTCGTATTTAGGAAAATACATCTGACAAGGTTTAGATTTGCTATTTGTCACTTTCCAACTAGGTAATATATATTTGGGTAAGAATTACTTTAATATGTATTTCATGTATATATATATATATATATAAATTCCATATATAGTCATGGTATACAGATATAAGTATATGTATATTCTGGAATGGTAAGAATATCTATATTCTTCTATATAATACATGTTTTATATAAAATATATTTTCACAATATAAATATAAATATAGCTAGAGGTAAACATAAATTCTGTGAAGGTAAGAAAACACAAACAGCAAGAATTTACAATGTCTATCACAGCCACAAAGTATTTCAATAACAACAACAAAAAACTATATAGTATGGACAGTTATTTTGGAGAAAGAACCAGCTGAAGAAATGGGAGGTAAATGTAATGGAAAAATTCAGACTATTTTTTTTCACTCATGCTGCAGTAATGCCTAGAGGCAAGAGAGATACTTGGCTGACTAACAAAATGCTAATTATTCAGAGACTTCTGTTTCACAGAGTAAAGCCACATCAGTAACTTGGAAAGTGGGATATGTGGAATTCTTAAAGCGTACTAATGAAAAAATCTGTCAGGAGAAAATTTAAAAGATAAGACAGGAAAAATTTTTAATAATGTGATATCACACTTATTTGCCATCCTGTCTTTCATATTGTGAATTTCATATTGTGAGTGCAGGAATGCAATGTGTGATCATGAGAATGTGGCTATAGGTTAAAGAGGAAAGAAATCAATAAAATTTTAAGCAGAAGAAGGTGATTCCAATATTGAGGATGCAGCTTTAAAAACATTGTGATAGTGTTCAAGTTCTTTAAAAATGACAAGTTCATTCCTATCAGACAAAATTTGCTATCATCTACTTTGAAATTTTTAGCTGTGTACCATACCTGAGCATCCGCATCAAATCCAAACATTGTACCTCATAGTTTTCCACTCAATATAAAATATATTGAATATTTTGATATATCTATATTTTGATAGTGATATCTTGAATATGAAGTTTGGGCCTATAAAGACATGCATAAAAGCTCTTGAGGGAAATTAAAAAGGGAAATTAAAAATCTCCAGATAAAATATACCAGAGGTGCATCTGTCTCACACTCTCAGACCAACCGTGTGTCAAAACAACATTATTAGGACTGTGATAGAGAGCACCAGAAAGTTAGAAAAGTGCCAGAACTTTGGTTGTCTACGCAACTTAAATTCAGTTTGCACCTGTATACACATTATGGCAGTCAATGGCTCCACCATCTTCTGTTTTTCCCAAGTCCCTTCCCTCTCCCGGTGCCCAGAATAGCTGATGAGAATGTATTGAATGGTTTTTCAAGATATCAGTTGTTCTCTGCACAGTCTGCACCCTCTGACGCATTCTTACATAGCAAAAACTTGCAGACAGTATTTCAAAATGCTGCTCTGATGGCAGGGGGGTTGGACCTAAGTGACCTTTAAGGTCCCTTCTATCCCAAACCATTCTATGATTCTAAGATTCTGCAGTGCCAGTAACCATGGTGGCTGAAGGCATTAATTAACAGAGTTCATGGAGCCTCTAGGGACTACTGCTACCATTTTATACCTAGATAACTAATATCAAAAAGGCTCTTTAAACCCGGCTGGCCAGTTTGAGATAATGAGGATCTCATTTTTCCATAGCTTTGAATTATATAGTACTGCATTTAAGGCATGATCCTCATTAATTTCAAGTGCAGTCAGGAGCCTCATATCTAGAAGCCGATGGGACTTTTCCAGTAGGTTTCTCAGGCTTTGCCAGAGTAGGGTCTCCAGAGGTCCATATAGGCTTTGGGAAGGTATACATTGGGGCTACAACTCCTATACCTCTTTTTTTCCAACTCCATTCCTCTCTCCCTTTCCCTCAAATCTACTAATATTTTAGTCATGTATCTTCCCAATTTGGCTTTTCATCTCACTTCTTATTAATCAGTCCCAAATTCTAACCTCCTCTCTTCAGACTACCTCTGGGACCAAGACATCCAGGCCCAATATCCTTCACTAGGAAGAACCTGTCTCAAGCCTTCCGACTGTTTTCCCAGTCTTTCCTTCATTTGTAGGCACTTGGAGCTCTTCCTGTCCTCAGTCCTTCACCTGTTTTCTTACCCTGTTTAATGTTATTTCTCTCTCCCAGTCTCTCCTTCCATCCATCTTTCCCTCTTCACAGAACCTATTGCTACCTGACATCACCAATTTACTCTTTTCCAGTCCAAATTGTCCTTCCCATGCTCAATGCTTTCTTTTGCCAGCTCCTCTGTCAGTCACTCTTGCTTTGCTTCTGCAAACTTACTCCTTGGTGACTTGTCCTACTCCTTCCCTCTTCCTGTTCTCTACTGCCTACTAGGGACTTGGTCCAGTCTGCTTG
The DNA here is from genome assembly GCF_003945595.2 of Pipra filicauda. NCBI lineage: Eukaryota > Metazoa > Chordata > Aves > Passeriformes > Pipridae > Pipra > Pipra filicauda. Next base: position 1,664,150 of record NW_024104378.1, on the reverse strand, counting down.
CTCAAACATGGTCTGCTCTTTCTACACCCTGAAGATGCCCTTCCCCCTATCTACTGGAGACTACTCCTCCCTCAAAAAAGGACCAGAACTTTTTTATGTTGCAATATGATGTTTCTACCATTTCTCCCCCATCCTTGAAAGTGTTCAAGGCCAGGTTGGATGGGGCCCTGAGCAAACTGATCTAGTAAGTGGCATCACTGCCTATGGCAGGGGGGTTGAAACTAGATATTTAAGGTCCCTTTCAACCCAAACCATTCTATGACCCTTGAAAATGGCTCAATGATTTGAGCTGTCTCATTTTGATTGTACTTTCCCCCCCAAACTAATTCTCCTACGACAAGAAAATTTAGCCCAAGTAAAACTTGGAAAATTATAAGCAATGGAAATTGTGATTTTTAAGGGCACTGATAAGCAGCCTTAAAAATAAGTGACACCAATATTTACTCTTGGTACCTCTGCCATTTATCTGCATCTTCATTTAAACAGGCAGACTAGCAGCCTCTACCAGCCTATTCCTCGTGCTCAGTGCTACCACTAAGGAACCCTGAGATGTGAGCATGCCATGAAGAAGTGCTGAAATTCTGACATAATGGAATTGGCAGCCTTGTAACATCAGTCACAAGAAGCTGGGGGAGAACTGCAGGCTTAGGGGGTCTTTGTCAGCGCTTATCTCTGGGCACCAGTGTGAGAGCTCTGACATCCCTGCAGTGCAGTACAAGACACCGTGTGTACTCCTCAGGGCTTGCACTGCTTATCTTTAGGACTTACATCACCTTTCTCAGGTGCTTGTTTGTTGGAGGTACAGCTCTGTTTCTTGCCATTCATTCCTTCCGGACAGAGGTTAAATACTGCATTATATACATCACCAGATTAGTGGCATGTATCCTTTTGGAAAGTTGATGCTGTGCTGATAGCTTGGACAGACAAGGGAAATTGAAAAATAACCACTCTGCTTCCATTACTATCTTCGTAGCCAGGAAAGCAATAAATCTGAAGAAACAGTTAATTGAATGGAACATTGTGAGAGGACAAATGACATTGCTAGGGACTGTATTACCAGAGGAGTGAGATCAGGACATTCCAGTGATTATCTTAATTTCTTCATCTCTTCTGTCAATAGCTCTTGACTTCATTTCATTTGGCTGCCTCTCACTTACTTCCAGAGGCAAGAGGACAAATCCTGCCAGTGCCACACTGCAGCACTGTGTGCTCCAACTGCAGCAAACACTGTGACATTATGCTGCATTATGCTGAGGCAGCCAGACACTTCTGCTGAGTGCTGACATCAGTGATGTATCAGTGTTTCACTGACTCCCATTCTATTAAAAGAGCTTAACAAGGTTGGTGTTCAGCACTGATGTCTCTGTTTATCTGCAAGGAATTTAAAGTGCCCATAACTCAATAGCAAGTGATGCTCTAATTTTTTTGAAAGATCCCTGTAACTGGTGGCTGATTCCATTACACATTCTCAGTCCCTTGATGTGCTGCTTTCCAATGTGGATCCCTTACCATTTGCCAGCCTGGGCCTGGGAGTGGAGTGCAATGGGGGAGGGAAATGAGGAAGCCCAAGCTGCTGTGTGCAGTCACACCTTGCCACATGGACACGTGGAGGTCTCAAGTAGCTGTGTGTGTGCCACAAACACAAACCCGTTGCTCAACTCCCAGCAGATACCAACAATCACCCGACCACAAAGTTTATAACAGCATCAGGACTGGGGTAAATCTAGGAAAGCTGGAAGTTTTCAGTCTTGTTGACAGAGCAGAGTGTAAGAACTGTGCTCTTTCAGGTGTGGCCATTCACCCCTGAATCCTCTAGCACTGTTACCAGGAGCTAGGCTGCCAATAGCAAAGAGTGCATGAAAAGATGTGCTTTTCTGGAACTGCATCCCTCCTTTTCACAAAGTTTCCCTTCCAGTATTTCAGTTTAACAGAGGAAGGGGAAGAATAATTTTCTCTATAAAATGAAAGAAGGATGTTTAATGCTATTACAGCCTAGTCAAAATCCGGAGAAATGAGGCAAAGTGAAATGGATGTGTCCATGAAAGAGCATTCCATCTTCAGGCCTCCAAACATACCCCTCTGTAGGAACCACATGGCACTTGGGCTTAAGTGGAATAACACTCTTTGAATATGTGCTACATTTTTGTGTATAAATAGGATGGAAAAAATACACAACAGCAATAGGATGAGCACAGTCTTTATCAGCCAAGCAATAGTTTTATAGCCATTGGTATCATTGGTAATGTGAATAGACCAATTTGCTGATTAAGTTCTGTTCCTTTATTTTTATTTTTTTTTTTAATAAGAAAAGTTAATTTGTATTTATTTTATTTCTTCAGATCTAGTTTGGGTCTCATATTATTTACTAACAAAAAAAATCATTTTGTGGAAATGTTGAATGAAACCGAGTTTCGGGTACATTAGATCTATTGAAAATACTGTATCAAGACCAAATAATGGTAAGGATAAAAGTTGGCAAAGATATCTGTGTTGATCTTTGTCCTTTACAGACTGATGTTTTACTTTCAAATTATAGCAGAAAAAATGCCATACATGTCATATCACAACTAAGAAATGCTTGAGGCTTCATAACACACCATTGCAAAGTTTTCAGTAAAGTGTTCGTAATTGCACACAGATGAACATCTACCAAAGCTATCCACATAAAGTTCCCGTGCAAAATTTGCTTTTAGTGGCAAAAAAATGATCCATTTATGAGCTAACAGACCAAACATGTAAATAAATGACATATGCATGCGCAGCCAATATCAATATGCAAATATCAGGCTTAGACTTATTTTCCAAAAATTGGTCCTGAAGTGTTGCCAAAAGTGAAAGCGTCAAGATGAAGCTAGGCTATAACATAGTCAAGACCAAATTTTTTCAGTTAATCAGTTTTCTCAGTTCAGTCTCAGTAAGCAGAGGAGCAGTTCCATGTTTGACCTTGCTTTTCTCCACTAAAACGAAGTCCTAAAAAGATCAAACCAATCCTCTCCCTATATCAACTCATGCAATAATTTTCATACAATAATTTCATGCAATAATTTCCCTGCTTTATTAGTGAGAGCTTGCTCTGCTTTCAGAGAGGTGCATATAAAGCCATCTGAGTGTCCTCTGTCCAGATATTCCCATGTCCAAGTGTGATTAGCACTGTCTTGTCAAATTTAGCTCTAAGCCATTTGTGAACACCTTCTTTGTTTATAGTAGCACACTGAAATCTCCAAAGACCTCTGTGTTTGCTCTTCTGTGTATCCTATTAACAGTGCACTACATTTCAAGATGTCATACTGCAGAAAGCTACAAAAGCACTTTTAATCAACCTAAACATAATCAAGTGAATTACTTTCATTCTGGATAAATACTGCTTGGTATAATTCTGACAAAACAAAATTGGGTTTTAGTTCTATTGCTGTAAATCCAGAGTGACTGTACAAGAATTTTTTTGTACTGCATTTGAAATTCTTCAATTGCATCCCTATAAAAATTCAACTGTGGCTAAACAGGATTGAACCCCGTAAATGACCAGCTATCATCTGCTTGGAAAGTGGTATAAGGAAATTTTCAAAAATATATGATCTTGAGAGAAATTTTCAAGAAGCTGATAACTGGCAGAATGCCCAGATATTTTCACTATTCCACAAGAGAGTAAATAAAACTATATAACATAATATTTTAGTTTTCATTCCGGTATAAAGGAATGACTCCCAGCTGACTCCCAACCTTGCTTTACTAAAGGCTGTCTAGTTACATAGGTGCAACCAACATCAACCTTCAACTCAGGACCTGGAGTTTTCTTAAAAAGCTGAAATTCAAAAAAGCAGGAACTAAGGCACAGAATGGGAAATATTGCTTTAGTTAGAAGAGTCAAGAACATGCATGAGGGGACTACCTCTATCAGACTTCATGTTGAATTCAGCACTATGCATTCCACTACTATATGCAAAGAACCAGTTTTAAGTGTGTCCCAGCACTCCCATTTGTCTATTTGCTCAGCAGCTGTACATAGCCAATCTCCTCACAGAGATTTTAGCCTGATGAAACTGTGGCTCGGATAGTAACTTACCAATACACTGTTACTGTTGATTTGTGCACAAACTGTAAGAGACAAAACATCTTCTATCCCTGATTTACCAGTTTCTAGCCTGTATGTCAAGGTCAGGGGGAAGACAGCAAAATGTTAAGATTTGGGGTTGGGTTTTTTTATGGTGTCAATGAGAACAAGTTATTAATTCAATGACAGACTTTTCTATTTCTCTCAATAAACAGGACTGCATTACTGAAGTGTAAATCCAAGAAGACAGTGTGAAAATATGCAGGGGAACAACAGCTGTTAGTCATTATTTTCTCCTTATCCTTTCAACACCTCTGTTTCAATTTGCCCTCTAATGGGTAAATCACACTTTCTCCTTAGGACATTTTCTCATGTCAGGCAGGTACTAAAAAGAGTCTTGAGACAATTAAGAGTCATTGGCCAAAGACACCCTGTCTTTTGTTGCTTTTACTGTAGATATTGAAACTAATTGTTATGCTTTATCAAACAGATAAAACTGATGTGTTCTCTTAGTCCTTTGTGATAGAGGATGTTTCTGCTTTCCTTCTCTAGACATTGAACCTTGCTTCTTTTTTTTCCTTATACAGCCTCTCTTACATTTCTCAAAAGAGAAATATAAAATATAAAAATTATTGCATCACTTTGTTTAGGCCAAAGAAGAATCTACCATCAGACAGCATTTAAACATTTGTTTTATGGTTTACCTCATCTGACAAGGCTTTGCAGTAGCTATACGGAAAAAGAGGAAAAATAGAAACAATTTTGCTTATGATCACATTCAGTGTAATGCACAAGCTACTTTACTCTGCACTATTCTCCATTTCTTAACTGTAAGAGGAATATTTACTGGTGTTTGAGCCATTGGTTCACTCTGAATTTAATTAATCTGACTCTATGCCACAGAGAAAACGAGGCAGGGAAAATGCAAACAGCTACAAACATCACATGTCCTACTAAACTGGACTTTTTAACAGAAAATACATTTTCCTTTAATAACTCTGAAAGTCATAATTATCAATTTTTCCAAGGAGTCAAGTGGCAGAAAGCTCCAAAGTGACAGAATATGTCCACTGATGAAGCTGGAGTATATCACAGCATGCACAAGCTTGAACACATGCACTCTTCCAACTATTTCTCTTTCAAAGTAAGTGGCTGCTTTTCTTCAGAAAGGCAATTCAGTTTACATCTGGTTTTGACTTAAAGATTTGAAAGATTACCCTGATTACATTTCTCATACAGCTTCTAATATGTAACTTTTTTACAACTGGTACTGCTGCTACTATTAAGTGAAATGGATTGTGCAGAAGATGTTGTGGAGAAGGCACAAGTCACCTGGCAGCTATGCTTGGGCAGTGCTAAGGTACACACACTCCTTATGGCTACACTCAAAAAGGCAAAATATTGTTCCAAAGAGTGCCTCAGTCTTTGTGGTGCCTCAGTCTTAAATGGTAGAATAAATTACCTGGATTTTAAGCTCTCCTTCATCATCTAGGGCAGCTCCATCCCACCAACCCTCCTAGCTTCCTCAGGGCTCATATTATTACTGTTTACCAGCTCTTACATAACTCTGTTGTTTCTGTTGCCCGTCACATGCATCACTGATTGCAATCTCAGAAAGAAAAGGGGAAACAAAAATAATAAATAAAAATAGAAACAAAAATAAGCTCCCTTGGTACCGGGGAACATGGAAATCTTAGGAGCTTGGCATAAAACCTGGCACATGTAGTGACAGCGTCTGATGCTGGCAGCGGAATGAAATATTGGGACCACGTGAAAAAGAATAAAGGAAAGAACATTCCCTCCGTAAAAATACCCTATATATATGTATATGTGTATATATGTATGTATGTAAAGAGCCACCATGCTAACTAAGAAAACAATGTAGTCTTAGGGGGAACGCGTCAGGGACCGTACCTGCGGGTGACGCGTTATTAAGGAAGGACCCCTCCAAAAGATATCATGTTCCCCGCCACCCCGGGATGAGATCCCTTTGTCCGTGCCCGCTCCCGCGGTGAGCGGCTGGCGCTGCCCTCACCCGGGCGAGCCGCAGTGCCCTCGCTGCCCACACGCCGCGCCTCGCTGCTTCAGGGCAAAAACAAACACGGGCTGAACAACAAAGGGCCGCGCTGGCGGCGGCCGGGCCGCTCCGCCGGGGCGCAGAGCGGCCGAGCACGCCCCCGGTGCCGCCCCCCGCTCCGTTCCCACAGGGGCTGCCCCCTCCCGCCCCCTGGCAGCTGCCATGTGTCTGTTCAAGTGCGATTAACACCGACCCGCCAAATCCCCCACCCCCCGCTTCCCCTTCCCGGGCCATTTGGGGCATGCACGCGCCCGCGCCCCGTGTTTACACGGCGGCGCCTTCGCGCGGAGCCTTTTTGTGGATGGCGCTGGCAGATGAGCCGGGGGAGGTGGGGGCTCCGCGCCGCGCAGCGCCCGCCGCCACCGGCTATAAAAGCCTCCGGGCCCGCAGCCGGCAGGGCCAGGCGAGCCGCCGCGGACAGGCGGAGGATGGAGGGTGGCAGCGTGGAGTGCGCCTGCCCCCGCCCCCGCCCGCTCTCGGCGGCGCTGCCCCCGCAGGGGTACTCGCGCCTCTCCTCCTCCCCCCGGTGCGGGGGGCGGCCCGGCCCTGCCCTGACGGCCCTGCCCTTGCCCTGCAGCCCGGCGCCCTTCTGGAGACCATGGTTGCCCGCGCCGGGCGAGGCGGCCCCGCGGAGCGACCCCGGCCCCGCAGCGGTGAGTGTGGCGGGGGCGCGGCGGAGCCTCTGCCGCCGGCATCGCCGCAGGAACGACGGGGGAGTCTCGGCGGGGTGGGGATGCTCGGGGTGGGGATGCTCGGGGTGGGGATGCTCGGGGTGGGGATGCTCGGGGTGGGGATGCTCGGGGTGGGGATGCTCGGGGTGGGGATGCTCGGGGTGGGGATGCTCGGGGTGGGCCTTGTGCCGTGCCGAAGGGCTGACCTCTGCTCTCTCCTCCTCAGCCTCACGGCCCCGGCGGGCTGGCGGACGCCTCCCGAAAAGTGGCGCAGTACACGCACCCCGTCAGGTAAGTGGCTGTTCGGGCCGCCGCCGGTCCCCGCGGGGGAGCTCTGGGCACACGGGGCCCGCTGGCGCTGCGCGGCCAGGAGGAGAGTCCTTTGCTCGGCAGCGCAGTGCCGCACCGCTCGATCTCCCGCCCCTTTTGTTTCCACCCATATATTTTTGTATATATTAAAGTCCCTGGGGAGTGAATTGGCCATCTATGTGCTTTTGCACTGACTGCTCGTTGGGCCAGTGATTGCCAGCATTTGTGAATTTGACATCTTTGAGGTGTTGATGTGCTTCTGTGGTGTGGGATTTGACATGCTACGCAGTTATGTGGGCGTTTTTTGTGGTGGCGGAGTTGGCTGAAGCCAGCTACTCATTCCTGGGCCCAGGATTAAAAAAGGAACGGGGGTGTAGTTCCTAGGCTGTCTTGCTGTGCAGACATTCAGCGCCCTCACAAACCAAGAAAGCAGGTACAGGCACGGGAGAGAGTGGCAGGCAGAGAGGGTATGGACTGTCTAAGCAACCATTGCGAAGGAAAATACTTGTGTAACTACTGCTTTAATGATGAAGGTAATGATAGTATCTGCACTGTAAGTTTTGAAAAGGAAATGATGAAAATAACTACAGTTGAATCTGCAGGAGAGTCTACATTCAGAAATACTAATAGGTGTCAAGAGAGGCTTAAAGTAATTGCACAGGTAGTTCTTCCAGACAAGATGCAGCTTTCTCCCAAATCTGGGTGCTGATCCTTCAAATACTGATGCACAGATTAAGCAATTGCACAGGCTTACTTCACTGTGACTGCTCCAATACTTAGGTATGAGTGAATTCTGCTGCAGGGAATGAACACGTTACAAAGCTGGTGTCAGTTACTTTGTGCTGAAAAGAAAAGCAGTGTTCTGTTAAACAGTAGCCTAGAAAGTATTTCTTGTGATTGCTAGAAAGCTGTCTAGTTCTGTATCTTTAAGCATTTCTATTATAAACAATCTGTAGTCAGCATTTCATTATGTTGCAGTGTGCTAGTCTCTTGGCTCATGGGACTTCCATGGTCTGTTTCTTCTAGCTATTTCCAAACTGCAAGTAAAAGAGGATGTTAGTTGAAAAGGAACAGGAACTGTGGAGTATATTAATTGCAATGTATTATCACTAGCTGATAGCCCTTGTCAACTATGATATCACCAATTTTTGGTAGTTTCTAGATACAACACAGACTACTTTAAAATCTAGATCCACGGGGCATTCTTCAATAGGGAGTTTCTTGGAAATATCTTTCCTTTCAGTTTGGGATTTGTTTCACACCATTGTAAACAACTATCTAGGCTGGAGACCTTCATTAAGGAAACTCTTAATTTAATCCAAATATATTTTGGATTCTGTTTGACACCTATTATATTCTCTAGGAATAGTTCCAGTTGGGGCAGTACTACTTGAATCAGATCCCTGGTAATACTGTTAATGAGGTACTGGAGTGTGAAATTTCACATACGTTGGATCTTGGGCTTTAGGGTAGTTTTGCTGCAAATCTAGCACTTCAAGTGCATCTTTATGTCTTCAGATGAAAATACAGAATCCAGGGAATGTTTTTTGTTTTTTGTTTTTTTTTTTTCCTAATCATATGTAGAAAGTGATTTAGTAATTGACCACGTGAGGAAAAGGATGCTTGTCTTAACAGAATTTCACTTTGGTTTCTGCCAGCCACCACATAAAGTATGTAATAACCATAAGCAAATCTATTGTATACTTGTTTCAGACTATTTTGGCCCAAATCAAGATGCTATGATTACTTGTATCAGGAAGCTGAAGCACTTCTGAAAAACTTTCCAGTTCAAGCTACAATTTCCTTTTATGAAGACTCAGATAGTGAAGATGATGAAGATGAACTGGAACAAGAATCAAGAACAGAATCAGATTGCTGATTGCAGGGAAGGCCAATGCCACTTCTAAGACTTAATTTAAACTTAATATAAATATGTATTATAGTATTTTTAAATATAATTTATTTCTATGTAAGTTATTCTTAATAAAACTGAGATGTCTTATAATTTAACTGAGCTTTTTCCTTTGTTCTATTCCTGTCCTGGTCTAGGCAGGGAATGTATTGATTAGTATTTTTATCTGACATTCTATGTTTTGTTGACCATAACCTGAACACCAATTTTAGGAGCAGAGAACAGATGCCTTGCTTTTAAGGGCTCTATGGTTATTTGACTTTGTCAAAGTCTGAGGACACAAGGAAAGCTTTCCATGGTGATTTAGTAGGCTCCATATGGAAGTGTATCAAGGAATCATTGGATTAAGTATTCTAATGTGCTTGCTGTTACAACAGAGTTCCAAACATGGAGAAGAGAAATAATACAGCTGTTTTCTAAACGGAGAGAAGACTCCAAATTCTACTCTAGGTTTTGATTTTTGAAGAAGGTGTTTGGCTTAAGTTACTCATACCCTCATGTACATGTACTGTATTGTTATACATGATAGTTTCCCACTGCATTTGTTTGTAAAGTTGACAACAAGAAATGAGAAAAAGGCCTACTGTGATTTCTTATTGTGAGTTTGGTTTTAATAATTGAAGCAAAGTTTGGTACCAGTCATCATGAAGGCTAAAGGCCCTAAAAGAACAATACCAACAAAAATCCAAAATTTTAAGTTGAACACCAGTGCCTCTGTCAGGTAGAGCTTTTGTACATACCTGGATATACTCTTGCCCGAGTGCTGCGTGTGTCGCTGCAGGCGGGGCTGGCTCAGCGTGCCAACAACATCGCTGGAGTGGCTGCCCCATCACATCTGCTCCCAAGGGACCCGATGCAGGAACGAATCGGGCCCTCATACACAGCCGGGCTCAGCATTTAACCTCCAGGGCGTGGGCAGCAGCAGCTGTGTCAGTCACGACAACCTTCCAGCTCGAGACCTTGGCGCTGGGAGACCTGGACGTAAAGCCAACCTTCGAGCGAAGGGAGGCAACCCCCGGCGGTGTACTCGGTACACGCCGCTCTCTCCCCGCATAAATGTCCAGCCCCGGGAGGTTCCCACCGATCCGACCCCGAGCCGGCGCCGCCGGCCCCGATCGCGGCCCGGCCATCCCTGGCCACCGCCCGGCCCCGGCCCCGCCCGGCGCGGCGGAGCCTGCGCGCTGTGCCGGAGCTCCGCCCGCCCGCGGGAGCCCGGCCGCGGCCTGGGCCGGCAGGATGCTGAACGTGCCGCCGCCGGCTTTCCCCGCGCCCAGCTCCCAGCAGCGGGCGGCAGCGGGCGGCCGCAGCAAGGTAGGGGCAGCTTGGCCGCCGACAGTCTCTTTGGGGGTGGTGAAGGGCCCCGGCGCTTTCCCTGCGTTGGTGCCGCCTGCATGGCCTGGCCCCGCCCGGCGGGGCTGTGTTGGCTGCCGGTCGGTTCCCGGCTGCCGCCGGACACTGCCCTGGAGCGGTCTCGTACTCCAGCAGCCGCCGAGGGACCGCGGCAGGGCCCCGGGTGAGAGGCCAGCTCAGCCATGTCGCTGGAAAACACTTGGTACTTCTCGTTTGAAGGCGGTGGTGGTAACGCTTCCTGCGCTGCCGGCCCGGGCTGTTCGCCCTGTGCAGAGATGGAGACTTTCAGCCTGGAATTCCTGCGTGCAGCTTATGCTGTATATGTTGTGTCTTCATCCTTGGGGGCGATTTGAGAACACTTGTTGTCTGCAGACCTCACTTGGACAACAGACTTGTACTTAGACTGAGGTAGCATTAAGCGGTGTGGGTCTGTGTATGCTATAGGGTTTTTTTGCTTCTGTTTTTCCTGTAGTTTTGTAAGTCCAGGATTCTTTAAACGTTTTTCTGCTGTTAAAAGTTTGGATCAAAGGGGTTCACAATCTGTGGTGGTGTTGAAAAGGCACGTGTTAAACATCCTGAAGATCTTGCTCTGCTTTTCAGGGCAGGCCATGGCCTCTGGTAAGCTACTAGACTTCAGTCCCAGCTTTCTCTGGGTGAGTTTTCCAGTGGCTTTAGGGCTTGTGGAAAGTCTTTATGAATGCTGTGAAAGTGAGCTTTCCAACCTTGTCATACCTTATGATGATTTTCAAATTTTCCTTCTTTGTTGCTTGTAGGTTTATAGGCCATATCTCAAAACGATGCTGATAAAAAATTTTTACTGCCACAGACAGACTTCAGTTTGCTTTGGGAAGAGTCTGAATGTTTGGTGATGTTCAATAATTTCTGTATATGGGTTACTACCCAGAACACTTCCTTAAGCACCCTTACTACTGAGTAGGACTCCCAAATATTAATGAATAATATGAGTTAGGTTATTTCCTTTTTGTCTGAGTACTCCTAAGGAGCTTAGAAGAGTGTATTTAATGGCTTTTTCTTCCTTTAGAGTTTAGCGATGTTTGTACATTTGTTATTTTTCAGGTACCTTTAAAACCAGGAAGGAGTCTTATGGATTGGATTAGATTAACTAAAAGTGGGAAGGACTTGACTGGTCTGAAAGGGAGGCTGATTGAAGTGACCGAAGATGAGCTTGCTAAGCACAACAAAAGGGAGGACTGCTGGATATGTATAAGAGGTTGGTTGTTGTGATATTGCTTCTGCATTTGTTACCTAGCTTCCCTTTTCTGTACTTAAAGAAGAAGCAACAAAAGCCATACTCAAAACCAAACTATGTACCTTCAGTGTTTAGACCAGGTGTAATCTTGACATAATTGGACACAACTCTCTTTGACTTGGGGATTTTGTATCAGAAAGATATTCTTTGCTTTCAAACCTTTCATAAGAAGTGTTTCAAGTGGGCATATTTTATACCTATTTTATATCTGCAAATGAAAGTGATAAAACACAAGATTGTAGGCAATGCATCAAATAACAAGGGCTTAGCAAGAATAAGACATTGAAAATGCTGGCATGTAGTTACACTCCTCAGTCTTGGACAGTTTATTATCTTTTGCAGTTGATTGGTTTTAGTGATTGCTTTAAAGCATCCAAATATATATAAATATTAAAAATGTTTCCTAAACCAGTAGAGTGGTCTTTGGAAAATAATTGTGCAAGGCCCACCCACTGCTTCATAAAACTTAGCAATGCAAATGACAGTTGCCATGTAAGGCAGTTGTAATCTACCTAGCGTAACAAATATCTGTGTAACTATGCTATTCTATTTATGGTATTATTTTAGTTAAATGTTAGCTCAAAAGTGGAAAGTGTTATAAGTTAAAAGTGGATAAAAGATGGCCTGGAGCAATAGCTGTGGCTAGAAGAGTATTTTCAGGGCTGCAAGTGGAGTTCCTAATTGTCCTACAGAAAGGAGTAAAATCTTTGCTCTCCAGTTTAATCATCTAGAGGCTAAAATACATTAATACTGCCTTAAATTTGTTAGGAAATAACAGCACAGGTAAGGGGATCAGCATAGCTAATGTGACATTTCTGTAGGAAGAGTGGTTCTTTTAGTGGTAACTTTGATCTGGTAAGGAACAGCATTGATATTTGATATAATGTCATGTCTTAACTTCAGCAAAAGGCAGTTAAGAATTTCCCTTGGAGGGTGACTGTTTTTGTTGGGTGTTAAAGGGGATGAGCGTGAAAGTAAGGGTAAAATGTCATTCAGTACTGTCCTTTGGACAAAATAATAGGATTGTTAATGGTCCGTGTTGCTCTTGCACGTGCTAGCAAAACTATAGTGGGAGGAGAGCTAAAGAAAGCTTGTTTAGTAAGGAGATCTGTTAATTTTTCTCTCTGAAAGAGGGCCATGTACTACCGCAGACAGAATTACTGCTTAAAATGCTTTTGTTTTGGTTTTGGTCTCATATTCTTCCTTGAATGCATCTCTAAGGTTGGTTTTCACAAGAACTCTGTCAAGCTGCTTCTGTATCTTTCTTTAAATTTTTCCGTCTCTGCTTTTCCTTTGTTCTCAGACAACTAATATAAAAACATCATAACTGAGAATCCTGGTAGATTATCTGTAGACCTCATATGTGAACAAGTAGTAAAATAACATAATTGTGTAAAAGCTAAATGAGGTCTGTGCAGTCATAGTTAGACTGTGTCTCTAAAGAGCAGAAATTCATGAGAAGAATGTGAAGTAAAACAAGAACAGAGTTAACTTTGATCAAAAATCTAATGTGATAATCATCAAAGAAAGCTGTCATATGTGCCCCAAATTTATATATGAAAAGGGATGGCAGGGGAGTTAAAAAAAGCATGAAGAGTATAGAAATGAGACTTCTTTTGCATCTGCAAGTTTGATGATCAATTTGACTAATATTCGGGAGGTCTTACCTCTGTTGATACTTATGTTTTATTGTGTGCAGTAATCGGTGCTGCACACAAGATGGCACAGTGAATACAGCCATCAGAAGAGCAGGTCAAAAAAATATGCAAAGATCCTTCCTTTTTTGATTGGGATGGTTGTTCTTTTCAACTAGGATTGTCCCAAGTATGTCTCCCCTAGCTCAGTGTTGAGTGCCTGTCTCTCCTTCTGATGTAATTAACGTGCACTTCTTAATATCTTAAAAGCTCCTTCTGAAAGTACTGGCATAGTTCTACTTTGGGTAGCTTCCTGTTTTGATAATGTTAAATATGTTAAACTATTCTGCTAGGTAGGCCTGTAATAATCATGTTAACATGTAGTGAAATCTGTTTATAGCTGAATTTTTCAGATTCTAGTTATCCTGGTTGCATAGCAACAGTAATTAGAGTTCATCATTTCAGACCTGTGAAGAAACATTGTTTTATCTCTCTGGAAGTGTAGAAAGAATGCTGACTCCTTTTACTGGGACAGATTTTGTACCAGAGGTGCAAGCCTTTAATGAGCATAAGCTGTGTTAATTTCTTATATTGCTGAATCTGAAGAATGGAAGTTTTCTTGCTGATGGTGACAGTTTTTCCTTATGGAAGACAGTTTATTCCTTTAGGCATTTTATTCCATAGATGATGGGTGGTAGGGAAACAACTATGACAAGAATTCAGGCATAACTTAATTGGAAGGGAGAGTGAAAATAATTCCATACACTAGCTGGCTCAATTTTATGTCTTTGTTAAAACCAGCCTCAGGTTCTTTTACCCCCTAGCTAGGATACATCATGTTCAACTTCTAGGTTGAAGTCTTGGCCCAGCAGTTATCTTCAGACATTCACTGGGAAAAGTGGTATAGCATTGTAGGATTGGCATCTCTGTATAATAAGATACCTCTTGTGCCCTACACAATTGTGTAGCTTATGTTTCTGTTTTTGCAAAGTCACACTATTTGTTCCAAAAATGTCTAGTGTTTGCCTTTACTCTTTAATGTGTGCTAACCTTTTCACTGGTTTTGGAGATAAGAGGCATCACAGAAATGTTGCTCATGTTTTTATATTCCACTTTTTTCAGGATTTGTATATAATGTCACACCATACATGGAATATCATCCTGGTGGTGAGGATGAACTAATGAAAGCAGCAGGAACTGATGGTACAGATCTCTTTGATCAGGTGAGAACAACTGGCAGCAAATGACACTTACTGTATTGTGAAGAATGCATGTTTTCTGATTATTTTTAGGGCATTCCAGTGGAAATGGTGATTTTAACTTTTTCAGTCCTAAGGAAAGGCAGTGGGTTACTGCTCAGAATGACACATGTGCTGAAAGAGTTTAAGCTTTGTACCAAAAGACACTAATGAAAATACCACTTTTATGTTGTTGGAATGATGCTTCAATTAGACCATTTTTTTTAGCAGAAGTAGCAATAAAGCTAGCAAGAACTTGAGATACCACCTTCTTAATAAATTGCTACAGTGACTAATTGCTGTAATTTGAGAGACCTTTTTTCCTCAGAGCTTTCACTTTTCAAAAAATGCTTCTAGAATTGTCTATTCACTTGGCAACTGTATTATCAGAAACAATGATGGAGCTGCTATTAAGTGGTTGTGAACAAATCACAAGATGACAGTTGGTCTCTTCTTTGTTTACTGTTTCTTTAAATATTTTGAAAACACTCAGAAAATAAAGGGTCTGCAGCATGGGTGTGCTTTCTGCAAGGAATTGCTTGCAAACTTGGTGTTGTTCTAAAAGCTGATTCACTGAGTTGGTATTTTTTAGAAACAGACATTCTTTGAGTCTCCTTGACTCATTAGGTTTATCTAATAAACTGAGAAAGAGCAGAAAGAAAGCCTCATCTGTTCCTGAAAGAAATCTGCTATCTCCTTATATGTTGTGCATCAGAGTATGTCATGCCTTTATTTGCAAAATGTTTTTAACAATGTAAAGATGTGATAATGTTTTAGCTTTGAGTTTGTCCTTGGTTAGTCCTTTCACAAATGAAGTGTTAGATTTGGGCATAATTCTTTGATTTCCATATATATGGAGTTTTTCTCCTAAAAGTTCATCCAGTATCAAGTTGTGACCTGGAATTATGTGGCTGGGTCATTGTATGATGTACTCGGAAACAGGAGTCTTGACATCAGGAATATTTGGGAAAGCTCCTCTAGTTGTTACTAACTGCATATACATGCTTGCTGCATTTTTTTATTTTTTTTTTTTTTTTAGTTTGTTTTGTCGTGGGAATGGAAAGCAGAGTTCAGACCCTTAAAATATGCTTTTCGCTTTTATTGTTTCTGGCTGATGTCTTTCCTGTTCCCAGAGGCATTTCTGGTTTCCTCTCTGCTTTAGCATTCTGTGTCTGTTGGATATCGATCTTTTAAAGAGTTTGGTAGGTTGTTAGTGTTTCTCAAATTTTTGTGAAAATTAATTGTCATTCATAATCCTTTATTTCTTTCTGTTATTTGTGTATGAGGAAACTGTAACTTGTGGATGGGATTCTTTATCTCACCTCCTTAGGTTGTTCAGTTTGAAGTTAATTTAAGTCTAGATACCATTCAAATTTGTCATGCAACACTTTGTTTCCTTTTTTCTTCTTGTGATGTTATCCTGGATGCCCTATCAGAATTGGCTTTTCTGCCATCCATTTCCTCTGCAAGTTCTCCAGTTCTGGTCTGTAAAGCTACTGCTTTTTCTTCACTTTATTTGACTTTCTAAAATAGGTAATATCTAAATGATTCAGTGATAGTAAGACAGAAACAAACAGAAATACACCAACTTAGTAAGAAGAGTTTTTGTGTCTAAAGTATTCTTTATGTTTGTTTCCGTCATCCCTTTTCCCTTCACTTGTCTAAACAAGACTAAT
The DNA here is from genome assembly GCF_003945595.2 of Pipra filicauda. Lineage (NCBI taxonomy): Eukaryota > Metazoa > Chordata > Aves > Passeriformes > Pipridae > Pipra > Pipra filicauda. Next base: position 1,647,962 of record NW_024104378.1, on the reverse strand, counting down.
AACCCTTGTGGTAAAGACAAGGTTTTTATTCTGTAATTGCATAGCCTACATCATAAAAATGCTCTTCTGAAGTATATTCTGTAGCTCAAGGTAATGATGTTCTGATACTGCAAAGCATAAATAAATAAATAGTGACATTTTCATGGTCCTACTTTTTTACACTTGCTCTCTGTCATAGAAGTAAAAATAAGTACCGAATGATGCAATAATGAGTTTTAATGTGTTTAAAAATAATCTGCTAAATTAATTATATTAGTCACTGTACAAAAATGAACTTTTCTATTTCAGTGCATTGAACAACATAGTCAGATTTACCAATTTTGTGAAAAAATATTTTGTTAACATAGGTACATCGTTGGGTCAATTATGAATCGATGCTGAAGGAATGTCTTGTTGGGAGAATGGCTGTCAAGCCTATTGCTGCTCCAAAAGGTGAGACTTTTTAAGAATGAAATATTTTCTGTGATGCTTTATTCCAAATTTATCTGGAAATTATGAGAAATTCTAAATCATCATATTTATAAGGAGAAGGCTGTTGCATATATTTGGATTTTTTTGCAGCAGACAACTGAGGATGAAATGTTTTTATGAATGAAGACTTTTTAAAGTAATGTACTTCTAAGTTTCTTCTTTTAGTCATTAGAAAACAGATGTGTGTCTTATGTGTGTGTGTGTATAGAAAGAAACTTTTTCCTCTCCCTCAAGATCTCTCTTTCTTCTTCTGATCCCTGGGGACAAACTGTCATAGGCAGCTCTCATCTTGAAATAACAGTCAGTATTTTCAATCTCATGATTTCAGCAGTAGACGTATGTCTGGCAAGTTGCATATATATTGGCATATTTGAATACACTTTATGGGCAGTTATCCTTTCCAGAACACTTCATTGGGTCCTTTAGTTTGAATTTAATTAGAGAAACTTTTGCTGATACAACAAACTCTTCTGAGCCAGGACAGCAAGAAATGTAGTATATTGTCTTAAAATGCTGGTGATAGTTTCCAGATACTTTAATTTGCAGTTTTTCTTTTGGTTTGTAGGCCACAGTCAAAAACTTCCTACTATCTGGGAAGCAGACACTGTTACTCAATACTGACCCTTAGCAAAGCTGCTCTGAAAACATAGAAGAATTAATGGTTGCAACTATTTTTCTCCAATTCTGTGGCATCCTTTAGTTCACAAATTCAGCCATCCTGTAGCTCTTCAACTTCTGACAAAGTGCACTGCATACTTGCTTAGTGCTTAGGTCACATCCCCTTAGCAGTTAGGTTGAGTTTGATCTGTATATGAAGGGCAATAGTATTTTCCATCTCCGTGCTGCTAAGTAGCTAATTCCAGTGTTAAACTTTTGAGCTAAATGCTACAAAGTATGGAGAAGCCTGGACAGCATAAATGCCTCATGGAGTTGAGGCATTACACATACATTACTGCTACTTTGTCAGCTGAGTTAGAAATTTAAAAGTAAACCTGATTTTTTCTGATTTCATTAATCTAACTTTTCTGCAAGTGGAAGGAATTCTTGTGATAGCCAGTCAGTAAAACATAAACACGTCTTTTCCCCTGCCAGCTATGACAGTCCATTTCTGCTGTTCCTTTTTTCTGCTTTACTCTTTAATAGGACTTTTCTATCCATTTTGCTGTAGTAAAATTTACAGGATAAAGGTTGCCAACTGTATAAAACCAGTTCTGTTGCCTGTGTGTCTTTTAGCCATTTGAAAAAATGTAATTTCATTAATTAAGAAACTGATTACAGAAGCACAGAATCACTTAGGTTGGAAAAGACCTCCAAGGTCTAGTCCAATCTTTGACCGATCACCACCTTGTCAACTAGACCGTGGCACTGAGTGCCACATCCAGTCATTTCTTGAACACTTCCAGGGATGGTAACTGCACCACTTCCCTTGGCAATTCATTCGAATGCTTAACAGCCCTTTCCATGACGGAGTTCTTCCTGATGTCCAACCAGAACCTCCCCTGATGCAACTTGAGGCCATTTCCTGTTGCCTGGGAGAAGAGGCCAACTCCCACCTGGCTACAGCCTCCTTTCAGGTAGTTGTAGAGAGTGATAATGTCACCCTTTAGCCTCCTTTTCTCCAGGCTAAGCAGCCCCAGCTTCTTCAGCTGCTCCTCATATGACTTACTCTCTAAATCCATCACCAGTTTCATTACCTTTCCTGGACACTCTCCCGGACTTTCTGAAATTCTTCACAGTAAAATTCTCAAAGTTTATTTTATTCCTCTTCCTCTGTTGAATTTTCAAAAAATGTGATTGGCTAACTTCACTATTAGCCAGCAATAATTCTAGTCTCACATCCTTCCAGAAGACCATATTCTGCAAAGTTTGCATTTGAATAAGTTACTAAGTTAAGGTGCATGTTTTTGAATATAGGATTAAATTAAGTATAGAGGGAACACAAAACTTCAAATTAAGGATTGCATTGCTTTCTTTTTGTGACAGAAGGGTGAGTGTTTGCTAATAGGGCAAACATTGGTATTTGATGCTTGGTGCAGTCCCAATACAGAGCTAGGAAGGTAGATGTAGTTTTGTTGGAGTGTAGCTGGAAGATTTGTCGTTCAGCTTAGGTTTTGTTTCCTATGTTGTGGTGGGTTTTTTTGGAAGATGTTGTGATGATTTGCTCACTGAACTGCTTGAGAAAACTGAAGCTTGTCTTTGCACAATTGAGGTTTTTTAAGAAGAAGAGTTTTTTGAAAATACTGGTGATAGTGATTTTGCCGACTTGTATTTTGGGAATGCTGCTTTATGCTATGGTAGTGACTGACAGGAAATTCTAAAGTGTTGCTTCTGTAGTGTTACAGTGGATCTGTGCACTGAAACATGTAGTGTTTGTACATGCTGCGAAGGCCAGCACAGTACCCAGGTATGTAAGAGATGATTTCAGAATCTCTCTCAGCAAACCTGTGCAGAATTAAACTGCTTGCCTTCTCTTCAGGGTACTCAGCTGTAAACATTAGCACAGTTTGTTGTCTGGTATTTTTTAATATTGCTAATGTTTTGCATAGACACATCAGTATACGTCCCTGTATTGCTTCAGTGATTACTTAGCTTGGGAATCAGAATACATGTTGTATTATTGTTAATTCAGTCAAATTAGACTGAGAGCTGTGGTGTCATCCAAGGAAGAGAGGTAGGGCTCTGCCTTCAATATGCCTCACACGGTCCTTAAAATTGTAATGCCAGTTTCAGTGCACTGTTATAATGTAGTGAAATGAGAGTAGACTTCTGAATGCAAAAAATTACCTTTCATTAGAAACAAGTTTTTGTGAATGACTTGCTATCCTGGCAGAAAGCTTAAAGTAGTGTATAGCAGAATTTGCAGACTGATATTGCCTCAACCAAGAATTTGTGGAGAGTTTTCTTTTTACCTTATAATGGCACAACATGAAAGCCGCTAATGAAGGCAATTCTTGATCATCTCTCAATTAATTTTGCAATGCTGTATGCTTGATGCTTTGTTCTAGGAACCTTCCTTGACTTCTGTCTAGCATTTTTCCTCTAACACTGGCTGGTGTGACGCAGAGCACTGGGAAGGATTAGGAAGAACATATGAGAAACATTCCCACTTTGGTTTTTGTAAAAGGGAGCAGGAAGAACAGATTTGTTTCTCTCCCTTCCCCAAACCTGGCTGTCATAGGAAAGAATATGAAATGGACCTTCATATTGGGACATTATGAGATGTGCAATGTAGAGAAGGTCAGAAAGGGGCCTAGGTGTATCTAGAGGGCTAGTTTCCCCACAGATTTGCTGTGAACCAAAGGATATGGGGCTGCGGGGCCTTTCTGATAGAGTTGAGCACCTTGTATATAAATTGACACTGTGATTCATCCATTTGGTACTTTTTTTTTCTGCTAGTGTTTTTTTGAGTTTTTTTTTAATAGTTGCCACATACTATAGATTTAATGAAGAATTCAGATACTACCTTGACAAATAAAATCATTTGGCAGAAAAAACTTACAGAAAGATATTTTTCCTGTGTTTCTGCCAAGGATTGGGTTTACATTTCCAAGGGTTGGGATGGTCAGATTCACATTCTACTATGTGATGTCATGAGGCAAGTGTCATTGGAATTCTTAACAGATTCAGTAAACTTGTAGCTGTGAAGTTTATAGTTGTACAACATAATCTGTGATGTTTGTTTTGAACAAACAAAAATCTTTGATGTTTGTCTTTCAGTGCTGTGCAGCTTCTGGCATTTGTAACATACTGGTTTTTCAGTTAGACATAATCTTTTGGAATGGTAATCAGTGCTGCATTTATTTGTCACTTCCTGATATCTGAAGTGTCCTGGTCAATCCGTTAATGTTTTGGAAGGTTTATTTGGAGATTCTTAGTTTGGCTAATTTCTTCGGCATGATGTGTGCAAGTACTGTGCTGTAACTTCTTAACTGTCATGCTTGTTGCTTTTTCTTAATGCTTTTAGAGATTTCTTCTACTCTGTCTGAAGGGAAGAAGCAGCTCAATGGTAAGTATTCACCTGGAGCAAAATAGGGAATGAATCTTAAACTTATTTGAATATTATTGAATGAGCAGTGTTTATCCAGACTTCTCTCTGTATTTGAATCAAATGCTGAGGCTCCAGTGAACCGTGGAAATTTCAAAAGGCAAAATCCTCATCAGGTATTGTGAATTCCATGTCTGGAAATATTGTAAGACTGCGGTAGAGTAGCTAAGGGAGGTAAGAGATGAACAAGTAAGTTCAGCTTGTCTGCAAAGTGCTTGGAAGATTTTCTGCAAAGGTCTTTTCTATCCTGTTTCCTGTCAGGTCTCCCATTTTTTTTGTTGCATCAATTTCTTTTTATTCTTTCAAGGTGCAAAATTGTGCATTTTCTTTTGAGCTTCATGGAGCTTTTTTCTGTCCATTGCTTCAGTCTGTTTGTGTCCCTTTGAATGGTAGCCATAACCTTGCATGGTTTGGCTGCTTTCCACGAGTTATTGCTCATGTACTTCCTGAATGTAGGACAGTGTTCCCTGTAGGTGGCTAATGAAAGTATGAAACAGTATCAGCATTCCCTGTTCCCTAGGGAATGCCAACAGTAACCAGCCCCTAGTGGGACTTTGCATGCTGATCACACCTTTTGTGACTGTCAGTTCTACTAATTTTCTATCGAGGTTGTAATCCTCCTGTCAAACCCAGCTGTTTCCAGTGTGGCTATGAGGATAATATGGGAACCTTTATCACTACACTTGCTGTCCCATGGGACTGTGCAAAGCAATTCCTAGAACAAGCTGAAGTTTGCTACCTTGAGATGCGGAGTTGTATTTCTGCTGTTCATCTGGTTACCTTAAACTCTTTCATTTCATACCTGCCATCAGCCTTTGGCTTCACCACCAGCATTCCTTTATGATCACCAGTACAGCACTTTGCTTAATTGATCACCTGAATCATTGTCTTTTTATTGAATTGTTAATTCTTGTTTTCATGTAGCATCTTACACTATTTCAGAATAATTCATAAATAACTTTGCCAGAATGTTCTATTTTATTGTGGCTGCTTATATATTTCTGTTGACCTGCAAAAGCAAACTGGAATGTGTATGACCACGAATTCCTGTTATCTGTGGGGGCCAACCTAGGCATATGATGTATGTCCTCAAGAAAGGCTTAGCCTTTGAGAAGGCTTTTATCATTAGGTGATTGGTTTTCTTTTGCAATGATCTGACTGCTCTGCCATTTAGCTTCCTTGGCAGCTGCAGATGGTGTGTACTCAGGACTAATTAAGGATCAAAGAATAAGTAATTTGACTGAGTTTTAATTGCTTTGGGTTAATTCTCCCATCTGGATGATCAAATATTTTCAACAGATTGGACCGGAGTGGCTCTCTGTTTTTATCTACTTCCCACATGGTGAAGCCACTCAATCACCGTGTTTAAGGTTGTAGTCATACTACAAAACTTACTGGCAGTTAGAAGATAGTAATCTGGGTAACTGAGAATTCAGGTGCTAATTATTTTATGCATAGACATTTCGAGTTTGCAAGGTTTGCCTTTGAATGGGCTTGGAACCAGCTGTTCAGTCTGCAGCTTCCTCCATCATTATTCTATTTAACTTCTTTGTGTTAAAACTGATGAAGGGTTGCAGTTGCTTTTATCTGTCTCTGTGCTCAAGTGTTTGCCAAATATTTTCAGTTTCTATCATGCCAGAGATTAGTACAGTTGACATTTTGAAAGACTAACCAACTGTTGCCTCCTAGCAAAGGCCTTTTCAGACTGTTTTGTGAAGTTTAATACTTAGAGTAGCTGAATTCTGTGAAAAGTCCTAGGAAAGTGCTAAGTTGAAAGATTAAGGTTGATATCTTTGCTTAACTGACTGACATGAAGTTTTACTTGTGAATTAGGTTAGATCAGACATCCCAAATCTGAATTATATAAACAAATAGTTCTGTTAAAGGGAATTCGTTCAGATAACCTTGTGCTTCACTATCACAAAGTGTAAAAGCACAGGATAGTTACAGGTGAAACTGAGATCAAGCCACATGTACCAGAAGGGCTGCAGACACAGGTACTGTGGTGTATGGAACTCTTAATTTCTGAAGTAGAATTTCATTTTCTAGGACCCTGCTCTCCAAGAGAAAATGCTGAATAAAAACTAAATTTAAAAAGTACATGGTTATTTTTGGCTGCCTGTGGAAATAAAGCCATTAAATATTGTTCAGGGATATTTAGAACATTCAATTAAAAAAAAATAAAACCAAGCCCCAGATATACCTGATAAGTATTTCTTTTAAGCAAGCATCCCAGCAGCCATTTTATTGACTGTCTGCTCTTTGTAGGTATGCTTCCTGAGAAGAAAGTACTAGCTTCTTCCGCTAAAGACTTAACTCCAAGGTAAGCCTTTGTCTTTCATTGGCTGTTGAGCATTCTATTTAAAAATTCTGTGCAATTCTTAGAACATGCAGGCAACTTCTTCGATGGTTAGCTCTCAATGTTTCAGCTAAATGAGTATATGTCATTACCATCCTCTCAGAAGTAGGAAGTAGGAGGTTTATGTTTAAACAACTTGCCAAAGATCATATAGGCAAATGATTATTCTTGGCTTGCTCAGTTGATTTCTAACACTTGCACCTCCTTGCATTGTATAAAAGTGTATGACTTATATTTGCAGACTCCTTAGGTTTGCTTCTTGAGGAAACTTCTAGAAAATGATTCCAGCTGGGCTGATTATTTTTTTTGACTTTAGTTAATTTGTCGATAGATGTACATATAGCCATGCCTTGAAAATGTGCTTCATTTCACGCTGGAATATAGTAAAATGTGATAGCTGTATTCAAGTTTCTACAATATGCAAAGCGAAGCAGGCCCTAAAATCTCATTGTGATATGCCTACTGTTGTCACTGAGGTGTCATTTTACTCCGTGATGCCTTGAGTCAACGAGGTTCAGTTTCTCACTTGACACGAAAATCTCCTGTGAGTGTGTGATCTCTGGGCTAGTTACATGCAGTCAGAAAATGTTGTGGCTTGTAAGCAACTGGAATGTGATTTATCTTCTGAAGTGCTCCCCAAACCTTGCTGCCTTTCTTCCCATGTGTGTCTGGCATATTCTGGATGTGACTGGAAGATGTGCAACCTAGAATGTGTTGGCTGTCAGGAATGTTTGCCGGAGGGATCATCCTCCCTCCCTGCCTTCTTTTCTGGTCCAGTAGTCTAAACAGTAGATAGAAGTTATTTCCTGGCAAGTGTAAAGCCATACAAATAATTAGCATCTGAAGGCTTTCCTTTTTTTTACTTTACCTGGATTTATTACAAGATTTGGACAGCATGGGAACATAGGAATGAATGTAAAACCTAGATTCAGGGAGATGAAGGGAGATGATTTTGTGGTATGTGCATCAGATCTTTAACTCTTGGAAGCCACTCTGCTTATTTAATGCTTTTGTCTGGAGTCAAGATTTTTATCATCTCCTAAGAAAGGTTCATATACTGGAAAGAGGGTGCATATGCTTTTTAAGTAAAACTAATGACATATAATTTTAACTTCAATTTGCTAACTATCAGGATGCATAATTAGACTGTTACTTTAGTAATGTTTTCAAAATTACTGGCTTTGGACTTACCTCTTCAAAAATAGTAAGTCATGTATTTGGCTTGTAAATTCATGAAAGATGCTCTTCTTGAAGACTTGAATTTAAATATGATTTGTTATGCCCAAAGAAATTATATATTTTTTTTGTTATTGTATTTTTTGTTCTACAGTTATGATTGGTTCCAAACAGATAGTTTGATCACCGTTGTCATATATACTAAGCAGAAGGTAAGTGAAAAGGAGGATTACAAAATCCAGTTGTGATCTAGCTTGAATTCTGGAAGAACTTCATAAAAATTGTTGTGGTTTTTTTTCCCCCTTGACTGTGAAAGGATATGAATGAAGAGTTGGTGATAGTTGACTGTCAAGATAAACGATTAAGGGGAGAGATCATCATGGATGACTACTCATACCTTGTAGAAGTTGGTAGGTATTGTAATTTTGCAGTTGAAAATACTGAAGTTTCATTCTACTTTATTCAAACCCTTTCATTAGACCATACGCATTTTACGTGTACTACTTAATATTTTATTCCTTTTTCATTTAAGATGATTAAAGTACCTTGATGTGAATTAATTACATTGTGTATCAACTCACATCTTCATTTGTTAAGTATGTACTAAATGTTTTACATGTGGACTAAAGTGAAGTAAGAAATCAATTTTAAAGTTGTGTAAAATTTTTCTTCAAGTGTGTTTTTTATGGTTATTAAAATGGTCTTATTCAAAAGGACAAGTGCAATAATTTACATAAATGAAGATTAGTAGCTTTATATGAGCCGTTGTTAAAAGTAATGGGAAAAATGGTGCCTTTATGTATGAGGCCTGTAGAAGTCATGAGTAAAATTTCAAGGCCAAATAAAGATGCATAGGTTTCTAGGCTCATTAGTTCACTCAATATTCCTAGACTTACAGTGTAGGTGTATACAAAAGTGTGTGTTCATATATGTATATATGATGACTGGAATATAATTTTATTATTGCTTGACACAGAATTTGTTTGTCTTTATTTCAGACTTGGATCATGCAGTTTCAGAAGAAGTGGCTGGTAATTTCTGTCTCTTGCAGCGCTTCTGTATCTCTTCTAGGATAGTCCAGTCAGGAGTTGAACTTCAGTGATCCTTGTCAAGGTCCCTTCCAAGTCACGATATTCTATGATTCTAATATCAGAATGTGGAAATTTAGTTTATTTTTCTGACTCTTTGGATACTTTACAGTTTTACTTACCACCAGGTCCTGACACAGTCAATCAAACCATGCCATAACACTGAATAGTTTTTTTTTAAATGATGGCATTTGGCCCTGTGAAAGTAGTAAGCTGATAGTGCTCTGATCCCTCTGAATAAGATTAAATGTTAAAATAGTTAGAAGTTAGTTCTGTTGTGTATTTGTAAAATGTTCTTTGCTGAGACTGGGATTTTCTTGTATTTAATTATTCATTCAAATGGCCTTGAAAAGAAAGTATTAAGTAGTGGTAGTTACCAGTTTCCAGTACATGAGGACTCTGTGTTCATGAGCATTTTTCTTGACCAGATGGGCTGTGAAGCTGTCCTAGTTCCACAATCTATTTAGCAAATAAAGTATATTAATTATGCATATTAAATTAGTGCTTGTTGTTTTAATTGCACTCTAAAACATTATAGAGTGATAGGTAGAAGTATATTTAATTTGATATTCTAATTTAGTGGATTAACTACATTTGTCTTGAGAAATTTCTTCTAAATTCTTCTAAAATTTAGTTGTAACCGAGGAATGAATTTTTGTTTTTACAAAGTGTAACTAAAAGTAACAATGTGAAACCTTTTCTCTTCTAGTAAATATTGCTGAAAAAATAGGAAAAGTAGAAATTATCTTAAAGAAAAAGGATAACATTCATTGGAAAATGCTGGGACAGCCCTGGGGGTGTCATAATACATTTGTCAAACGCACAGACAGAGGTAAGCAATTTCATGGCCAAGTTACCAGTTGTTTTCTGAATTCTTGGAGCTTGTCAGTCATTTGGTTTCTTTCAGGATTTTCTGTTGCTGTAGTTGTACCTTCAATTCATTCATGATTGATGTCTAATCTTGTTGAAAGCTACTCAGGAGTTCTTGAAAGGATTCAACTTAGAGGTGGTTTTTTGCCTTGCTTTGGTTTGGTGGTTCATTTTGTCCCACATAGGAGTTGAAGGTCTTTCAGGCTTGTGGAAAGACTGGAAGAACCTAATAATGTAAGGTGAAGACTGCTTGAGTGTTGTTCCACCTCATGGCTACCTGTGCGCTTAATGTCCTTTCTGTCCGTGTGAAAAGACCCTGAGGGACAGTGCACAGATTTGTATCAATCATTATGGAAGTAACTGTAGTGAAGGTTTTCCTTCGCTTCCAGTTTTTTCTATAGATATAGTAACATCTTTCAACGTAATGTTGTTCCATCACACTACATCTTTGTAAGTTGATCTATTGACTTCAAGCCACCTGTAGGTATTAAAGCCAGCTCTGAATAAGCTGATGTGTCTGCAAGAAGCAGTCGATGTTATATGTGAGTTTAGTTTGTGGTAACAGAATAGTATGAACTTGACGCAGCATCAAAATATATTAAAATGATCAGTGTGGTTTTGGTTCTTCTCACCTAAATTAAAAATTTGTGCACAATTACATTGTGTAGTATAAGCATGCTCCTGATATTATTGCAAATTGCCCAGCTTCTCAAAAGCCTTCTTGGCCCTCTGTCTAATAATGCTCAGAAATGGACTGTTTGATATTAGTCTGCTCGATTTATGTGTGAAAGCAAAGCTGTACCTTTTTAAGAGCTAATTACGTGTTGATCACCATGTTGTACACCTCCTACTGCCTCTCAGTTATGCTATGTAGGCCTTCAACATCAAGAAATTACTGTGTTACAAAAAGGAAGACTGCATAAAAGCATATCTCTCTAGCAACCTTTAGCTTATGTAGAATATAATTTTCCTTATGAGAGTTTCAGAAACTGTTAAGTCATCCCCTTTAGCATTAGATTTTTCAATATAATCCTCTGTATTTAAGGGCTTACAGACTGATCTAATATATTGTCCACTGTCCATTGCTCATTTTCTCCTGCCTTATGCTTTTGGAAAAAAAAGAGAAAATAATCTGAAAGAACAAGAGCCACAGAATAGGGTGGCTTTGCAAATGAGGAAGGTGTGGATGATTGGATGCAATTGAGAAAAGTACATATTGAGCATTTATAACCAATGCTTTCTAGATTATTTATTTTGCACTTTTTTCCTAAGAAGTCAATCTCCAACATAGTATTTGTCCTGTAATGCAGAGGACTGTTATAAGGTATAAGATACAGTTATAACATATAAGATTTTTTTATATAATTTATAATATACTTTATTATGTGTCAGTGACTGAGTTCACATCAGCTTAAATTGAATCTTCAGAAAACTTAAGTTAAAGGGCTTGCTGAACCTAAGTTTCCCCTGATTAAAAAGGTGATGAATCTACCAAATAAAGTGATATCTATGGCTTTTTAATACCTACTCCAGAAACTTTTATTCTGCAGTTTTTTAATTTTAAAACCTCCAAATTTAAAATTGAGCATGCCAGAAGGTGTATAGATGAAGAATGTTGTGGCCTACATGTCTTTCCTTCATTCCAATCCTGTGCTTTCAGCTCAGCCATAAAATCTACATGTTGTAGCTTCTATTTATTCAGTTCAATGTTAAGTAGACAGTCTCCTTTTCTGTTTAGAATTGCGCTCCCTTACACTAAATTGCAGAATTTTCATATTTGCTTCTGCTTCTGTGGAAGCAAAATAATGTTATGACTGAAGATACTCATACCTTGTTCAGTGTGAGCACAGAATAAGTAATTAATAACTAAAAAAAAATAATTTTACAAAAATCTTTTTATCTGGTATTTCTATATGGCACTATATATAGGGTAGCACAGATATGTTGCCCTAAATACTCAGATTCTTTTTCACTTAGATTTATGTATCTTCCTCTGCTTATTCTCAGCATTACCTTTTATTTTTGATGGATGTGGGTCTTGTTTGAAGGCAGTGTAACTGATAACTTCCACTTCTGAAAATCTGGGAATAGAATTGAAAGTGGTTATATTATCTTGTTATACATGTTTTTTGTTTATTTTATTTGAGTTTTGTGTATTTGTAGGTTTTTTGGTAGCTTACACTTTCTAAGAAAAGTTATCATTTTACCTGCAATGTTTGCACGCTTCCAGTTTGGTGGTAAGGTTGTTCTGAGGCTGTGAATAATAAGTGCTTATGGGAGCACTGATATTTAATTCCTCAGGGTTTTCTTATCTTTGAGTTTTTCTCTAGTATTTCCATTGTATTGACCATTTCAAACATTTCCTTTGTATTCAAAGCACAGAAAGAAGGGCTGAAAAACAGGATTAACACTTGAAAATTTTCCTTGATTTTGTGTTTTTATAACTTGTTCACATGACAGCATTCATGAATGAGTTTGTAAAGGAGGGATGGGTGACCTCTGTGCGTAAACCCCTACACTTCAAAATTATTTAATCTTTATTTTTGAAACAGTTAAGTCTAAATTCTACAAAAAAGCGATGAAGCTTTTCTTCAGGGACAATGACATAATGCAGAGATGGTACTGGAAGCTTATGATAACTTTATGTTATGAAGAAACAATTAGCATAAACCTCTCCTTTTTTCCCCTTAAGCTGGGAAAGTCCTACTCTCAGGTAAATTGCCTATGTAGTCTCAAATTTCCGCTGAGTTTATACTAACATTTTGGCCAGTGTGTCTTAGTTAATTGGAAGGAAAGAACAAAATTGTTGAATTTCCTCAAAGGTGAGAGGAATTTTTTAAGAAAAACTAATGCAATTTCAGTGAACTACACTGTATCTTAGGATGTATCAGGAGATTCAGAAAAATATTCAATACCACTTCTACTGCTTAAGAAGGAAGTGCTTGCTTTTCTGGAGGAATAATTATTTATACTCCCACAGTATTGCATAGAAAACACAATTCAATATAAGTAGCTTGTCAGTGTAGGAAAGTTGGTGTCATTTCTCTTTACTAGCTATCATGAAACTGGTCATTAAAAGCATAAACAAAAACTAGTGGTCACCGTGCTGGCATCCTGTGAAATTTAAAAGCAGTATTTAAAAAAGTAAGATAAGACTTTCTCATTTAAAAACCAAACAAACAGAAAAAACAAACCCAAAAAGAACAACCAAGAAACATAACCCCAAACCAAACCCCAAAAGACCAAATTAGCACACAGCACAGTAATAGAGTGCAGGTTTTCTCATAGGTATTGACATGATTTTCTTTTAGGTGCCTTTTCTCAGAAATAAGATATGAAAGCAGACTTGTGAGGGGGCATGCATACAAAAGCAGTAGCCATATGAAAGTGAAAAATGATGTTAGTACGGGTGACTTTGGATGTGTGTGTGGGGGGGGGGTTTCCTCATGGAGAATAATTCTGAAAATGATTCTGAACTTTTAATCAAATCCTTGTTTTGGAGCATAACTAACTTCTGCTTTCTTAAAGAGGGTGCAACTATTGGCAGATGCGTAGGGTGTTCAGTAAAGAAGCAAGGTGCTGTTACCTCTGAGGGCTGAAATAGGATGTAATTTCTTTGTTTCATGGAGTGGTTTTAGTCCACGTTAAGTGAAAGATCATAAACCTTTTTTTGTTGGAAGTACCAGAAGGAAACAGAATGCTGATGCAGCACTTAATGTATATCAGCAAGACTTGTGTTGTGGCAGGGTGCTATTTGCTGCATAATTAGGGAAGGTTTAGCAGATGTGGATTCAGTGGAAAACTTATTTTGGGAGGGGAGAGAGACCATCTGGGAAGAGAGTGGCTGGCCTTTTTGGATAATAGGAACTAGCTTGTGAAATCTAGTAATTAACAGAAGCATTTGAGAAAACTGACAAATTGATGGTTAGCAGTAAGAGTTCATTGTTGTCTTAACTCCAAGACTAGGCTGCTGCCAGGAGTGGTGGGCAGCCACCTTCCTTCAGCTCTGTGGTCTAATCTCCATTATGTTGGCACTTACAGTACTTGAGGCTCTGTAATGAAATAACCTGAACAAAGTAAGGGTTAACGTTCAGCTGGCTGATGGACACTGTTGAGTGATACATGCTTGCTGGGAGTGGGGTGGAAATCCTCTACTTGAGAGGGAGGGGCAGCGGAGGGATTCGGTTTTTATACTTTGAAACTCTGTTCCAAGCGAACAGGCTGATATTGCTGCTTTAGCATTCCTAGCATTATGACTAACAAGTAAGAAATAAGAATTGTCTTTCAAGTTTTATCATTGAAGAAAAGCAAAAAGCATAATTCAAGGAGAAATGCTTAAATTAAACTCCCTTTCATGACAAGGAAGAACACAGGCAAAAGGCTAATACTCTCCAGAAGGTATCATTATCTGTGCAGCAGTTTTGTTAGTAAAATTAAATTTGTATGCCTATGAATCAATGTGCTGCATTTCTTGATTCCAGCAGAGGAAGAGGTTCAGTTTGAAGGGTGATGTCTCTGCCCTGTGATAATATTGGATTTTTGTGGCAAAGCTTTGCTAGGAGGGAGCTGCGGGAGTGCTTCTCTGAGATCAGGCACTGTGATGCTGGCACTTGATGTCTGCAGAAAGCTTGATCAAAGCTAACCTCGTCAGTAGTTACTTTCTCCACTTTGAAAATTACGATTTGCTTCTGGACCTTCATTGTGCTACAAAATTGAGAGAAGAATACCTTTTGTTTATGTATAGTACCAAATCATGTGTCTTTGCATCTGGCAGTTAACTTGGCTTCATGGGCTGATGAAAGCAAGTGTTCAGCTTCATCTTGCTACTAGGGGTTGGTATTCTCTTGTTGAAAGGCTTTTCTGCATTGCCACTTGTTTTTGCTTGTGACTTCAGGTTTTATTGAAACCACTGTGTTCTAGTTTTGGCAGGGATGGAGTTAGGGTTAGACCACAACACACTGATAATGAAATAATTTTAGTTAATACAACAAAGGCTACAAACTAAACTAGAAGTTTACTTAGACCTAGGCAGGTCTCTGTTTTTAAAGGTGAGATTGAGTGAATCAGGACAAAAGTTCTGTATGGCAAAATAAAAAGAAAAACAGGGAGGCAAAGGTTATTTATATGGAAAACGCTGGAATTAGTCAGGTTGTAAAGGTCAAAAAATTTTCAGGAAACAGTTGATGAATCATTTTTTTAGCTTCTCTCTCTCCACTCCCAAATATCTGTAAGAGTATTAGATGATCAGTATTATGGGCTATTGTAGTGGGCTTCTGTGGCTGAGTTTTGGTAGCAGGGGGGCTACAGGGGTGCCTTCTGTTAGAAGCTGCTAGAAGCTTCCCCTGTCTGGTGGAATCAATGCCAGCAGGCTCCAGGATGGGCTTCCAAGGCCAATCCAATCAAGAGTGATAGTAACGCCTCCATGATAACATATTTAAGAAAAGAAAGTTATCGCACAGTAAAAAATTCCAGCCAGGGAAGAGCTGAGTGAGAACATGGGAACAACAGTGCAGACACCAGTGCAGAAGGAGGGGGAGGAGGTGCTCCAGGTGCCGGAGATGAGGCCCCTGCCGCCCGTGGTGCAGACCATGGTGGAGCAGCTGTGCCTCTGCAGCCCATGGAGGACCATCAGGGTGCAGAGACTCACATGCAGCCCATGGAGAAGCCCATGCTGGAGGAGGTGGATGCATGAAGGAGACTGTGACCCTGTGGGAGGCCCAAGATGGATCAGGGTCCTACCAGGGACCTGCAGCCCGTGGAGAAAGGAGCCCACGCTGGCACGAGTTTTTCCCAGGTAGGACTTGTGGCCCCTGTGGGGGACCCACATCAGTACAGCTCATTCGTGAAGGACTGCACCCCATGGAGGAGTGACCCACAGGACAGCAGTTTGGGAAGAACTCACGCTGGAGAGGTCCATCAAGGACTGACTTCCATGGGAGGGACCCCACAGGAGCAGGGGAAGGACTCCTCTCCCTGGGCAGCGGCAGAAACAACAACTGACCATAACCCCCATTCCCCGTCCCCCTGCACTGCTGGGGGGGAGGAGGGAGAACATGGAAGGAAGGAGGGGTGGGAGCAAGGTGTTTTTAAGATTATTTTACTTCTCGCTCTTTTGCTCTGATCCTGTGTATAATAAATTTAATTAGTATCCCAGCTTTGAGTCTGTTTTGCCCGTGAAGGTGATCAGTAACTGACCTTTCCCAGCTCTTATCTCAACTCATGAATCCTTGGCTGTTTTTTTTCTCTCCTCTGTCCAGTTGCAGAGGGGAGTGAGAGAGCGGCTTTAGTGGGTACCTGGTATCCAGCCAGGGTCAACCCACTACAGCTATATTACCAACTTCACACATTCTTTTAAGCAATTCTTAAGTCTGCAGAACTGACAGCAATCTTGGCGTATTTATTTGTATACTGTACTTTGCAATCTTACAGTGTATTATTTTTCTAATTTCAAAAAACCTTTTAATAATATTTATATAGCTGGAGAGATGCTTTACTTCAAGATTGGTATGAAATGGAATTATTGACTTCAATTTTTTCAGAGCTTTAGGCATTCTTTTGATTCATCTGAAATGTTTGCTCATTCAAAATAAGGAATTTGTAGGATGTTAAATGAAAGGTGTGAGAAAAATCTTAATCAAGAAGATTTATTCCATATCAGAGACTTTACATTGTGTCTGTGCAGGCATTTTTAGTGGATAAACTCATTAGTAGATATTTGAATAATTTAAGAAAACAACTGTATGCATAAAAATGCCGTGGTCGTCCACTGTGGCAATACTGGTACATAAGGAATTTGCTGCTAATTTAGTCCATTGCCAAAGTGCATGTGCAGCTGAAATTTAGTAATCTGAGTGTATATTTCAGGCATAACTGCATGTATTTAGATGCTTGACTGTTCTAGCAGAGTTTATTTATACCCTTGGAAATAAGGTCAATTAGAAAGAAGCATGGCTGAGCTAGAACATACTGTTTAAATCCTTAACTTTTAAACAATTGGTGGATAACTATTGTTGGTTTGAAAGCTGTCCCCTGTTTAAAATTATTTGGTTTCTGTTGTGGTTGAATTGACAAGTTGTGATCCTGCACTTATTGAAGAAGGGAATGTTGGTAGTGATAGCTGTTCCTTCAGGCAGCAATTGACTGCACTGTCACAGAGCACTCTGTAACTAGTCTCCAGCAAACTCTTTAGCTGTGTTTTTAATCCAGAATATCTGGAAAGAGCAAAATGTTTGGGGTAATAATCCTGGACTAAGGAAACTGCAGTACAGATAAATTACTTGGAAAATGATAATTCATTACATGAAGTTACTGAAGTACTCAAAGTGGTCCTTAAATGACTCTTGGGGAACACTGGGGAAGGAGAATGGACGGGCTAGCTTACTGTGAACCCCTCTAACCTTTTTTGGTTGATGGTTGGTTTTGGTGTTGTTTTTTTTAAGTCCAGTGATCAGTGTCTGTTTGTGAATTGTACTCCTAGTTAAGCATAAAGATCAGCCAGGCTTACTGACTTGGGCTTCTCTCTGGTGCTCTTGGAAGTAAGAGCAAGGAAGCAATGGCAGTGGTTGCTGGAGCTGCAGCAATGCCTAGAATTTCCTTTACATTTTGTCTTGTATTTAAAGGAGACTTTACTGGAAAATTGCATAAGCCTTCTGTCAGGCAAGACTCACTTAAGAAGAGTCATTGTGTTGACTCAAGAAAGAATTTTGAAAGACATCAGGATTTAGGCCATGTACATAAAATAAAATGAACATCTGCGCCTGTAGTGAAGCCATGTTTACTGTCACAAGTTACCTCCTTATCTTCCATGCATAACTTCCAAGAGTATCTGCTCTGTGATCTTGCCAGACACAGTGGTTACGCTTCGCATTTTCCAGTCCTATCGTTTCATCAGTTCCTGACAAAGAATCCCTCTCTGGCTTCCCTGTAGGCCTCCTCTATATTATAGTTGAGAGTTGAGAAATACTTTCCTCTATTTAGCATTTGTTGTGAAATTAACCTTTGTAAGCATTTTTTATTTCCAGAAGGAAAGCATCCATGCCCTTTGTTCTTTGAAGTACTTCTTCCTTGCTGCTTCATCCCAGCTTAGTGTTCTGCAGTCTCAGGCTGTAATCAACAGGACATAGCCCTCTACTTTGTTGTGCTTTGTTGTGCTTAGACCCCGAAGTGCTGTAATGATGCAGATTACAGAGCTCAGGATGGCTACTTAGTTAAAATGGGTGCAGGGCTGGCCAGCCTTACACTGAGTACTTTGCCACAGAGGTTGTTTCCAGCATAAATGATGGGTTATTACCTCTGTTGTAAGAGAGGCAGTCTGAAATGCAAACCTTACATAGTGCTTTTATTTATTTATTTTAAATGCTTTCTTTTTTCAGTTACCTTTTGCCAGACATTTAGTTAATGCACAGGTTGAAAAGTACTGTATTTGAAACCAATGTCCTCGCCCCCAAAACAGCTGTGTTAACAAAAATTTATGCTGTACATAAGACCTTGTAGTTGATTTTAAGTGAGCATGTGAACATATAACTGGAGTTCATAATTCCTAGTTAGCCAAAAGGCACCAATTCATGTCTAAAATATTTACTGATAATGCTGAAGTGTTTCTTGCCTATGTAGGCACAGATGTTCATTTCATTTTATTTCATGTATAAGCATTTAAGCATTGGAATTGTGTACCTGAAAAATTGTGCAAAGCTGTATCAGAAATTCTTCTTGTGCTAATAACAGTCAAAGTGCAACAGTATGGGATGGTCAGGCCAATAAATATCTGAGATGCTGGGTGGGTTTGGATAGTCTGTTGCTAAGGACTGTGGTGCTCTGCTGGCTTATATTTCATTTGTGTTATGCCAGCTGGTTTTGGTCTGCATACGTGTACTCGTGCTGTAGTTACAAGGTGAATTCAGTGCAGGTACAGTGTAGTACAAGGGATTCTGTTTTCTGCTAGTTTCTGATGCTTTTCTACTTCTTCCCAGTCATTGCTGATAACTCAGAGGCCCAAAGTAAGGCTATAAATGAGTCCGTAGTCCAAAACTGTAAAAATAATTTTAAGTAATTATACAAGAAGCATCTATAGTGTTTTTATAATTGTATATACTGAAATACATATATTTCTCTATCTCTTACTGAAAGATATATAAGAAAAAAAAGACAGATTGAGACTTAACTAACAAGTAAAATCATGTTTATAGAACTGTTCTACAGAAAATGCAAGTTGGTTTCTAAGACAGAAGTTACCCATGACACCAAGCTTTTCTGCTTTATGTTGCCAAAGGGCACACATCTCCGTATTCCCACTGGACAACATGTTTACCTCAAACAAATTATTACAGGTAAGAAAAATTGAGAATGTAGTAATGGAATCCTTTTCATAGTCTTGAGAGAATGCCAAGTCCACGGCCACAAATTCCCTTGTCGTAGTTAGAAAGTCTCTGCTTCCAGAATCACAGTCAGTGCTTAATAATGAACTGACTGGATTAATATTGATGGAAAGCTAACTATTGAGGTGGCTGGCATTTACTGTTGACCTTATTGTCTCTACTTTCAACTTTCTCTTTAGAACATTCTCTCTACTGAAGTAGTGCTGTTCATCTTTGAAGGGGGAAAACTTATCATACATGTTATGTATCATTAGTCAGTTCCTTTTAATTTTTTGAAATGAGGAGGGTATTGTTGCAATTTTTCCTTTTTTTTTCCCCTTCTTCTGAGGGATTTATAGTAGTCATGGTAGCACTACTTTATACTCCAGTTGCACAATATTAATGATAACACAAGGCTGTGAGACGAATGTATCTTGAAAAGCATGTTTATGTGCTATTCATCAAAATTTTGTAAAAGGTGGACTTAAGGAAATGGAAGGCCAAAGAAATATCTGGTTTATTTTTTTAAAAGTACTTTTTAAAATATGTATATTAATGGTTATACTGGTCACTATACTTGGATTGCAATATGCATGGTAGAGAGATTTCTCAGAATTATTATTAAATATCCATTAATTGAGAACTGTTTTGTCCTCCTCCTCCTCCCTGCCTAATGCTTTGCTGGTGTCCAACTCTTGTGATCTTTCTTTCTATCATTATACAATGAATTTTTGAAATTATACTGCAAGAAAATATAACTGTGCAGTACTAAAACTCTGCTGTTTAAATTTAGAAAAAATCAAGTTCTTGAAATAAATGAAAATAAATGAAATTGTTTAGATTTTCAGGTTCTTCAGGGATGACTGAAGATCTTTTAATCTGGTGTTCTGGATTGCTAGATAGCACAGAAATAACATGTTGAGCAGTGACCTGAAATTTTTAATTTTCCAGTTCTGGTGCAGTGGAAAGTAATATACTTACATAAAAGCATGAGATGGTGTTATTTTTATGGGATATACAGATTATTTATTTACTCATTGTTTATTTTGCTATTTGTTTGTAGTAGCTGGATGTAGAGTGCTTTTCATATTATTTCAGCTATCTTTTGGTCTACTCTCTAGGGACAGAGGCAGTAAAACCATACACACCTGTATTGCCTTTTTTGCCATTGGATTTCCAAGAAACATCTCATCATGATGGTGTGCATATATATTTAATGATTAAAATTTATTCCTGTGGGCTGTTCACACAGGCACTTGACCACCTACAAATTGGTAAGTATATGGTGGGGTTTTTTGTGTTTGCCTTATCTTTAAAGGTTCGCTGTCTGAGTATTTTGATGTTCTTATCATTTACCTACTTATATATTGGGACATACTTACAACTTCTTTTAAACCTTGTTTTCATTCCCTAAATGTACAGGCTTATCCTCACTATAACTAGGAGTTGTCCATTACATAAAGCTCTCCTGACTGATCTGTGTGAACTATCACACATTAGAGTTGATCACTTTGATGTCTGATGCTCTGAGAACAAGTTTTTGTACTTTCACATAAAGAAAGCTAGGTCTTTTTTTATGGGACTTAAGATGCACTTCCTTTTTCATTTCAGATACAGAAGCAGATTTTTAATACTGACTTCGGAAATGTTTGTGTACTCATATCTTGTAAAATCCATCAAGACAAAACTTTTTAATTGTATATCTCTTCTTTTAACAAGAGTGATTCTTATGTGAAGTGTATAGTACCTTTCTGAAATGAACCTTAATACTACAAAGATGAAGGCAATATGAAATAACCTTTAAAAAATCAGAATACTGATTAGCTTGTTTTCATCTAATTAATGTTTTTCTTTTTTCTTTTTTTTTTTTTTTGAATAAAGGAGACTATGTTTCTGTCAGCAATCCTGAAGGCAACTTCAAGAAGTCACAAGTTCAAGCTTCAGAAGATCTCATTTTATTGGCAGGAGGCACAGGCTTCACACCAATGGTTAAACTGCTGAATTTTGCTCTGACTGAAGTTAGTTGTCTCAGGTATGTGTGATTATTGTGATTTAACCCAAGTTAGAAGGAAGAAACATAATGGGCAAGCCTCAGTGTTAATAAAACAACTAACAAAATAAAATGGTATGAAAGCATTTGTCTTCAACTTATGCCAAGAACTGGCATGCTTAAGGGAAGAGTGTCAGAAGCTTAGGCAATTTGCACATATTTGGTTATTGGCTACCCTCAACATAATGGGCTGATCTGCATTTTGGATTTTAGTTGTGGTACAAATGAGCTCACTGGGTAAAAACTTGGAGGAGTTTTTTTTTAACTAGCTTTCCATTTCAGTCTCTTTTTAGTATTGAAATATTTCAATGTAGGTATTGTTTTTTGGACTGAGAAGGGCTAAAACTGTTTATTTATAACTTCTCTCTGATATATTTGAATAGCTAGCATATTGTTTTCACCTGCTAAGTGACAGTAACACATTGTTACCGGATGAGCTCCAGTTTTAAAAAAAGTGCCACTTCTATAAGCAGAGCATTAAGTGTATTCAAATGCATAGAAAGGTGTGTATTGCATATGCATTCTATACTCTGCTTGTAAAATCTACAGAAGAAAGCATTACTTTTACGTGGTAAGGGAACAGGTTGTTTTGTCCTTCGGAACCCCAGAACTGGTACTTCTGCTTTTGAAACAGCATAGAGATATTAATTGGACACTAATCTTCATACTAAAGCTAAAAAGGATGAGATGCACTGCAGAAGTTTGTTTCTAAAAAAACAACCAAACCCTAAATTGAGACACTATTCTTATATTGTTTATATTTCAGCAATGACATATAATCCTGTTTTGTGAGCAGAGAGATTGTGTACTGTCTAGCTCTTCCAAAGCATCCTGTATTGTCAGTAGCAAATAGCAAGTGGCTGGCTGGCCTTGCCAATCCAAAGGGTAAATCTATCATCTGGCAAAATGCTTGGGAAGCACATTTTTTACACTTTTCAGCATGACTTCTTATGGGAATTCAATGTTAGTTTAGGATGCAGCAGCATCTGTTTCCTTTACTAGTCAATTCAAAGTAAACAAATTTTTCCTTCTTGCTGTGGAGGCTTGTTAGGTGAATGACTTGATCTGGTACAGATTCTGGTTATATGCAGACACTTAAACATTTGTTTTTCTGACTGTTCTAGGCAATTTAGTTTCTTGGCCTTATATGTGCTCTTTAACCATCATTTTCTTTTTTGGGAAAATATTACAAGAGTGTCTTTAATATATGTACATTTATATGTATGAGATACATGTAATTGTAAACAACATAAATATGATTTGCATAGAATTATCTTATTTAGCAAAGTAACTGTTGTCCTAAGCTTGGATTGCACTTGCAGGAACACGAATTGCAGAAAGCTGAGGAATAATCTATGCAGTGATTGACTTGTCACCTGTGGGTGCCAAAGCAGCCTCTGTCTGGAGTGCTGTGCGAGTGCTGCTGAACTTCTGGGGCTGCAGTGTGAGTGCTGGAGAATCTGCAGCCTCCCTAAGCAGCATTTGCTGTTATGCAATGGGCTAGGATCAATGGATTTTCATTCTTACTGTCTAGTCAAAGTTTCCCTATTATCTTTTAAGTCTGCTATTTCTTGCCTATGGTAAACGGGGAAAACAATTTGTTCTCTTCTTGCCTGCATTATCCTTTTGTGAAGGGTAATGATCCTGAAGTCATAATGACTTGTTTCCTCTCTTACAGGCCAAATTGTATTTGGCCAAAGTATTAATTAAAAAAGAATAGCGGTCCTCTACACTTTCTTTTTAAGATGAGGTTTTTTTGCTCCTTTTTTACTGATGGTGTATAACTGCTATCAGTTATCAGTTAATAGGTACATTTCTTTAAAAAGGTACTAAACACTAGATGGAGGGCTAATGCTCTTCTCGAGTATAGGATGCTTGTAGTCATTTATTGATTCTCCTTGATAGTTGCATCTTCCCTTGTCTCCAGCTTTTCATTCCTAAATTACCACTCTGTCCTCATATTCACTTTTAATATAGTATCCCACTTTCATCATCATTCTTGTTTGGAAGGTGATTTTGTAACTTTCTACCTCCTCTTTTTCCTAAAATCCTATAAGGGTCTCTAACTCCTCTCTGTACAGCTTTCCATAGGACCTCACATACCAATTTTTTTTTACTTTATTAAAATCTACATCCCTTGAAGTAGCTTCCAGTATGCCAGATTCACCCTATTTCCTTCCAAAGAGCTGATGAACTTTCTAATTTGTTATCTAAACTTTTGTCAGCATTGTCTCAGCCAGCTTTTCTTTACTGGTGAGGATCATGTCTCTTCATTTCAACTGGGTTTTCTGTTCTCTTGATAGTGCCGAGTACTGAGCAGCACTGCAGCAGATATATTTGTCTACACTGGGAAGTATCAGTAAGAGTGTCTCAACCAACTTGTACCTTTGTACCCAATGAAAAAAATGAATGATTTTCCTATGCACTTTCTATTGGCTTTTTCCCCACCTGTGTAACACTCGATGCTCTGGTGCACCATGCCCGCATTTAGAGCACTGCATTCTTTCTTGTAGTGAGCTTTGTTTTCTGGGTTTTCAGAGGGCCCCGGTGAGGATACAATGTAGCTGATTTGGGGCTGTTTTGTTTTATACCAGGCAAGTGTTCCCAAAGCTTGTTCACTGTATCTCACTTTGAGTTGTAATGCATCTGAAACTTGTTTCTCTCAGTAACACTACAGGTGATGTGTATTATATACAACATATGTATTTTATATGTTTATGAGTTTTTGTATTTTGACGGCAGAAAACGAAATGTTTCTCAAATACAAGATGGCATCTGATGTAGCTTATAAGAGTTTTACTGGTATCTTGAAGTGCTTCCAAAGGGGGAAAAAGGTTAGAAATCAGAAAAATGTGGTTTCTTCAAACTGGGAGAACATAGGCTTCTAACCTGCAGTTGAAGAACAGCTGGAGGTCATGAACTCTCTGCAGAAGCCCTAGCATATGTGAAAGATGTGTGAAAGTATGTGTGAAAGATTGTTCTCTGCAAAGTATAGAGCAGGAGGTGATAGGAATTAATAGTTCCTGTGCAGGATCATGTAAACATACTGTGTCTAGCACTAGTCTCTTAGAATCAAGCTTGGCTTGTAAATGGTACACTGGGTAGTGGAGTGCCATGTTGTGGAACTGGAATTGCAGGACTGTGTGATGTGCAAGACCAGCAGGCTTAGCTGACAGGTACGCTTGTGGTTCTCCATGCATCCCAGTGCTCTGGCTTCCTGCAAGTAGGGCACCAAACTTACTGCTTCTGACAGCACAGCAACATGCTCTCTCTGTGCAGAGCTGTGCCTGAGTAGAAAAAGCAAGCCCTCTGGGATTAATTCAGGAACCGCTTGCATTTAACAGTACATCATCTGTCTTACGTGTTGGTGCAGCCTCACCTTGAATATTGTGTGCAGTTTTGGGCACCCCAATATAAGAAAGATATTAAGCTCTTATAGAGCATCCAGTGGAGGGCAGTGAAGATGGGGAAGGGCCTTGAGGGGAAGCTGTATGAGGAGCGGCTGAGGTCACTTGATCTGTTCAGTCCAGAGAAGAGGAGACTGAGGAGAGACCTCATTGCAGTCTAGAACTTCCTTGTGAGCGGAAGAGGAAGGGCAGGCACTGATCTTTTCTCTGTGGTGACCAGTGACAGGACCCAAGGGAATGGCCTGAAGTTGTGTCAGGAAAGATTTACGTTGGATATTAGGAAAAGGTTCTTCACCCACAAGGTGGTTGGGTACTGGGGAAGTGGTCACAGCACCAAGCCTGACAGAGTTCAAGAAGCATTTAGATGATACTGTGAGGCACATGGTGTGACTCTTGGGGATGGTCCTATGCAGGGCTAAGGGTTGGACCTGGTACAGAGCTGTAGTTAGCTCTTGAAGCTATGTGTTAATTTTCTTCTCTGTGTTAACATTTCATCTTTATAAAATTAATATTGACATAACCTTCCTAATTCCAGTTTCACCTCTACAAGCTGGTGTGTGTAATATTAAGAAGGTGTACAGAGTTCATATACCAGCTATTAATTGTAGTGCTCAAACAATGAGAAACCACTAGATAAAACTTGACAAGTTTTATTGTAATTTCAGACAGGTCTTAGTAACTTTAAGAGACTTTATTTTTCTTAGGACAGGAATTCCTGAACTAGAGGGTGCAAATGCAGACAGGGTTGTGGCATTTAGAAGAAAGGCCACTAGTCCAACAGACTTTCAGTTACAGCAAGAAAGAAATTATATTGGGTTAGTGGCAAAAAGATTTGAGGATTGAAGAGTTGCAAAAAAACAAAGAAATAAAAAACGTAAGTAAAAGGTTTCTGTATGATACAATAAGTTCTGATTGTTTAACATGTTTCAAATACAGAAACAGTCTGCAGTTAATTTTTTTTTTTTTTTTTAAGGACAGCGAAGCTGATCTTCTTCAACAAAACAGAAGATGACATACTTTGGAGAAATGAACTAGAGCAATTAGCTCTTAAAGATGAAAGGTATTTAAAAGTCTTATGGAGAACAACTTGTACCATCTTAGTCTATAGGAGAACAGGTCCAGGGACTTAGACTAACTGTACAGCTTTGGCACAAGGACAGATTCTGATTCCGTAAGTTCTTAGCTAAGGATATAATGAGACGTAGGGAGTGGAAGGAGTTGTATTGGTCACAGATGCATAGCAGAGGTTATGTCATTATGTTCTGTAGGTTCCCAGAGGAAGCCAGGGATTTCATTGGACAGTGTTTAGTAGATGGTTATTGGTTAGTTACATGTTAGATGAAGTGATTTTTTAAGACTGAGAAGTTTTTGATGGTGAAGAAAATTTGCCTTAGCCTTAACAATAGAAAACACAGATATGCAAAAGAGGCATAGAAGTGATAGAGGATAGTGTGCCCCACTATGAATTTAGAGAAATCTTAAAAAGTCTTTTTGGTGTCACTTGTTGGGAAAATATTTATGTAGAAATTCAAAGTTTAAATAGGCTTGTTACTTTCATTTTTCCTTACTAATTGTTGCATTTTTCTCTCAATTACATTTTAATTGTGGATTAAAATGCACTAGTACCCATGTAATGTCAATTTAATTTAGCAGGCCATAGTTTTGTCAGGAAACACAGGATTATCAGATTACCTTTTAATTTCAGTTTCCTTGCTCTTATCACTAGATAAATTGTCATTGCTTAGATTTTACATGATAAAAGTATGTTTTGTTTATGCTTACCTAATTGTTAGTTGAATTGTTTCTTGGTTGAAACCACTTGTTCCTTCACAACACTGAAGTGAAAAATCAATACTTCATACCCTTGTGATGTCTGGCACTTTCAAAGCTCCATAGTCTAGACATTGTGCAAATTTACAGTAAAAACCCTTTCTCCCTTTCAGTAACAGCCTCAGATATACAAGTGCTTGTTTTTTTACTGAATTACTATTCTGTTAGTGAGTTTTTGAAACCACTTATAATAGTTTCTCATTAATTAAATTGTGCTGGCATTTTCACAGTAAAATCTGTGCTTTAGTATCTTAATTGGTCCCAGCTGGTTTCGTTGTTGTTGTTGTTGTTGTTTTGGGGGTTTTTTGGTTGGTTGGTTTTCACCTTTTTTTTTGAAAGGTGAAATATGCAGCTGGAATTTTTAACATTGAAAGATTTGGTTAAATAATTAAATATGCAATATTAGAGGCGATTTGACTGACTTGATCAATAGGAACAACTTAAATATCTCTCAGATCTGATACTGCAGTGAGGAGCTGAGCAGAACAGGAAAGTAATCATAGTGTCACGTAATGACACTATGTAAAGTCATCAGTGTCTTGATCAATAGCATTTTGTGTAGCAGATTTCTAATCAGAGGCACTATTTATGAAATATTCTTCTGCTTACCAGGTTTGAGGTTCAGTTCATTCTTTCACAACCGACAAAGGACTGGGTGGGTAAACAGGGGAAGATTTCTTCATCTCTTCTCTCTGAGTTTGTGAAAAGAAGCAGAAAAGACTCCAAAGTGCTTATCTGCATCTGTGGTCCAACACCTTTTACAGAACAAGGAGTACAGTGAGTATTTTGAATGATGAACTAGAAAGCAAAGAATTTTAAAAAATTTGATCACCTAGTTAGATATAATGTTTCTGATTTGGTAGACTTTCAGAAATGGCCTTACATTTTCTGCTTTGCAAGAAAATTTTAAAAATGTTTTAAGATGTAAACAAAAAAAAAGAATTTATAAAAAAAAGGAATTTAAAAAAAATCACCTCGTATCATACTTGAGGAATGTGTTTATATTTAGTGTGTAGCTAAGTAAGTATCAGAAATATGTAATTTTCATGAGTTCTAGTAAGTTGTCCAAAACTTTGTAAGAGCATCTCTTTCACAGTGACTGGTTTTCCCCAAGTTTTTAAATGCTGCTTTTAATTTGATGCTCATAGAAAAGTTGCAGTAACAGGAAATAAGCTTTCTGTGTTGGTGTTAGCTTGACAAATTAAGCTAGGGAAGTAAAGTTCAAAACAATTGTTCTATACAAACATTTCTCTTGCTTATTTTATTTAATTAATGCATTTGTTTATGGCTGTACCTAATACTTTTCTTATTCTATATGCATATTTAGAGATAAATATGTCCGCTAACTTTCTCTTGCCCACCTTTAAAATATTGAACCAATATGGTTGCATTTCTGAAGTCCTAATGAAGTTTAGGTGGATTTAATGGAGGGTGGAATTGGCCAATAATAATGCCACCTCTTGAGAAATCTGAGATAATTCAAATTATGTCTGTATTTATTTTTAGAAATTGTTTTCAGGATCCAAAAAGTTAATGCAGTATATCTCAGCTCCTGGGCATTGTTTCCTAAATATATTTGCGGGGGTAAATGTCATGGTGCATGTTTGAATAAAAACAAGATGGTGCTGACTGATCTATGTCTGCGGTGGGTTTTAGGTTCCAAATATTAATATTGCCAACTTGATTTGTGACTTTCAGATATCTGAAGAATCTTGGATACTCCCAAGAAGAGATACATGCTTTTACTGCATAAACCCATACGAGGATATCAATGTTTGTTTGTATAATTCAGTGTTATTTATTTACCTTCATGAATTTAAATAAGTGAGAAGCAATTTTGTAAGACTTGAAATTTCATTCTTGGTACCAAACTGTTTCTCGGAAGAATTATACCTTTGAAAAAAATTTATACTGTGTTTTATCTTCTTTTTGTAAATATTTTTGCAATACTTAAGTCATCCAGGGTATTAATTTATTGTAGAGGCAAGCAAAAAATTATACTATACATTACATAAGATATTTCATGTTGTTGGTTTATGAGAATTCTTGAATTTATGAAAAGCGCTGATTTAGGTTTTGACTTGATAAAGCTTATTATTTCTTACTGTAAAATGTCTTAAGAGCAATACTGTCTGAAATTAAATATTGCACTGTAACTCAGGTAACTGGTCATTGAAAAGTGTTCTTTTTCATCTGATGTCTCTATTTGACTTGCAAGTGATCCAGATACATTTTTGGCTTTGTAAACAAAGAATAAAAGTACCTTTGGTAAAATATAAAATTTACATCAAATAATAAAAAAATAATAATTTTACATTACTTTATGCATTTCTGTAATTTTTTTTGTATAATGTCATACAGAAGGGTTTCCACAAGCTTGATACACCATCTGAGAACTCAAAACAGAGACACAGAGTCTTGGTCTCCCACAAAACTTCCCATGTAACCTCACTGGTATTGGGCAACCCTCGTCATCAGGCATTCTGAGGGTAAAAACAGCTTATAGCCCACAGGTACCAGGGTCAGGACCATAGAAATATATAAAAATATTTAACAGGTTGCACTAGTATTACATGAGGTTATTTTATTTAAATCAGTGTAGTTTTTACTCCATTATTAAAAGTGTATTATTGTGAGAAAATAATCTGCTGTCTAATTGCAGTTTGGAGAAAAAAGCAGTAAAGCATCTCTTCCCCTTCTAGATGTTGTCAGTAATATCTGTGGGCATTGTTTTGTATGCCATCCAGTACTCTTTGTCTTCCTGTTGTGTTGAATGGGTATTTCTTCCTCCTAAGCAGCCAGACTTGTAGCTGTGGCATTAATACTTCAGCATTCAAGAAAAATGTTTTAATGAAACCCTTTAAAAAGGTTAAATAGCTATCTGACAGTGACTGGCTATGCTAAACTGATCTGTCATCGCTTCAGTGCCCCATGTTTATTGGACTTGAAGTTAGAAAAGGATCTTGTCAGTCGTTGCCTATAGGTAACAAGTTCACAGAATCACAGAATCATTAAGGTTGGAAAAGACCTCCAAGATCTTTGAGTCCAACCTGTGACCAATGCCCACCTTGTCAGCCAACCCAGAGCACTGAGTGCCACGTCCAGTCGTTCCTTGGACACCTCCAGGGATAAGGACTCCACCATCTCCCAGGGCAGCCCCTTCTAATGCCTGACAACCCTTTCACTGAAGATATTTTTCCAATATCCAACCTGACAACTTGAAGCAGTTTTCCTCTCATCCTGTCCCTTGTTCCCTGGGAGCAGAGCCTGAGCCCCACCTGGCTCCACCTTCCTGTCAGAGAGTTGCAGAGAGCGAGAAGGTCCCCCCTGAGCCTCCTTTTCTCCAAGCTGAGCCCTCCCAGCTCACTCAGCTGCCCCAGCCCCTTTCCCAGCTCTGTTCCCTTCTCTGGACGCTCTGCAGCCCCTCAACATCTCTCTTGCAGTGAGGGCCCAGAACTGGACACAGCATTTGAGGTGGTACCTCAGCAACCCAGCACTGAAATGGCATTAGAGACTCCCCAAATCCCAGTGCCCACAGAAGGGGCTGAGGAAGCACCACTGGGGTCTCTGGTGACTGGATTGTGATCAAGTTACCAGTTCTGTGACCAAGGGAAGATTAAAAAGCCATGGCAAGATGCTGATGGCTGCAGCTGAACTGGGCTGTTTTTAAGGGGTTAAACCTGATTTACATGTCGTGGGGGTTTTGTGGGGTCTCAGTGACACAAAACACCAACGTTATTTCAGAAGAGATGGTGGTATTGTCATAATTTAGTCATCTAGAAGGATCTAAATGTTTTCAGTTATAATTTTGCAATGCCATATTTGTGGATGTTTCTACTATAAAGTTCTGAACAGGTTTCTCTTCCTCAGAGCAGAAGCATCAGTGATATGCTGGAAAAAGAAAACACTTTTGACTTTTATTATTTTTTCCTAAAAATATTCCTACTCAAAACCTGAGTGATACTGAGATGCTGATGTTACTGATGAAGAGCAGAAGATGACTGACATGCAAAAGATACATCCTTGGAGGTCTCAATATGCAAATGTTTTACCTTTGAAAACTTTTGAATGACTGCTGCTCCTAGTTAGCTTCTGATTCGCTCATTGTCAGTCACTAACAAGCACTGAATTCAGAAATCTAAATTTGGCCTGGTTAAGGGAACAGGCTGGAGATTCCTGCATGATATCATCCATGAACCAACATGAAGTTGTCACTTGGACCAGTGTGCTGCGAGGACACAATTACACAGGGGGAGAGAAAAAGGCTGATGATCCTGAGGTGTGACATGTTAAATAGTGAGTGACCATTTTTACTTTCTTTAGGGATGATCGTAGAATCATAGAATGGCTTGGGTTGGAAGGGACCTTGTACTGGTTTAAAAGTAAACCAGTGGGAGAAATGAACCCAACTCCAGAGAGATTATAAATCAGTTACAATTTACTAAAAGTAAATTACAATAGATGCAATGATACAGAGAATAACTGATTTTAATCCACAAAGACAGATGTATAAGCCAGTCCCCTGGGACAAGAACAGAACAGTGTTCATTGTCTCCTCGCATGCATTTTTTTCCTAAGCAAAACTGATATTTGGGAGAAGCCACGGAAACCACCATGTAGGTGTATCTTTTATCATACTAACCTTTTTTTAGGAAAATTCCTGCGTTACAGACCTGTGCAACACCCACCTTGTCACGGTCACAAACTTAGTGCATTGGTAACCTCTTCAGTGGCTTATGCTGCATGCAGCTGAAATAAAGTTTCATCTCCTCCCTCACAAGGTATATTGTCAGTATCTTGGAAATAAATCTGCCTGTTGCACCCTAATTTTGCTGTTTTGAAAACAACCAACCATAACCAAACGAAAACCTTAACCTTTCCACACAGATGTATGGAAGTTACACCCACAAAATCTGCACGTTAAATTACAATGTCTCATTCTTCTCTTGCAGATAGATCTGTAAGATGATTCTTCCAGCTGCATGGTGTGGGAAAAGGAGAATATTTTTGATTCTACGCACAGTCCTCATTGCTCTGACTTTGTCAAGGATGATATCTCTATGGGGATTCCTTCTAGACTGCTTCAGGACAACCTCCTTTAGCGTGGAATTCTATTTTTTCAACTGAGAAAATACCTGTTTAAGTATCTTTTTGCAACAATTGAAACCCAGATCACATCCAAGACAGTAATTGTGAGCAGCAATAATTTGATATCTGTAGTGGAGTTAAGTGGAGGGACACTCTTTTCCAAGTTCCAAAGTGGACTTTCTGCTGAGATGTTTGCTATACATCTGAAGCCCAGTTCACTGCCTAAATCTCCTATCTCGCTATTTAGGTCTTTGATCACTGGTGATGTAACGCAACAATATCTGACTGGAACTGAAGCAGAGGTTTTTCCAAGTGTCTGGAAAAATCCTTTGCATTTTACATCCTTTGGCTGTATCCTTTGGAGTCTTTCTGTGACAATAGTTATAAAGTGCTGTGAAAGCAGGCGTAGGTTTTAATTTTTTTTAACTGTCTTCAGGTTTTTCCTGTATATTTTTATTAAATATATATATATTCACTGCTAAAGGATTAATAGTTTTATGATTTTCCTGATATTACTTTAAGTGGTCTTATTAAAATAACTGTTTTCACACAATCATCAGCAAGAATAATCCTGCTTCATTTTATTCCTTTCTACAGATATTTAAATCTACTTGTAGGAGGGGTTATGTCATTTTCTAGGCTAGTCTGGAGAAATTTAGATTGAAAAAAACTCCAAATTCTCTGTATCTCCACCCTTTCAACTTCTTGAGCAGATATAAATATTAAAATTGCCAATCACCGAAGGAAAAAACCCTCAATTCATGTTTTTACAGATCTGTCTTGGAGTGTGTGATCAGTGGATTAACACTCTAGTCAGAATCCAAATTTACTTAGTCATGGGCCAGAGTAAATATTCCCTGGCTGTTTTGCCATACAGTCGTATGCAATACAGATTCTCTCAGTTAACCACCTGCCTTTCATTCTTTGATTTTCCTGTTATTGGACAAATTTCATGTTTTGCCAGCAGAAGTTTCAGGGCAGGCCTGGGTGCTTAGTTCCTATGGAAACAGACTAATGTCTTCACACAAACTGGACATGCTGAGTTGCTGTGGCAACACAGGTACGAAATTCTAGTAGGTGTAGAAAATGTTGAGTCTGTGTTGACTGCTAAGTCTGAGCATCTGGCATCTGCCAGTAGCAGGTGCTGGATGCCCCAGAAGGGAGTGGAGAGGACTCTAGGATGCAGATGATGGCCTTAAGCCTTTAAAATGGCAGAATCTTCCTCCCAGCTTGCATATCTTTCTGCATTTAACCATGAGAAATGCACTTGTATTGTGTGTTTTGTAGCTTCCCAGGGGATTTATAGATTCTGTTATTGATGATTGGGCTTGCAGAGGTCAAACAGGAATGTCTGGTTTTTGTCACCAACTTGCAAATGTTTCTAATTGAAATGTACCGTATGGCAATCCTACCTATATTTGCATCTGGAGATAGAAAACAGGGTCCTGTTGGAAATATTTTCTCCTATTTGAAATACAGAATGCATTTCAAATGCAGTGAGAAGAGGCAAGGAAGATCTAGTCACTGTAGATTTAAAAAAGAAGTTTGAATCACTTACTGTGCTGGTTTAAAGGTAAACCAGCAGGGGAAATGAACCCAACTCAAAAGAGAGATTTTAAGTCAGAATAACAATTTAATAAAATAATACAATAAGTACGATTATACAGACAAACAATTGGTTTTAACCCACAAAACCCAAATGTATAAGCCGGCACCCTGGGGCATGAACAGAGTGGTGTTCATTGGACCCCCTGAGTCCAAAGTAAAAGGAGAGGGGAAAAACCTGTTGGTGAGAGTGCTGTTGCAGTCTGGTCAAGAGTGGTGGTTGCAGTCCAGTCGAGAGTGGTGGTTGCAGTCTGGTTGAGAGTGGTGGTCTGCAGTCTTCCTCTGGATCCCACGAGTGGTTAAAAAAGTCCCAAAACCCCAAGATTATATATCCTCCAGTTCAGGCAGGAATGCCCAGTACCTCCCTCAGGGCGGGGAGTTCCACAATGGGTGTGAGGACAGGAGCATCCTCTTATCTCGCAGGCCTCTTAACACCCAGTTTATAGCCTGAGGAGTCAGGCTGCTCTGGGCAGATGGTGTAAATGGTCTATTGATAACAGTTTCTTGGAAATGGCATGGAGGGCTATAGAATACACAGTTTTGGGTTACACCCATCCAGTGATGAACTGGTCCCAGCTGTTCTAACTAGGACACTTACAGAAGATACAAAGATAGGTACATATTCACCTGGCAGAAAATGGGGTGCGGGAAGGAGACTTGAGATAATGTGATAGAGGGATAACTAACTGCATGCTGCTCAAATTGACTAAACTGTTAGTCATGCAAGAGAAACTTTTAGCAATGTATATTTAAAGACAGGTGTGTTAGCTAAAGCACAGTATGATAGGATCTTTCTCCTCACTAAGTCAAAAGTGGTGTCTGGCTCATTTCCAAAAAGGAGAAAGAAAGGTTGCTAAACCAATTGACCAGATTAGGATGGGGAGAAGGGAGTCATCTTGCTTCTCCTTTTGGTCTTGTTGATCTCTGCTCTGAACTGTGTCCCTCTTGATCAAACGAAGGTCAGTGCGGAATACAAAGTCAAACTTTGAGAATCATCTCCAAAAGAGATGAAGAGAAGACAAACCATTTTAGAGAAGGGTCATCTATTTCAGTTAAAATTGTGAAAACTACACCCTGAGTGGTGATCATTGCAAGAAAAGTGTTCCAGGGAGGTTCTGCTCTGATGCATGCTCCAAAATGGCAATACAGGAGATGTGAGTGACAGCTCTAAATGTAGGCTGTTTGGGTGATGAAAAGAAATTATGTCTAGGAAGGTAATAATCTAGTTGCTTCTGTTAACTATAAAATGAAAAAAAGCCTTTATGTTTTCAATGATCCATTCAGATCTAAATGCTCCTAGACTACAGGGAGGGGAGAGAAAGGAGTGTGTATATACAATGTAACTGTGTTAAATTCTTGGCGGAAGACTTCTAAAAATTAGGAACCTGAAGGTAGGTACCTAAATACAGGGGCATGAAAACTAAGTCTTAGAGGCAGAAAGAGCAGCTGAGTGCCTCGGTGCCCACCAGTGTGAGCATGTGTCATTGTCATGTGTGTCTTAAGGAAGAGCCATCTTCTACATTCACAGCAGGATGAACCACTGCTGAAAATTGCATCCAAAGCCTCTGATAGCTCAGACTGTTTGTGCTCCTAAATACCACAGTCACCGTGAGTCTTAAGTAAGGTAGTCTTCACTTGTCACCTCCCCTTAGCCATTCAACAAGATGCGTGAATAAAAGCAGAGTAGATTCGTTGTGGCAGGCATGTTTTAAGTCCAAAAAGTGTTTAAATAACCATCTTAAATCCATCTACTATCCCCTCAAGATTCTACATCATTCCTTCCAGGAAAAATAAGTTTAATAACAGGATTTTGGTGCACTAGTCAAATGAACAATGTTCTTTTTTGGTGCAGAGATTCCTGTGAAATTATTTTCCTGTAAAGAATACTGAATAGTGAAATCTTAAATAACAAATTTCCTGGGTAAGTCATACTAATATGCAGAGATTCCTCTGCATATATTGAAACCAGTGAAACAATTTTAATAATTTAATATCTTCCCTGTTGTTTTTTCACAAACTGTAGAAAACTTGCCAGCAAAGCTTCAGAGTTTACATGCTGAATTATTCCCATGTCCTCTTCTTGAGAAACAACCAGGGACTTGACCAGCCCTCCCAAGCTTGCATCCTGGAAACCACAAAGCTTGGTGTAGGCTGCTTTGTCTCTGTTCAGGCACTTAATGTGAGGGATACTGGTACTACAGGACTGGTGCTCTACTAGCTTTGGACTTTGTGAATATAGTAAAGATGGACCCTGCAAAAATGTTTTTGCAAACTTTATACTGTTTACCTAATATTAAGTAACAAAATCCAGGGAATTTCAGTAGTAGGATTTCTCTGGCTGAGTCCTGTTGGGGTAGGCCAGAGTTGCTGAAAGTGTTTTATGTGCTGTGCAGGAGATGAGGCAGACTGGACTGTCTGGGCAGTGCACCATGGTTTCTGAGTCATATCAGTCCAGTTTTGGAAGAAATTTGTTTACCTTTCTTCTCCTCTTTTTGTAGGACAGCAGCACTATGCAGAACTAGAGATGGTCATTAAACAAGGGCAAGGAAGGGAATTCTGTATCGATAACATACCAGTTTCTGCTTATATAGGATGTTTGGTGAATTGTTTTTCAGACTTGTTTGTACATCTCTTTGTCCAGTGAGTCTAATCTCTAGTTTAGGTTGCCTCATCAGTGCTGTTGTCTCAAAATGTCTCTCTATATTACTCCCTTTAATTTAAGGTCTCAAACCACCTCATATGCATGAACATAGCTTATATACTCCACAGCAATTATGACTTATGTGTGTGTATCTGTCCCCTGTGCCTAACACTATGCTCACCATTCTCCTCGGCATCATGCTCCTCTGCTCCATGCTGCTCTCTTTCCTCTCCCCTTAAGCTGAGAAACTGATAAGCAGAATCAAACAAAATCAAACAGAATCAAATTAAACTCAGATCAACCATCACAAATTTCAGCTGTAAGTCTCTTCTTTCTGTTTCAGACATAAAACTGGTGTGCCCTCCTTTTTTTTCCCTATTTAAGTTTGTCTAAGGCAAGAAACAGCATCTCCCAGCAAACCACATCTTGTTAAGATTAAAAAAACCACAACCCTTTAGCACATGTTGAGGACATAAGAACATGGTGTCTTTCCTATGTAAGGGAGAGATTCGCCAATCTCTCTTGATAAGGCCTTGTAATGAAGGTGTAACTTATCTTGGTGAGCACTTAAATCTGTGTAGCATTCCCTGGCATTCTTTTAGTAAAATAAGAATAATTTAGTAATAAAATGTCTCAGTGTATCTATAGCTACTAAAGAACTTCTCCCAGCCCAGCAAATAATTGCTTTGGAAAATAATTTCTTAAACATTCATAACTAATAAAGATCTGGCAACAAAGCTTGTAACTAGAGGCCAAATTTTTATATAGTCTTTTCCTGTTTATTATTACTATGACTACTTTGAAGTGACTGTAAAGAAAAATTGAGTGTGGCTCCTTTCCTTTTTTATCCTTTGCCAGAAATCAAGAAAACCCATGAATCCTGTGCATAACTGCTTATATTTTCAACTAGAAATTCTAGTTTTGTATATTCTTCAAGTTAGCAGAAAAGTTAACTAAATTTTTATACTGCAAGCTAAGGATGATTAAAAATAACTGCTTGAAATACGTTTTCATCAATTATTAACCTTTTTTTGACTACTAGTACTAAAGACACCGTTTTCAGCTTCCTCAGCCCATCAGTTGCTATTAAGAGAACTTACAGTGAACTCTGCTTCGATACCCCAACATGTCCCCCGGCAAAATCGTGCAGCAGATTTAATGCTTCTGGTTTTGTCTGTGCTGCGTCATAGTGGTTGGTTTTGTGGTGTCACTGAACCATAGTTGTTATACCAAGAGCCGTAAACTAAGACTGATGGATGGCTTAGATTTTGCTAAAACAGTTTAATCTATTAAAAAGCCAAACAATGTATTAGAACAAGGCGGTGAGGTATCCCGATCTGACATGCAAGCTGAATGCATCAGAGCCTTTTTTCTTTGAGGTGCCTGGCTTTGATTCTCTATATTAGTTTCTGTAGTCCAGCCCTGAAAACTAGCTTATGCCATGAACCTGAAAAATGCGTGTAGTCTTTCTTCTCTGCATATAGCAGAGATCCCTTTGACAGCATAGGATGTGGGCATCTTGCCAGTTGCAGGGGTGCTTTTTTCCATTTACAGACATGGCTATATAGAGGTTCAGTCATCAGTGAATATCTATGCTCCCCAGAAGAGATGTAGATATAGCAGAATAAGCAGGAGTTCCCTTGGATTTGAGGAATTAAAAAATAATTACCTAAAGTGATTTGGTACCGTAATTCTGCAACAACTGGATAGTTACCATAGTAATGAAACTGTTGCTGAGCACGAGAGAAAAAATAGCTGGACTGTTGGACCCTGCCACGGGTGGTTGGCTACAGCACTTAGTTCAGATTCCAATCCCTGGGAATAAAGCCAACAGAACAATGTCATGCTTAATAAAACAGGACAATAACAAGACCAGAGTATGTCTCAGGTGGGTAAAATCTTACAGAAAGAGGTACAGAATACAGTTTTTGTCTGTATTCCACACAGAGTTGTATCGCTAATAGCATACAGGGCTTTTGGCAGTCGAGGCGGCTTCCTAAGTGAAAGCATGTTTACTTTTATTTCCCCTTTCAAACAGACTGGTATCACAGTGTTTGCAAATAAATTTTATGTGCTCAAGAGAGTATGAGGCAAATTCAGAATTTATATCCTTTTAGGCTATGTACAGTGAAAACCAGAGACAGTGAAGTTTTACTCAGTAAATGATGATTATATAAATTTTTAAAATATTTACTCAATAAATAATGATTATATAAATTTTTTAGTGCAGTGGAATCTCTTTTTGGTAAAGCTCTTAATCTAATTCTAAGCACGGCAACAATGCTTGTGAATTGTGTATTGGGATCCTCACACAACCTTGAATACTTGAAAAAGTAACTGCCTGATCAAGACCCAGAGAAGTGGGGTTATCTGGGAGTATCTATTAATGTGTGCTGCTTGACAGGTGAGCAGGATAAATCCATCACTCAGGCACAGGGGTTACTTCCTTTCCATTATACATTGGAGATAACTGATCCTGCAACTGCAGAAAGACCCCTTGTTGTTTAGGCTCTATGCATGTTCAGTTCAATGAATGTCAAGTCTAGGAAGCAGGGCTCATCCCCACTCTGATGGGGTTTTCTGACCTTGCTGGTCCTTATGGAGGCCACAGCATCAGCAGGACATTCCTCTTTCATTCTCAGTCCTGACCTTCTGCTCTTACCTCAGATTTAAGAGACTCAACTATATTGAGAACTTGGTTTAATAAAGATGCTTTAGTCTTCTTATATTTCTCTCATCAAATTGGCTATTTGTTCCTCACAAAACAGAAAACTGCTGGCCATCCCTTGCTCAGCAATTGCTGAGGAGCTTTGCCAGGATGCCAAGAATGTAAAAGCATGCAGGGTACAACTGGCTTAGCCTACTTCTACATCCACTAATCATCTATCCCTTTGGAACTAAAAGATTCTCCTGGTCATAAGGTTTAGTGAGTGAACTCTTCTTTCCAACACAGATTTGCATGTTGCAAAGTGCTGAAAACAGTTTTAGCAATGGTGGCACCAGCAACTAGAATGTGTACTCCTAGGCACTGAAAAAACCCCCACTGCTGGCTGACGCTGTGATGGTGTCTATCCTAATACTTGTGAAACTGCTTAGTTTGAAAAATGCTTATCCTTTGGGATAAGAAACCTATTAGCCACTATTGAGCAGGGCAGCATCCATAAATGTCAGAGACTTTCAGTCCCTTCTTCTTGTGCAGGAACAGGATTAACATGCCCTACTTCTCATAGCAGTCCTGGCCACTGAGCTGTGGGGCAACAGTGACCTTAAAACAGTCCAAGTGTGGCTTCTGCCCTGAGACTGTGCTGGCTTAGATGTGGAGAACCACATTCAGGTGAGGCACCTTGGCAATGACACCTTGGCGGACATGGTATTCCATCATTTAGTGCCTTTTTGAGAGGGGTTGGCTTTATGTGCACCTGTGGGATCATCAGCTACCTCATTTCCTGCTGAGCACGCTGATTTTGGTCGATCATTTTTTGGAGAAACATAATTGTCTGTATAGATGTCTGTGCTGGGAGTGAATGTACTGCCTAGCCTGGGTGGTACTTAAAACTGGAATGAAACAACAATGAGAGTTGCAATGCTTTATTGGAAGTTGACTTGGGCTCTTCAGTCTGTCACTTACAAAAATGTGGACTTGAAAATAGGGCCCACTGTCTTATTACTAGCTTGAGATAATTTCATATGTTGGTGGAGGTGGAGGGCAGCAAACACTTTATTCCTTCTCTCTTCCTCACCTCAACATTTGCTGAAGAGAAGAAATGGCAGCATAATAGAGAAACACAGGTGTTGAGGACATGAACTTGACACAACCCGAAATTTCAGAGTGCCTCAGAGCATAGCTTGAAAAATGCCAAGCTAAATAACCAGAGAAAACAATCGTGCTTGGAAATGTTTTGACTGGCAGGTGTTATTTTACTGACATGTTCACAAGAGTATTTAGAGATGGGAATGTGATGTTTAAGAAGGGTTTGAAAAAGAAAATGAAACCAGCATGAAATTCTGTAATGTGCCTGCAGAAATCCAGGGGTGATCCCAAGGTGCAAAGTGTTACCTTCTTTTTTCCTTTGGTTTCAATGAGCCCAAGGTCAGACCTTGAAGACATATTGTCCCAGAAGGCTGGAAGCAGGTCACTGTATGTACAAGGAGGAAGGTTCTTCCTCCATCTCAGACTTTGAGAGGTAGGACCGG
Source organism: Pipra filicauda (assembly GCF_003945595.2). NCBI lineage: Eukaryota > Metazoa > Chordata > Aves > Passeriformes > Pipridae > Pipra > Pipra filicauda. The sequence goes on along the minus strand of NW_024104378.1, from coordinate 1,607,785 downwards.
TACCTTCTACAACCAGTATGAGGCTCTCGAACTAGAAGGTCAGACAACTGATTAGGTGGCCGAAGGTCCTTCTGGGGTAGTGGGGCCTCCTAAAACAATACCACCTGTACCCCACATCAAGACCTCCTCTGTCAACAGAAAGAGAATGGTAGTTATAATAGGAGACTCCCTTCTAAGGGGAATGGAGGGCCCAATATCCAGAACAGATCCAATTCACAGGGAAGTCTGCTGTCTCCCAGGTGCTTGGGTAAGGGACATTACTGAAAAACTCTTCAGTCTAGTAAGGCCCTTTGATTAGTATCCACTATTAGTTATTCAAACTGGCACTAACAAAATAACAAAGAGAAGTCTGAGGGCAATCCAAAGAGACTTCAGAGCCCGGGGATAATTGGTGGAGGGATCAGGAGCACAGGTAGTAATCTCCTTGATCCTTCCAGTAAGGAATAATATTGATAAGAATAGGCAGATCCATCAGGTCAATGACTGGCTCTGGAGTTGGTGTAATAGGAAAAATTTGGAGTTTTTTGACCATGGGATGATCTACTCAACACCTGGTCTACTGACACCTGACAGGATGCATCTACTTCAGAGGGAGAAAAGAGTTCTAGCACAGGAGCTAGTGTGGCTTTGACAGAGCTTTAAACTAACTTGGAAGGCGGAAAGGGGCAAAACCAGGCTTGCCAGTGGTGAGTGATGGGATGGTGTGCCAAAACTTGAGAAAACTCATGGGATCCCTCAATCTGCCTCAAGAGGTATTGACTACAATGTACCACACCTGAAGTGCTTCTACACCAATGCACACAGCATGAGGAACAAACAAGAAGAGCTCGAAGTTTTGGCTCAGTCTCAGAGTTTTGACATCATTAGCATAAGTGAAACCTGGTGGAATGAGACCTGTGACTGAAGTTCCCTGTTGGATGGTTACAGGCCGTTCAGGAGGGATAAGCAGGGAAGAAGCGGTGGAGAGGTGACACTGCATGTAATAGGAGGGTTAGAATGTATGGAGCTCACAGTTGGCAATGGCACAGTTGAGAGCCCTGGATAAGAGTCAAAGAGTAAACAAATAATGCAGATGTCATCATGAGAGTCTGCTATAGACCTCCCAGCCAGGATGATGATGCTGATGAATTATTCTTTGAGGAACTAAAGGACACATCCAAGTCATCTGTCCTTGTCTTTATGGGGGATTTCCACTTGCCAGAAATTAACTGGGAGCATCACACAGCTGGTATGACCTGGGCCAGAAGATTCCTAAAAAACCTGGATTACAACTTTATGGAACAGGTCCTAAGGGAGGTGACTCAGAAAGATGCCCTCCTTGATCTGCTGCTTGTCAACAGAGCAGATCTCATGAGTGAAGTGGAGATTGGTGGCCGTCTTGGCCACAGTGACCATGAAGGGATCAAGTTTAAAATCTCTGCCGACAGGAGGAAAAGTGCCAGCAAAACCTCAACTCTGGAGAGCAAACCTCAAGTGAGGAGAGCAAACTTCAGGCTGCTCAGGGAATTAGTAAGTAAGGTCCCCTGGGAAAATGTTTTTGCAGGTGCTGGGGTCCAACAGTGCTGGTCAATTCTCAAACATCATCTCCTAAGGGCACAGGAGCAGGCAATTCCCAAATGCTGGAAGTCAAGCAGGCAAGGCCTGGAGAAGAGGAGACTGAGAGGACACCTCATTGAGGTCTAAAACTTCTTGTGAGGGGAAGAGGAGGGGCAGGCACTGATCTCTTCTCTGTGGTGACCAGTGATAGGACCCAAGGGAATGGCCTGAAGTTGAATCAGGGGAGGTTTAGGTTGGATATTAGGAAAAAGTTCTTTACCCAGAGGGTGGTTGGGCACTGGAACAGGCTCCTGAGGGAAGTGGTCACAGCACCAAGCCTGACAGAGTTCAAGAAGCATTTGGATGATATTCTCAGGCACATGGTATGACATTTGGGAATAGTCCTGTGCAGGGCCAGGAGTTGGACTTGATGATCCTTCCAACCTGGCATATTCTGTGATTCTGATTCTGTGATTCCTGTTGTCATCCGGACCTGCAGGTTGCTCTTTTGATGAACATAAGCAGTAAATGTATGTCTTCTCCTTCCTCTCTTCGCATTGGGCAAAAATATGTCTACAATGGACAGAATTTAAAAAAATAGTTATTTTGTTTCATGTTTTCCTGCTTCTTCTGTAAACATAGTAGTTTATTCAAGTCTGGGCTGCTGCTGAAAACAAATACTGAAACTGGGTTTTTTTAATAAGAACTGCCTTGTCTGTTAAAATAATCTGTCCTGTATTGCAGAGGTATAATTACCACAGGCACCATCAGAATTGCATGATTTAAATCCTTTATCCCATGGAAGAAAAGGAACTAATTACTAAAAGCATTCCCATAATTTAGGAAGAGCAAACTTCTTGAAAGAAATCCAGTTTTTTGGTGGTGACTCGACTCATCCCAAGGAGCATTGCAAGGCTTGTCTGTGTGAACCCCAGGGAGACACGGGTGTGGGGCCTTTGTTTCAGCTTTTGTTTGAGGTAAATGTGAGGATCCGAATGCATATGCACTATCTGCAGAAAACAGTCTCTGTGCACATCGTCTTCTAAAGCAGAGTCTCTGCTAGTGTTCTGAAAGTAAACCATGATCTCCTGGATCATCGGCGGCCTAGGGCCAGAGCTGCCAGTAAGGAATGTTTGAGCTGACAGATGTAAGATTTCTTTATGGAATATGTCCCCATCTTCCCTTCAAATCTATTCATGGATATATTTTTTTTTTTTCCCAAGAAATTCTGATCTGTTCAAAGGGCCTGGAAGTCTGAGGTGAACATCTTGTGTGTCCTTCCTGCCTGGTCATTGGCCTCTGGTCTCTGCAAGAGGCTAAATCAAAACATCTTTATTTTCCCTTCCAACTACATCTCCTGAAAAGCTGTCTTATATTTATTCCAATTAGTCTATGTGTCTCTTGGTAAGATACTTTACATAAGAGAGCAAATATGTCAAGACCCTATTTACACTGCTCTTTGCTTCTGCAACCTCCCATTGAAGAGTTATTACTGACACAAAGGAGCTATCCTGTCTTTTTAAGTTGCTTTCTGAAATATCTAGTAAAACAAACTGTTTGGCTGGTATTGCCATTAGTTCTTTTAAAGAAACACTGGCTTGATATTTAAATTGTTATTTTATCTGCTATGCAGCATTATACTCTTTTAAACCAGACTCTGGTAGGTTGACACTGTAGAGTGGCATCATCAAGAAGTTTCCTTTTAGCTATCTTTTTCTGTCCTCTTTAAAAATAAGGTATTTTTTCCAAAGTGATCATTGTCCTGTAGTGTGGACTACTGATAGTGTCTTTATTGAGTCTTGCCAACCTGGAGCTGACTGTTCCGTAAGTCTCTTCCCGAGTGAGCCTTCAATGACAAGGTGAACTTTAGCTTGGTGTAGCTTTTCAACCATCACAGTTTTCCTGGGTCTTCTGGCTATTGCTTCTGATTTCCATGCTCCCTTCTCAGCTGTAATTTTAACAATCTTCTCCAGAGTAAAAAGGATAATTACATAACTGACCAATCTGGACAGGAGATGGGTTGTATGCAAGAAAAGCCTGAACAAGTGAAAATGTGCCAGGACACACTTTTTTATCAGCTGGTTTTAACACAGAATTATAGAATGGTTTGAGTTGGAAGGAACCTTAAAGGTCATCTAGTTCCACTGCCTCTGCCAAGACTATTCTTTTTTATTGTGAGTTGTATCCTGTAGTTATTTCTGACAGCTAATACTTAAAAATCTGACATTCCTTAGATGTTAGGCAGTACCCAGACACTGTCCATTAACTTGATTGACAAATGATCATATTCAGCAAGCAGAGGAGTGGGCAAATGCTGTTTGCTCTTAAATTGGATAGAAAATCTTTGTATGATTTAATAGCTGAAAAGCCCAAACTTGAGATGGGAAAATTTTAAGCTGTACAACACACCCTGTTCCTTTTTAAGTGTTATCACATCCCTAACAGCAAGGGAAAAAAAAAAAAGGGCTCATCTAGAAGTAAACCTAATATTACTGTCCCCTGCTGTGAGGCTAAGATTTGAACTTAAACTCTTTCTCATGAGTTGCATAGCAATGTAATTTACTTGTTATCACATGGTGTGTGATCTGAATTTTTCATTCAGCTTCTGATTATGAGAGTCTCAAAACTGGGACAACCCTCATCAAGCATTTGTCTTTTCCAGTAATTGCAATTGTTGATCTGCCTTCAAACAAAAGCATTAGTGAAGAGAAAGGTGTTCTACCTTTATATGTAGTGGGGTAACAGAAAGGTAAGAGGCATGGTTCACACTCCATAACCATCCAGAAATCAAGTGTAGGGTGTTCAGCTCACTACTGCCCTGTCTCAGTTTGAAGAGACTGGAATGTTTGCTAAAGAGGATGAGTTATGAGACAGACCAAACTCCTCTCTCTCAGCAATTGTAAATTCAAAAATCAAGGGGCTTTAATCGAGGAAGTGTGGAAAAAAATGGAAGAAAGGGGGAAAGGAAAACAGTCCGCCCCCACGAAACTCACTGTTGTCCTCAGATGACAGTGTCCCAAGACTCCTCCTTTCTTCTCCCGGTGAGCACAAAAACTCTCCGATGAGAACGCAGCAGGTCCGGGCCAGAGACAAAGAGCCTGCCTGCAAGTCGAGGCCAGCAGTCAGGGCTGACCAGGGCGGGAAGCCAGAAGGACCAGTCTCCAGGCCTCCTCTCCAAAAACACACACGCAAGACCCCCGTCTCCGTCCCAGAGCGAGAGCTCAGCAAAAGCTGACCTGTCCTGTGTGAGGGCGGCCAGCAACTCCCCCGTGTGAGCCTGGCCAGCTACCGAAATCCCAAACTCCTTCCCCCCCTCACTCCAGCCTTCGATGGGCCATTAGCTAGGAATGCAGCCTTGCTGGCTAGACCCTTTGTAAAGCTAATTGACTCCCTTCCCCCTTCCCTATTCGAACTCCGTTCTTCCCACAGCGGAGCAGGGGAAGAAAAATTCCACTCCCGGATTTATAACCTATAACATGCCTATAGTCAGGGGGAGAAGGATGGGAAAGAGCATATTTCACTTAATTGCAGACACATTTCCTGTAGGCATAGAGTCCCATCTTTTCCTCCCCTTTCCCTGTATAGAGTCTGGCTGGAATGTACTTTGTTTTCTTCATAGCAGCTCATATGATGCTTTGTTTTGGGTTGGTGATCAAACAGTGTTGATAACAGTGTCTGCACAGCATCAAGGCCTTCTTGGTTTCTCACTCTTCATATCCACCCCTGCCAGGGAATAGTTTAGAGGTGGGGAGGGGACACAGCCAGGCAGATGTCCCAAACTAAGCAAAGAGATATTCCATGCCACATAAGAATTGAAACAAGTAGAAAGAACAAAGAAGCTAATAATGTTGATCCCAAGTTACAAGCCCTCCATCACTATGTGTCTGCTGCCCATACTAAGTGTATTTCAGCTAGCACCAGCTGAGCTGCAAAGTACACAGAGCACTAGAGCATATCCCCAAAACTGTGTCTGCCTGACCCTGAAGATGACTTGTTTGCTATGTCTCTTACTAAGGCTCATCATTTCTAACACAGAGTCACACTAGCATGCCTGTGAGTTTTCATCTACCAAAGGTAACTCATTCCAGACCTAACAGTACATGTTCTCTATGGCATTGGATGAAATAGTAATCATTAGCACGTATATAGCAAGTCTCTGAAGCCCCCAAAGCCAATCAACTCTTACAGGATGGATCTAAACAGTGAGTACACTAAGCAGCTGTCTTCAGTGAAAGTCATAGAGCTTCTGAAAAAAAAAACAAGCATGAGAATGTGGGCACATGAGCAAGAAAGAATGGTCTCAAGTACCAGATGGGTTTGGCTCATAGTTTTTCAGGTACCATCTGGTTTCAGTTCCTGGCTTAGCAATGGACTGCTTGGGCAAGACCCTTCAAATCTGTGCCTTGGTTCCACACTTCTGCTCCAGTGCTGTGGCAGTGGGAAGTTGTCACAGAAAAGCTTACTGTCAAGCTTAAATAACCATACACACTGTGGCTACAAGTAATTTTCTCCCATGTTTTGAAGCTGACTTGCCCAATCTGAAGCTGAATGAAGGAGGATAGAGAGCTCTTTGTCCTTTTCCCCAGTACAATGATAAATTTTCTTGCTATGGTTTCATTTTTAAATTAAGGCAATTTTAATCCATTGCTCTTTCTCTGCACCTTTATTTCATTTTCAGCCTCTTGAAATTTTCCTTTCACCATTCTTCAAAATTTGTTATGATTTTTACTGTCTGATCAAATTAATTTAGAGCTCCACTTATCACTTGTTTATTGTCTGACTCACTAGCTCCCTTCACTCTCCTGCTATTTTATACTTAGTAAACATGGTATTTCCCAGCTTTAGCAATCTTTTCTCCATCTTTCTTGGCTGCTGTCCAGTATTTTGCTTATGAAGTAGTTTTCGTGACATAAATTCTTTCCAGTGTTATCCATGAACTTTGGAAACCTTTGAATCAGCTTCTCAGTAAAGAAGCAGACTTCATGCCATCAGTCCCAGAATTTTCACCACTAGCTAGTAGTATCATGACTAGTTCAGCCACCGCATTTGTTTCTTTTCTGATATCAAATGCAAGGTCTGAAAAGAACGTTCCCAAAAATATGTATGTATCTAAAAAGATGCAAGGAAGGAGTATAAGAGTAAGTTCAAATCAGTTCTTGTTGCAAGAGCATTTTAGTGGAGTCTGTAACTGTCTGAATCCTTGTCAAATAGAGACGTTGTCTGGAGGCATCTTCAGAACTGTGAGAAGTCTGCTTTGCAATCCAACACATGGAACTTCATCTGTATCTTCTTCCTGAAAGATATATTATTCTGCAGACTGTATGTGAACTGCTCACTTTACCCTATATCTATGTAGTTCCTAGCTACATGTTCACTGATAATACTGTCATTGCTGGCAAAATCCTGGCAAGAATAAACAGACTAATACCCACTATAGCAGAAGGTATCCTTCCTGAAAGTCAGTGTGGTTTCAGAGCCAACAGGAGCACCACAGACATGGTATTTGTCCTCAGACAACTGCATCTCTCTATGTAACCTTTGTCGACCTCACCAAGGCTTTTGACACTGTGAGCAGAAAAGGTCTGTGGCAGATTTTGGAACGTTTAGGTTGTCCCCCTAAATTCCTCAAAATGATCATCTCACTCCATGAGGATCAGCATGGCCAAGTCAGATATGGCAACACACTTTCTGAGCCCTTTTTAATTAAGAATGGTGTGAAACAAGGCTGCGTTCTCGCTCCTACCCTATTCACCGTCTTCTTTAGCATGATGCTCCAAAGGGCCACAGCAGACCTCAATGAAAGATATATTATTCTGCAGACTGTATGTGAACTGCTCACTTTACCCTATATCTATGTAGTTCCTAGCTACATGTTCACTGATAATACTGTCATGGCCAAATAACTTCTGGTTGACTTAGGGAGCAGACAGAATATCTTTTTGCATGCAAAAAGCATATGGACATGAATTTAATCCACCTAATCTCTCCATGCATACTGCTTTTGGCTGGGATAGAGTTAATTTTCTTCATAGCAGCTCATACTCTATGTTTTGAATTTGTGACTGTTCTTGCTGAGCAGTACTTAGGCAGCATCAAGGTCTCTCTTCTGCTTCTCACACTGCCCCACCAGCAAGGAGGCTGGGGGTGCACACAAAGCTGGGAGGGGACACAGCCGGGACAGCTGACCCCAACAGAACAAAGGGACATTCCTAGGCATATGGCATCATGATCAGCATATAAAGCTGGAGGAAAAAGGAAGAAGGGGGAAACGTTCAGAGTTAAGATGTTTGCCTTTCCAAGTAACCTCTATGTGTAAGGGAGTCCTGCTTGCTCAGGGATGGCAGAATAGCTGCCTGCCCATGGAAGTACAGAATGAATCTTTTATTTTGCCTCACTTGTGTTGGCAACTTTTGCTTTTCCCATCACACTGCACTTATCTATAGGTTTTCTCACCTATTCCTTTTCCATTCTCTCCCCAGTCCCCCTGGGAGAGTGAGCGAGTGGATCTGTGGGACTCAGCTGCCTATCAGGGCTAACCCACAACATATTGGAGTGAAATTTCTAGTGGGCATTTGACTGCCTAAACAGAGCTTTCACTGTCCAAAGAGAATCTAAAGTGAGCTTGAGGCTATGCTTCAGACTTGGAGGGTAAAGGTCAGTGCTCTAAGGTTTGAGGTAGACAGGCTTCCTGAGCCATCACGCTTGGCTTGCAGTTTTGTGTGTCATCATTTAGATAACAGAAAGGATGGCCTGTCTGTCCCAAAAATCTGGGAGAGTTATTCTTAACCATGGGATTGTATTGGTTTCTCCAGCCGTATGCTTTCCCTACGTACCTTGCCTTTACACCCTTGTTTCTTCTATAAAGATGGCAAGAAAATGAAATTCAATTATATTTTATTCCTGTATTTGTCTTGTTTTGCTTGTTGGCTTTTTTTTTTCTCCTGGAAAGTCAGAGAAATATTTGAAACCAATCAGTGTAGCACAGTGACAGGAAAAATCCATCAGCAATTCACCAGAGTTTACTTTTTCACTGCTAATGATGGAGGATTTAATAATAATCATAAGGTAAGAGTTGGGAACAGGCTTTCTAGTGCATTTTTTATATATCTCCTTGGTACTGATATCTGGGATGTCGTTCCTGGACACAATATGTAATGATATTTTTCTGCTTTGGGCTTCTCAAATCTCTTTTTGGATATCTTGCCCTCCCCCAGTTAACCACTACATGCTTCAGGACAGGGCCTTCCTCATTATTTGGAATTGTACTACGCTTCTTACAATGAAACTTCAATATCTGGAGCTACTGCCAAGGGATACATTAAAAGAAAAAAAAAAAGGAAATGAAGAACTTAAGTTCTTCCACTTCATTTGGAGTTCCTTAGCTTTCTTGTATTTCAAACTTTTTTTTTCTGATGTTAGAATCATAGAAACATAAAACAGTTTGGATTGGAAGTGATCTTTAAATGTCACCTAGTCCAATCCCCTTGCAGTGAGCAGAGACATCTTCAACTAGATCAGGTTGCTCAGAGCCCTGTCCAGTCTGACTTTGAAAGTTTACAGGGTTTTACCACTCTCATTGTAAAAAACTTCTAAATTAGACATAAGGATTGTTGTACCCTACAAGCTCAGAGGACATCAGTCCCTTTGCATTATCCTAATGGACTTAAAATATAAGTTGCTTACCAGGAACTTGAGTTACAAGAAAGATGTAGGGATATTATCAATTTTATTTTCATTCCCTCACATGTAATCCAAAAACTATTCTTCTTGAAGATAAGCAAAAGTGACATGAAGTTAATAATCAGCTCTTGCTGTAGAGAAGCATCTCAGTATTAATTGTGTCTCTCAGTAGGGAGACTTCAGGCATATCACTTCCACCCACACTGACCATAAAAACAGTAGTGTGAATTGTTTCACGGTTATATCCGTATCAAGCTGATGCCAATTTATGACTGTCATGTTCTTTTTAAATACTGAACTCTTATTTTGTTTTGATCTATACAGATAAGACCAGTTAGCTTCATTATGAGGTATGATTCCATAAAGCTGTCTATTATTTATATTACTGAGCTGTTTGAACTTCACTCCCTTCTGAAACACCAGCCTAGCAAGAGAACTAGCTTATCAGGCCTATTGTTACTGAAGGGCTTTTTCATATTTGATGGTTTAAACATACCTAGTGTTCTCATTTTAGCTTAGCTTTCTAAACCATATGTTTAATTATAGCATGTTCTTGTAGCAATGGTGTTTGTTTTACTCTTTCTTCAGAATGGTCATGCATGTGTTTGTTCAGATTACACAGAGGGCTGGTGCTTGAGCCTGGTAGCACCCACCTCTGTCCTTCTCTTTTCTGTCCTACTAAGTTCCATCTGAGAACAAGTTGCCAGTGGGGATCTCAGGAACAGTGCTGACTTTGAAAACAGTGTGGCTTGTATTAGGCCTGGTAGAATCATGGACTGAATTTTTTACCTAAGTGAGCTGAAAAGAGTTTTTTTTCCCCTACTCCTTATTGAGTACAGACTTATAAATTCCATACTCCTACAGCCTCTGACACAAGAGACTTTCACTGAAGTAAGGCTGCATGCTACCCATCAAGGTCTTCAATGCTGTAGAGAAATACTTGTTCAGACTGTGAAATTATCTTTGAACTGTTCAATTCTGCAAGTGCAAGACCCTCAGGGAAGAAAGGCCTGCAGGTTAGCAAGTGCAGCCTTTTCTATTTACTAGCAAGCCCTCTGTGATGTGGGGTCAGCCTCATCCAAAAGAACATATATGCCTCACTTACTTGCAGATGAAAAGTTCTGACCTCCTGTTCTTGTGCTGGCCAGTGAGATTCCTGTATTGATCATCCTTGGTCTCCGTGTTCTCCACCTGCTGAGTGGAGACCTCTGAAGCACTTTGAATCTCATCATGCAGAGAAAAAACAGTGTGTGGCCTCTCTCTGGCACAGCAGGCAGCTTTTTTGGAGCTATCAACCTTACAGTCATATGTCTTTCTAGAATCCACTTCTGCTTTACAGGTTTCAGCCACCTTTTCTTTCAAACTACTTAATAGATTAACATATATCAAGTTAAAATCTCATTCAAATTTTACTTGGCTTTGAGGATGTAGCTTCTCCTTCAGACCAGAAGGACTGGGTGCACATTAGTTTGCCTGTCTAACTATATTAGTTTCTCTTGGTTTATTTAATAAAAGACATTGTGACTCACAGTAAACAATGCAACACAGAAAGTAGTGTAATAATTTTTTATGGTGAGTTGCATAGTAGTTCAATGACAATGTTTCTTGAGAGGTGCAGCCCTGGTTGATCAAGATCTTCTCTTCAGTAGTGAACATGTGATTATGAATCTTCTGTGGGAAAACACATTTCTGGCAGAGAGTGATACCTGCTGTAGGTATCCTCCTCTACTAAGGAGGAGCCAGCGGGAAGGAAAATACTACAAATTCTGGGATAGACTGAAGATTCACAAACTGCTCCAAGGTCCCTTAGACCAGAGAATGAATATCTGAATATCACCTCTCTCATGTCTAAGGGAATGAGGAATCATTTTCATGTTCTGCCTTTGTGGCCGTCACCTATCTGAGCACATGCCCATTTACTCCCTGCAGGAGAGAATGCACCACTCCCTGCAGGCCCACCTGAGCTATGACTTGAGCTACCAGAGGAAGAACACAGACTGCGTAAGGTAGTAGGTCAAGTAAAGCCTATGTGTCAATACCTGCAAGGCATACCAATATTAATGTGCTTGGTAGATCATCCCTGTCTAGGGAAAAACATGAATCTGTGAAAAGAGAACAGAAGAACTGCAGAGAGAGCAGCCCTTGCCAGGAAGACTGGGGATACTTACAGTGAAAGATTTCCTTTCCTCCAGCCTCATAGCAGCCAGTTCCTTACAGGCAACTTCAGGGACAGTTGAATTTCAGTTCAAAGGTCTGTGAGCACTTGTGAGCCTGATGTCTGAAGGCAGAACTGAACTTGGGGTCCCTCCTTCCCTTTAAAGAGGGTCCCACCCCCCAAGATAAAGCTGCTTTGGCTTCCACTGCAGAAGGGCTCTTTTGCGCAGCACAGCAGAATCCATGCAGTAAAAGCACAACTCAGACTGCAAAATCAAGTAAGCATAACCTGGAAGAGCTCTTGGTTTGGGCAGTTAGACATACTCGTGATTTTCACAAGTTAACATGTCTTATCAGTTACAGAGGGTGAATGTGACTTTCTGGTAATGCTTTGCACACTGCAGCTCTGCAAATCTTAGTGACATGGAGCACATTTCTGTTTTGTTACTTACTAATGAATGCTAGGCTTGGCAGTCGCTGCAGATCATTTTGTTGAAGTATGACAGAACCATAATCTGTAGAATGAACTAGGATATAATGCCTGTGACTCATGAGTAGTTTCATGGAAATAAAGCTCCTTCATATCGAACACAATATTTAGAAAACCATATCTGGATTCTATTGGAATTAAGTCCACCTGTTCCTCTTTCCTTGCTTGGCTTACAAGATTGACCTGGAAACCTTTGAGGGCTTTTTTACCCCTCCCCAACTCGCAGAAACAGCAGCTGTTCCAGGAACAAGAAAGGGTGTAATATGATAGCTGAAAAGAATTTATTCTGTGGTCAAAATACCAAATGAAAGGGATGCTGTGCTAATGCATGAACAGAAGGACTAGATGAGAGGATCTGTGCAGGCACAACCTAGATAAGTTACCACAGCTGGGCAAGAGAGCATAAAGACTGGCAAAGGATTAATCTATTAAATTCAAGTATAGACTGAAGTATTGGGGGCAACTTATTCTTTCTTTTCAGAAGTTGTACTTGACTGAGAAGTAACTGCAAGTGTTGGAGTACAATTGTCCAAACATTTGATTACTGATATTTGCTGGCTGTCAGAGGGAGTTGTTTGTTTTAACCTGTGACAGTAAATAGAGGGATGAGGTTATTCAAAGCCTAACAATCACTTAGTATTTTTGAGGGAATTAGGGTATATCTAACAACTATAAATAAATTTTAACATTGAATTACAAGTTTGGCTCATAAAAATAACTGCAGGTTACATGTAATATCTGCTCCATGTTCAGATAATCACATTAAAATGCAAATAAGCTTATATCAGGTGGGGTGCTTGTTCAGATTTAAACACCTATCAGTGGCAAGTCGGCACAGGTATAAACTTACTTGGCTATTTTTTTATTTTATTATTAAAAGGTACTTTAGAACATGGAGCCTGTAGAGAGGAACATGGACTCCAGGTCACACAGAAAGAAAAAAGGAGTATATGCTAGAAATTATGATTCTGAAGATGTTTTAAAGACAGTTTTAAATTATCAGTAAAGGACATAAATGCTGTTATGAAGGAGATATGTCAACTCTATGCCTTACTTAAAAGAAGAATATGCAGAATCAGTAGAGAGGTGATAATTACTTTTTCTGTGGCTGATACTGGCATAATGCCCACATTCTGATCTATCTTCATTGAAAAATTAAAATGGGTTACTAAAAGGAAAAAAGAGATGCAGTGTTCAGGACTAGGAACCTTATTCAAAGAATGCTAATAATAATTACACAGCTACCATAAGAATATACTAGGAAACAACTCACAGAAATGGTACTAAGAGCTTCAAACTCCAGTGGGAAAGGAGACAGCATTTTCAATAATTGAGTGTAAGAACACTGGAACAGAGCTCTGATAGGAGAAGGTTAATTCTCTACTGCCACTGTGGGCAAGGAGGGTCTCTCAGAAGCTATTCCACTTGCACAACACGGCATTTCCCCATAGTTTTTCTGCAACCTTAAATAAATCTATTAAAGCCATTAATTCAATCTTAAAAATTATCACTTGTGAAATTGATATGGCTACAAGACATGAACACAGTGTGAGAGTAACACACTTTTTATTCATTGTAGATTTGCACAGGGGGCTTCTGTTAAAACTTCACTCTACATTCATGGATATTTTAGTCTTACCTTCTAATTTACTTTCATGTTGAAAGGTACATAAAATATGCTTTGCCCTATAATATTTCTCCTAACACATGACAAAGAGAGGAATTCAGCAGAGTTTGAGGAAAAATCAAAATCAATTTTTGGCAACTTTGAACCCTGAATTTGTAAGTACAATTGTCTATCAACAGCACTGGGAAGATAACTTGGGCAGCCTGTTGCAGATCTGCAACTCTGAGAAGATCTTCATAGTGTAGTATGAAAAAATTATAAAAATGCTGAAGTTTTTTTTCTTTATATCATTTTTATTACCGTACAAATGCAACCAAACAACTTCATTCTTGTAACATACTTATACTTGTCACAAGTGGCACAGGAAAATCCCCCTATTGCCTTCTGTTTAAAACACCAGAAATCTGGAAGAACTGCAGAGCTCTTCACTCTGTAATAATGTTCCTTTTCAAGACTGCTTTTTTTATTTGTCAATTCTAAATAAGCTACAGTGAGAAGGGTTGCTTTTTTGCTTTGTTATTGCTTTCTAGATGGCTGCTGAACCCCAGGCAGCTACTAACTACACATGAATCTAAAGATTCGGCAAGTGAGAATGAATGGCAGAATGAATTTCTGTAGAATTCGTCCTTTAATTGTAGATACTGTTTCTATCTCTGTTTCACTAAAACCAGGGCTGATGCCGCAGCTGCTGAGCCATACGAGGGCAGCTGCTGCAGATGAAGCTCCATCCTCATTCTGGTCAGCCACAATGTGAATGCCTGCACTGCCTCTCCTCTTCCCTCAGCTGAATTCCTTTGCCTTTTAAAAATTCCCACTGCTGTCTCTATTAGGTGGAAGAGACACTAATGATGTGCATGAAGAGTCAGAAAACGAAATGACAGGAGGAATGGAAAAAAGACTGTGCAGCACCCTTATCTACACTTGGAGTTGAGCACCTGCAGTTCCACATCTCATCAGGCAAAAACACTGTTTCTTCCACTGCAATATCAGTCATGTTGCTGTTAATGAGTAGTCATTAATTCTGCATTTTCACTAATCAGAAGTGTTAGAAACAAAATTAGGAATCTTGAGAAAATGCTACAATTCTGGTTCATTAATCTGTGTTTTTTGTTTGGATTCTTCTGCATTTGGTATAAAAGCTCTAAAATCTTAAAGGACAAAGCATAGGAGTTGTGCTAGAAGTGACATAGTAGCTTCACGAGGCTTTTTTCTTTTAGAGGGAATTTGAATGCCAGATTTTTTTAAGGCACAGAAAAATGAACAAAAGCCTGAGTCATTCTGACTTTTCAATCACAGTGGAAATAGCAGGAAATGGGATGTTCCCAACTTGCCATTGTGCTTATCACATTCCTGTTCATAATCATGAACATGTATAAGTGTCAGTTCTATATTTTTGAGATGAAGATGAAAGTATTGATATCTTTTATGACCATTGCTGGAGAGGGACAGTACTGTCCAAAGTCCTGCCTATCAAGAAGTAGATGAAAACAGGGCTAATGAGTAAGTGCCAGAGCACTATCAAAGATCTGCTGTAACATTAGAGTGTGAGTATTTCAGCAGGCCAGTTGCTTCATTGGACAAGTGTGTGAGACTTGTTTCCTTGCCACGGATAGAAAAATGAAGTCATGTTGTTCATTACAACACTTGATCACTATGAGGATGATCAAAAGCATGAAGATGGTGAAGGGACAGGGCAAGAGATGTATGAGAAAAGACTAAGGGAGCTGTGATTGCTTCGCTTAGACAAGGCTCAGGGTGCTCTTATCAATGTGTATAAAGAATTGATGGTGAGAGTAAAGAAGGTGGGATGGGATTGCTCTTAGAGGTGTCCAGTGACAGGACAAGAAGCATTAAACACAAATTGAAGTAGATGACACTTCCACTGAACATAAGAAAAATTGAGGTTTTTTGCAGCGAGGCTGATCAGATGTCAGGATGGGTTGCCCAGAGAGGTTGTGGAGCCTCTCTCACTGGAGATGTTCAAGAACTGTCTGTATGCAGTTCTGTGACATGTGCTCTGGGATAATCCTGCTTGAGCAGGGAGGTTGGACCATGTGCCCCACCTGGTCTCTTCCAACCTTACCCATTCTGTGATTCTGTGAAATGGTTCAAGAGGCCTGAACTGAATCCCGATAGATTTAGGGCACTGCCCTTCACATCCTGGCAGCCGAGACAGCACTTCTCACAAGCTCCCCTGCCCCCGACCAGGTCCCACCGTCAATGGCTCCCTCTGTGATTCTGTGAAATGGTTCAAGAGGCCTGAACTGAATCCCGATAGATTTAGGGCACTGCCCTTCACATCCTGGCAGCCGAGACAGCACTTCTCACAAGCTCCCCTGCCCCCGACCAGGTCCCACCGTCAATGGCTCCCTCTGTGCAAGCACCTCCAGTGCGGACCGGCCATTCCTCTCCTTCCAAAACTGATGTTCCCCCTTGGAATGTGTGAGTTCCTGCCAGGCAAGCGACACGCAGGGGTTACTCCCGACTGGTGCTCTGCCTGGAGCTCGCTGCCCGCGGCCGCACCCACGTCTCCTCCTGGCACCGCGCCCTGCCCGCACCTGCGGCCGCCCGCGGGGTCGCTCCCGCCCGCACTGCCCATTGGACCAGGAGCGTCACGCGCCCGATCCATGCCTAGCGCCCGGGCCGGGAAGCCGCGGCTGCTGATGATTCACTGGCTGTGGCGGGGCGCGAGTCTGCAGCATCCCGCCCGCCGGCAGCATCCCGCCCGCAGCATCCCGCCCGCAGCATCCCGCCCGCCGGCAGCATCCCGCCCGCCGCATCCCGCCCGGCTCCCCCGCAGCGCCGGCTTGTCTCGGGCTGGCGGGGCCAGGGAGCTCCTGGGAGGCTGCGCCTTGCTCTCGGGACGAAGCGGCGTTTCGGGAGCCAGCCGGCAGCGCGGCCGTGCCCGGTGCGGTAAGCGCGGAGAGGGGACGCCGCTGCGGGGCAGGGGGTGAGGGAGCGGAGCTGGGAGGGGACGGCCCCGCCTTCCCTGCCCTGTCCTTTCCTGTCCCTTTCCGCCCCTTCCCGCCCCGCAGTAAGGCTCACGTCGGTGCCTGCTCCAGCCTGGGCGCTTGGGAAGCTCCGAGCGCCCGTAGTTCAGCCTGCGGTTAACAGGTGTCTGAAGCGTTTTGGAACAGAGACCAGTCGGCTCCCGCAAGCCTTAAGGTCTGGAGTGCTGCGCTTTTATGTTAAATAACAATAATAATTAAAAAAAGGATGAGGTGGTACTGTTCGTTTGGGTGACATGGAAAATGCCGGCTGTAGAAACGCTTGTGTTTCCTTTCTGAATTTGCAACGGAGAGATTTCTTCTGTATTCAAAAGCAAAACAGCTACAAAGCACGAGCTTGCTTGAAATACATAGAGATTTTTTTCAGTGTTCTCAAATTGTATGTTGTGTTTTGCTCTGACTGCTGAGCATTTGAATGAACTTAAAAATTGAACATAAAACGTTTAGGGGGGGAAGAAAAAAAAAGCAAGATAAGTTTATTGTATGTTTCTTGGGTTTTTTTTGTTTGTGTTTTTTTGGGTTTTTTTGTTTTTTTTTGTTTTTGTTTTTTTTTTTTTTTTTTTTTTTTTTTTTTTTTTTTTTGTTTTTGGTTGTTTTGGTTGTTTGTTTGTTTTTGTTTGTTTTTTTTTTTGTTTTTTTTTTTTTTTTTTTTTTTTTTTTTTTTTTTTTTTTTTTTTTTTTTGTTCCAGATGGCATCTCCTTCCCATTGTACTTTTAGGCTGAAGGGATGACACCTCTTCTCCATACCATACAGCCTTTGATTACTTCTGTTCTGTCTTGCCTTCTTCCCTTTCCCTGTCTGCTCTTCCCTAGTCTTCTGTCGATTCTCATACTCCTTCCCCCCCTCCCCCCCCCTTTCCTTCCTTCTCCCTTAACTGCCTCTTTTTTTAATAGTTGTCATCTCAGTGGTCTCCTACTCTGGTGAGCCCTCTCTGTTGACAGTGACTGTTCACGGCAGTTCAGGTCCCTCTCCTGAACTGTCTGCCATTCTTTTTGCTGGAGAGGATGACCTCAGTGATGAGCTGGCAAAACTCTCTGAGCAGCCTCTGTTCTCTGACATTTGCCTTGTTCATCCTATCCTACCAGCCTTGTTTGGCACTTAAAACTGGACGGTAACTGAAAGCTGGTTTGGCACTTTTGCTGCGACAGGCATAGCTGGTAGAGGGACGGGGCAGCAGTGGCAGTGCTGTCTAAAACCGCCTCGGCAAGGCTGGTCGGGCTTCACTGAAGAGAGCAGGTTCTGTTCCCAGGTGTGTTTCCCAGCCCACTGCTCTGTCTTGGAGCTGCTCCTGTTTTGCTCCATTCCTCTCATTTGAGCTTTCCAGAGGCTGTATTCACAGGGATGCAGATTTACGTAAGTGCTGTGGAAATAAATAGATGTTTTGGTTTCTGCTTGGAGATAATCAGGCAATGGTCTCACACTCAGCTTGTTTTTCTTGTCCATTTGTGGTTTTCTATTCAGGCTCCTAATCAGAGAGTCAAGATAATTTTGACAACAGGAGTAAATACCTGGAAAGATGCCAAGGGAACTGCAGATCTCCATTGGCTGAGGACAGTGCCGCTCCATTCTTCACAAAAATAAGGAGATATTCTGTGTATGAATCACAACCAAATATGTATAAAATAAATCAAGCTATTGCAAGAAAATAATTTTTTTTTAAGAAAACAAAATCCAGAATATGAAGATCTGGACAAAGTAATTTACTGCATATTCTTTTGCTGATCATCCATGTACACATTATGGTGGAAGAGGTTTTGAGTCAAGCACAGATGATACTCCTGCACCTTTTCAATAGTTTAAATCAAATTTCCAGTCTTTGAACCTGTAATAGCAGCTATTGCTGGTAAAATTTTATTACAAATCTTATTACAAATAGCTGAAGGCTTTATTCTGCATACTTACTGCAATGGGCCATGGTTGTACTGTTTTAGTGATGTTTCCCTGGCATCTAGTTACTTTTTTATAGCCTAGTGTAACACAGAAACGTGGCAGGGATTAAGAATGGGAACATTCAGGTGTGTGCCTGTGAGTTGTGTACTGCTGTCTGATTTACCTGGGAGGAAATCTGCATTTGAGGCACCACAATAAATTGTCGTCTTCTTAAGCAGCACTGGAGGGAAGAATTAGATTAAAGACAGGGAAAAAACCCAGTTCTTGTTCAGAAAAATCCCAAGGCAATTTGACTTTTAATGAACAGCTCTATTTCAGTGAGTGCTTGAAATTGTCACTGAATCAATTAAGGCAAAATTTCTGCATCGTGTCGTAGGCTAACTACAAAAGTTCAAAAAGTACTTGTCATACAGGTGTGGAAGTTTTCAAGAAAAGCTGCATAATTTTATTTTATTAGTTCTTGAGGAAATGTAATACATAATTCAAATTGAATTACGTATTTTCAAATTTAAAAGCTTAAGCGTTATTCTGCATCAGAGAGATTACGCTTTACAGACCCTGTGTGGGTGAGAGCATCAGCTGAAGATTTTTCCACCACAGCACTGTCAGACCCCAGCTGTGAGATACCCAAGTGTGGGCGTAGCTCTGACAAATGGTCTTTTGTACCTGGGAACAGAACTATTTCTGCAGGGAGAACCACCAAGAAGTAAATAGGTGCTATGGGAGGTGTGCTGTGGCCTGTACTTCAGACCAGATGAACGTTACGTGAAGATTAGGGTTTAATTTTGCAATGAGAGAGAGGAAATTGTACTCTGCTTCCACTCTGCTTGTCAGCCTCAGCGCTGCGGTGGCTTTTTCACTGATGCAAAGCTAAACCAGAGCTCTTAAATGGTGCCTGAACACACGCTTCCATTTTCTGGGCTGTGCAACCCTATGAACATCTGCTCTGCATTTAAACCTGGGCCTTGCACATTGTGGTGGGGCTCCCTGTGGGGTTGGTAAGAGAGGCCTGTGCAGCAGCAGCTGCTGCAGGGCACGGGACATCTGCAGGCCCAGGTCATTGGCAGGAAGGGAGCCCAGGGAATTCTAGCTGTTTATCAATGCTGAGTTTCCCAGGAACAATCACACAAGAGTAGTTCCTTCTTTCAGCCTTGCCCCTATTAAAAATAGTCAGTTTAGTTATGGCTATTTGAAATATTCCTGAGTGTCTCCTGTTCTTGGATTCAGTCGTTTTCCTGGCTACATGCAAGACTATGCTTCCAGTGTTTCTTCATGACTTGTAGTCTAGTCAGTTTGGGTAAATCTAGTCTAGTAACCTTATGCATTGAGATAAATTCTCATTAAGATTTTTTTACTTTAGAAGTTAATTTCATCTTTTAGTTATTAAAAGTATGATAGTACTTGTTCTGTCTCTACTGTGGAGGCTGCTATTTTTTATAGGTTCTTACATGATAAAACAAGTAGAAGTTATTTTAAAAGCAATTTATAGGTACTCGTATTCTGATGGAGCCATTCCAGTTGACCTGCAGTGTGCTGTTCAGTAAGAGTGTGGCGGGGAGATGCTTTCCTTTCTCTCTGCTCAGAATAAAGCTCACCATCTAAGCACTGAGCTTTCTGTGAGAATAAAGCTAACAGAAAAAGACATTTTAAAAAAATTTAAAAAATTAAAAAAAAAAAAGACTACTTTGCTAAGCCAGGAAAATGAAGAAAAATAATACAGCCCAAAAGCAGAAACTTTTGGGGCAGGCCAGTTGCAAACTTGCATTACAGTTCACTCTTACCTCATCAGTGGATATGCCAGGGCTCTTTCACTTCAGGGTTTTCTATAACAAATCAGCCTGGGATCTCTGTGATATTACTGAAAGGTGAAAAATTTGTAGTGAGAAAGGTTAAAATGGGCAATATTATAAACAGCTGAGGGAAAGGCAGCCTTTCTCTTGGAAAGTGTTGAATATACTTATATATAACATTGATGTCAGCATTTGTAACAATATAGGACTGAAAAAGCCTCAGTATTTTAGTGCTCACTAATAGGGCTTCTTCCAGTCAGGTTGATCTTGAGGGAACTTGGGTTAGCAGCTGCCATACCTGCACATCTATGAGAAGGTTGACTTTTAGTGAGGAAAGGAAAATGGGCTCAGTACTGATTGTGTAATCCTGCCCTAGATGCAGGAAATAAATGGAATTATGGCTAATCCTTTTTACTTTTAGATAATACTGTCTCTTAAGACTGTGCATGCCAGCTGTAATTTTTAAAGCTTTTGGTGCTGGAGTTAAGCTAAGCTTCAGTGTGTTTTGGGAGCAAGTCCCACTAGCTCTATACTAACTGTTCCATGTCCCTTTACTGTTAGTGCAGGACTGAAACTTTTTAAGAGCAAAAGGAATACAGAGCTTCTGTGATGCTATGTTAGGTATAGAATTCCTTGTCTTCTCAGAAAGGCTTATGAGTGATCTTACACAGTATTTGCTTTATTTGTTTTTAGATCCATACAGTTGCCTGTGAACTCATACTGTGATATTATTTCATATTAGTTTCTGCCCTAATTTCCATGTGGCCCCTACCGAATTGAGCTGCTAAGTGGGCATTAATGTTTGCATATATTGTTATTGACTTTAGGAAAATAGTTGGCAAACTGTTTTGATCTTTGTTAAATTTTACTTTAAAGTCATAATGTTATCACTTTTAAACTAAGTGCAAACAGTATCTATACAATTAGCATGCAAATTGTGTATAATGGTGTGGAAACTTTTTACAGCGCACATAATGCAGGATATTAAGTGTTAGTACCAAGATATTAAGCATTAGTACATGGAAAGTAAGATATTTTAATAAGAATTTGTGTGTGATGCATAAATAGTTAACTGTTGGAGTCTAGTTTACATTGCACAGTTATAAGGATAATAAAACGTATGTTATATGATGTATAATATAGTAGTATGAAGCGCAGATGTCTGTAACTCTGTTACCTTTCTCATCCTTAGTTCCCAGGTTAAACAGTGACTAAACCAGCTTTTTTCCATTGTTATAAAGTCCTTTTGTGATGAATCCAACATTATTCTTGTTATTTTAGTGCAATAGCCCATGCAGATAATGCTGTTTGTGAACAATGGTCATAAACATAACCACTGTCACCATTGTACTTCCTTTTCTCTCCAAGAAAAGACCTAGGTGTCATGCACTCAGAGTTGGCATGCATGATTGATTTTAAATTGTACTATCAGTTTCCAGATATCTTTTTTTTTTGCTAAATTTCACTTCTTTTTTATAGCTTGCTTTTCTCTCTTTTATTGCAGGTAGGATTGGGTATTCCCCTGAAAAGACCACAAGTTTGATCTCAAATCATGCCCATCTTGGATCTTGAGAATTAGAAAGAAGCAAGGACCATTAGGGTAAGAATTTGCTACAGACTACCTCCTTGTCTGTGGCTGGGAGTGGCACAGCTTGTTCAAAGCGATAGCTGTGTGGTAGAATTGTAGAAAGATGGGGTCTGTATTACTTTTCAGCTGATGCAATGCAGCAGAGTAAATAAGTTTGTGGGGTTTTTTTATTTGCTTTTTCTCTGACTTCACCTCTTAGTCTTTGGGATGGAGTAAAAAGGAATGTGGGGGTGGCTGCAATATTCCTCCCTGCAGAATATTGTTGTTGGTCTGGGGACTTAGGGGATATGGGAACAGCCTGTGTTGTTAACTTCTCATAGCAAATAACTTCTGGTTTAATTGTACTGCCCAGATGATGGAGCTGATGCATCAGGGTGTAGTGCTAAGCTTTCTCAGGCTGGGGCTTCTCACAGTTTGAAATGTTGCTACTTTTTTTCCCATGTCTAGCTCTTGGGATCTTCAGAATTTGCAAGGGGGAAACTTCTATGAAGACTATGAAGTGCTTAGATTCCATGGCAGTAAGCAGAATAGAAGTATGTAGAAAATAAATGTAGTTTTTCATTGAAATTTTTTGATTGAAAAGTTGTTCGTGTCTACCATACTGGTAATTTCTCTTGCTCCAAAAATGAACAGCACATGATCAGTCCACATGATTTTATTTTGTGCATGCAGGTCAGCTTCGGAGGTAGTTGTTGCTGGTTACATACAAGGCCAATTTCAGATATACGCAAAAACAGATATGCCTTTGTGGCCCCAGTGATGGTGCAAGCCATGAAGTTGTGTTGCAGATGTGATGTGTGTTCAGTTTTGCTTTTACAGTAACTCATTTTGAAAGGTAAGTGGCTGAGACCCTCATGCAATTGCATGGATGATGTCCAGATTGAAGCAAATAGTCAAACTGCACAGCATTTGATGCCCTGCTGCTGCAGTTCAAAGTTGTGGATGTGGTGCAAATATAGCCCAACAGTCAAACTAGCTCAGGACCACTGGCAGCTCTCAGGCAAGCTTGTAGCCTTACAAACTTTCCCACAGGTTACAAACAAGTTTTCATGAAGGTATAATTTAACTCCAGGAGTTGCAGTTGGGTCTCCATGGGGAGTGTCTGGGTATCTGTTGACATCTGCAGAGAGCAATCCAATGCTCCAGGAAAAGGCCATGAGCATTTGCCCTTTTTAGTTTCCAGGAAACTGATCTGCCTGAATCTCCTGGTTTGCAGCACTGAACACAGCCCTGCTTTGGGGTTTCTTGAGTAGTCAAAGTGAAGCTTTGTGTTGCTTACTTACTTGCTCCTGAAAGAAGTGAGCTGGACTGAGGAAAGACTGTCTGCCTCCATACACATCAAAGTCAACAGAGGGGCTTTCATGTTTACCTTAAACAATTCCTGTGCCCCCCAGAAAAACCCTCAGCAAAGTCATTTGGAGAAGCCCTCTGTCACGCTTCAGACTGTGGGATGAATCACTGCTTTCCATGCCTGGCAGAAAGTGTGTTTTAGTGCATCTCCTGGAGGAATGAATTCCTTGAAACCCTTGCCCGAAGTCCCTCTGTGACCTGCTGCAGCCTGGCAAATGCACCTGACAAGTGGCTAGCATGCCAGGTCACCCTGCTTTGCTCCTCCTCAGGAGATGCAAGGTCTTTCACTGTGGTGCTCCTTGTACCACCATGCTAGACTGGCTTTTTAAGTAGAATGAAAGGTTGGTATTCACATGCTTCAGGCTGAGGTTTTGGAGGTATTTGGACAGACAGAGCTTACAAGTGAGCTGTAAACTGGTTTGGGACAATGCTAATGCTTAGCTGTACTGGATGATTTAGAGGGATATTTTGTATGTCCCTCAAAGCACAGATTAGCCTGGGAGCTGATGACCCAGGTTTCAGTTAGCAGCTCTCCCTCTGATAGTGGCTTGTCTACAGTGAAAGTAAATCTTGAAACGTTGGCAGTCAGTGGTGAAACTCTGGAGCACCCAGTCCAAACTGCATACTTTGTGTTCTGGAGGTGGCTATACTCACCATAAACCGTAACTGGGCACTAGAGACTAGACTGGGAGAGAGATTTGCATGTAGCCCAATTAATCCCATCTGCCTGCACCTGAGATGGAAGAAACAAAATTTTTAAGACTGTTCATGTATCCTACTCTGAAATTTACTGCCTGTAGATTTCAGCTCTTTTTATGATACTAAAAGGAGGGAGGTGACTGAATATTAGTGATGCCCTATGAGGAATATATAAATGACAGACTTGTCTGGAAGGCTCTAAAAGAGAAAAGCAGCCCTTAAACAAGACTGGGCTAATAAAATTTGTCAAGACGTCATCAACAAAACAAAGAGAAGGGGAAGAAAAATGGTGGGAACCTTGTGTAGCACCATGTAGTCTCTTGGAGTGCAGTCACAAAATGAAATACAAACTCTTGTCACAAAATGAAATACAACTGACAGAGCTGAGATGGGAACAAACTAGGACAGGAATCCCATGAACTGGGTTGTCCATTATTGCCATCTTTCTTTCTCCTCTGTGCTTTGGGCTACTTATTTTTGCTGGAGGCTTTCTGGGTGGCTAGTAGGGGGGTGAGCATAAAGTGGAGAATCTTCTTGTCCTGACCCAAGAACAGGGTTGGTCACTTCTCTCCCTGTCCCCCTGACCTTTCCTGCTGTCAGGTTGCTTATTGTGAAAACTAAACTGGTTTGGGTTGAAAAATAGGTCCATTTATTGTTTTAAAGGATTTATCACAAGTCAAGTTTTGATACGTGTTTAAGGTTATGAACATTGTAACTAGGTATGAAGTTTTACTTTTTCGGGTATAATATTTATTTAAAATTGTTTTGAGGCATTACTGCCAGCATTTGCTCATGGTAAAATAGTTGCAGAAAGAACAATTTTTTTAAATTTGAAATGCTGTTCATATTCCCTGGGTGAATGCGTTTCTCATTTTGTGCCTCATTTTTGTTCTTTATGTATGGTTCTCCTAGCACTTGAAGCCTTGGTCAAAATTACCCAAAGCTCAACTCGCTTTTACATATAGTATTTTGTAATATGTTTTAAGTTGGATGTCCTGACTCCAGCTGCTGCAGCAGCAGATGTTTTGTGCAGAGATGTGCTCTTTTTTGGTGTGCATAAAACAGTCTCATATTCTGAAAAAATTACTCTGCAAAATGCAAGTCCCTAATACAGAGTGGTGGTAATGACAGAAATATCTATCCAGATAATTTAATGATGCTTAGGGTTGTATTGCGGTTTTTGTTAATCCATGGGGGAAATCACTCATTTTATTTTCCTTCTTTAGTGACATATTGAGCCCATTTATCAGCGTAGAGAAATTTAGGTTGGAAGGGACCTTTGGTGTCATTTGGTCCAACCTCCTACACAAAGCATGTTTGACTAGATAGGTAAATTTTAATTTGTATCTAATTTGAATTTCCTGTTTCCCAATTTTTTGTCCATTGCCTCTTGTCCTCTTACTCTGCACTTCTGAGAAGAGCCTGGCACCATCATATCTGCACCCTCCAACTCTAACTGTAGACAGCACTAAAGTCTCCCTGGAGCCATCTCTTCTCCAGGTTGAACAAATCCTTAAGCTTTCATGCATCCTGTGCTTCAGCTCCCTAACCATCCTTGTGGCCTTTCACTGGACTTGCCCCAGTGTACCTATGTCTTTCTATAATTAGGATACCAACTGGTATATGGTCTTCCCAGTGGTGAGTAGAGAAGAGTAAACACTTCTCCTGACCTGCTGGTACACTCCTGTTAATTCAGCACAGTACACACTTGGTGGTCTTCGCTGCAAGGCACACGGCTGACTCGTGTTCAGCTAGTTGTTCATTGCAGGTCCTTCTCTGCACAGCTACTCCCCATCAGTCAACCTCCAGCCTGCACTGCTGTGTGGGGTTATTCCCTCCTGGATGCAGGACTTTGCATTTGCAGTGATGATCCTCATGAGGTTCCTGTTGCTCCCTTTCTCCAGCTTGTCCTGGTCTCTCTAAGCAGCAGTCTGCCCTCCAGCCTCTTGACTGTCCCCCACATAATTTGTGAACTTGGTACATGTCCGCTCCATTTCAGCACAGTATCAGTCCCTGAGGGGTACCACTGACAACCAGCGGCCAGCTGGGCTTTGTATGGATAACATAGTAGTAGTCTGGCTAATTCTCCACTCAGCATTCATCCTAAGATGCAGAGGTTGGTGGTGTTCATTATGTATTATTTTCAAGCTATGAAATCTATATTCAATCAGAGGAACCTGGTTTTGATATTCTGTACACTTACACACATCTCTGTGGAGGTGAAAATAAGTTTTCTTCTTTCCACTGAAGAGAAGATCTGTGTTAACTGTTGGTTAGCCAGCCAAGACGGGTGAAGGAATGGGAGGGGATGTGATAGCCTTGTCTGGATGAGGCAGTGGCTGCTCCAATAGATAAGAAAACATTCTTTATAAAACCAAAAGATGTGCTAGAAGTATGTAGTCTCTATTAACACAGTTCATATCCACAGATACATATTTATTGAGATGCAAGATGTCTGCCCTGAGGCTGACTTCTAATAGAACTTCCCAGCAGGCCTCATCTAACTCTGATTACACCTGGGACTACGAGTACTATGAGTACGGACCAGTGTCATTTGAAGGCCTGAAGGCTCATAAATGTAAGTTCAGTAGAGACATATTTTATTGCAGCTGAGCTTCCTGTCTTAATGTTCCTACTCTTCATTTGTGGCTGATTATTGCACAAAAATATCTCTCTCCTAATTCTTAAGATTTTCTGCAATGAGAGGTATTATTCTATTTATTAGATTATTATAATTGTCTATTATTCTGTGTCCTTTTGTTGACTGTTTTTCTTGTGCATGAAAGAACCAAGGCTGTGGTAGAAATTTGTCAATACTAATACTGCCAGAAAAGTTTACAACAGCAGACACAGCCACTGCTGCTTCTGGTGACTACTTGGTATGATCTGTGTTGCTTTGCTCTTGCTCCTTTTTTAATGGTAAAAAGGCAGTGGTGGACAGCCTTACTGCTTTTGTTTTTCTTCATGGAAAATAAATGTAAGGCTTTTATAAGATCTAAAATAAAAGAAGAATTTTCTCCTTCTGAGCAAACTTTTATCATTGGGACTTTCCTCATGGGAGGAGTGTGCTAAATTCAGTGTTCTAATAATACTGTTTTACAGTAGAAGTAATAAGTGGACAATAGGGACCAGAGAGATGAAAAATATGGGTTGGAATTGGGAGAAAATTTAGCTAGGACAAGCTAGTAGAGCTAGACCAACATTTATCTAAAATCTAGACAATGGCTTTGGATTTTATGATTTATTTTTTTAAAGGAGATGGTTGTGGGGGGGAAAAACAAATAAAGAAGGGGAAAAAAGTAACAGAGACCAACTCAGATTTACCTGATGGTTTGCAAGCACTTTGTCAAAGACAAACAAACAATCTTGTTTCTTTGTTTCTGATCTGGATACACTGTGAGAGGGTTTGAGCATCAGTCGTCAAAGTACTGGGAAAGGGTCTCTTCAGCGCTGGAGCACTGGTCCAGGGTGGGATACATACTTGCTAAAGTTATTAATGCTAAAAAAAAAGGAAAAAAAAAAGAAAAAAAGTAGAATTTGGTTTTTAGTCTGAATTGTACTTAACCTTATTTTTTCTTTCTGAAAAAAAGTCTGCTGGTTAGTGTCTGTATTTTTACAAATGAGCGGTACCTGAAAAACTTAGGTTAGCTTTTGTCATGTTTCTAAATTATCTTCCATACTTCCACTTAATCAGAGGCCAAACCTGATTGCAAATATTACCAATTGCAAAGATTAGCTGCAGTGTTATGTACATACCTTCTTTTTAGCTCGGTGTGTCAACCAGCATGATGGGAGAAAAAATATAAATGATAGTTGTCTCTGGATTGTGGAAGGCATAGCTGCAAATCAGATCTTGGATTGCCATTGAAGTGATTGCCGTGCTAAGTGTGGCAGCTGAGCTTCCCTGTCCGGCTGTGTCGTTCACAGAGCAGGAACATTCTGGACAGCTCTTACTAGAGAACAGGACAGAAGTAAAAACTGCTTTTCAGGTGGAACTTGATGAAAGATGTCGTTAGTAGTACTGAATCAGTGGCCTAGGAAATCCCTTCTGGTTGTTTTTTTTTTGGTGGTTTTCTTTTGTTTCTGTTTTTTAGTTTTGTTTGTGTGTTTGTTTTAACTGATAGAATGGAGTTGGCTCTGTTACCTTCAGTGTTACTGCATGCATTCCTCTGAGGGCAGAGTAATCTAGTAAAGGAACAGTCTATGCCTGTGTTGTGTATGTGATGATATTTCTTGACACGGTGTGTTCTTGGAATGTGTCTTGTTCTGGCTATTAGCAGCTGGGTTGAGACTGTTGTGAAATATGGAGGTGATATGATCAGACATGAAGTTCACTGAAATCCTAAGACGAGGAGGAAGGAGGGGAGGAGATTACACGGGGTTGTATTAGGAGGGACACCTTGGATATTTATGTTAATGATGTTAATGAACGCCTGTAACTTTTATGTCGGAGATCTCAATGGGGAATGGACTCCAGTCTAGGTGAGGCAGGCTGGCAGTAACACTTGACCAGCTGTAAAACATCATTGGCTCTTCTTAAAGATAGAGGTGTATGATTTTTTCTTATTATTACTTATTTATTTGATATACACTGTATTCAACCCAAAATGAGAGGGCACTGTTTTCAACCATAACATAGGAGGAATTCTACAAGAGAGAGCTGGAGGACACTTTTGGATTAACGTTGATTTAATTAACTGTAAGCAAGGGGAGATTGCTAATATTTGATGTATATATAAAGGAACTCAGAAGACTGTTTCTGAAAGCAGAGAAAAATTATTCAAAGTGACCTGTGAAGAAAAGGATTGACAAAATAATCTAGTACACAAAAATACATTTCTTTAAAAAAGTGGAGGTGGGGAGAAGATGAGGTATTCAAATGCCACAGTGACTTTTCAAATATATGACTGGAAAAAAAAAAAACAAACCAAAAAGGATGTTCTGTCTGAGGAGGATTGAAAGCAGGAACTAGAAATCAGAAAATCTACAAGAGTAGAGACCAGATGTTTTGTAAATTAAAGCTTTAGAAAGTAAATAGACAAATATATTAAAAGATACTTGTGACTGGCAGAGAAAAGAACAAAATCCTTTTTTGTGCCTTTGAAACAAAGACAACCTCAGAAACATTGGAGAGGTAAGATAGGTAGGAATGATCAGGGCAGTCAGATCTGCTGTCAGGATGTTATGAGTCTATTATAAAGAAAAGGATGGTTGAAACTGCAACTTGAGAAAGTCATGGTATACTTTTACAATCTATTCATAACTTAGGGCAGTATTATAAACGTAAGTGCTTCATGCCATATTTTTTGAACAGAAGTTGTGTTATGTACTGTTTATTTTGAGTAAGTGTTCAGAAGTTAGTAGATTTGGATAATTTGCACTTGAGTGAGACCTACATGAAATACTGAAGAGAACTCAGGTCGTCATCTTGTATTTTAAACAAATCCAAATAATGTAACTGATACAGCAGAGGGTTCGAAGTGTGGCAGGAGGCACAATTAAGCAAGGCAGATGTAGCTTTATGCTCAGTAAATTTAGGAATTCCTTTGTGGGGGAGGAACAACAAACAAACCACAAGACAGGCTTGTTATTCATCACATAATGCTGGTGGGTGTGAGTTTTGTGGGGAGTAGTAGTTTATCAGAATTATTTTTTTTTAAATTCCCCCTGCCACCTTAGTTAATGGCTTAAGTTTTGCAGCTCGATCAATATAATCTGTGTGCATATTTTTTAGTCATCTTGGTCACACTTTACATTCTGGTTATCAATGCAGTTGCATATAATTCAAGCATGTCTGACTAACTGGCCATTACTAGTAGCTGGTTAAGTGGTAAATTTTTTAATGGGAGTATTTCTTTTTAGATGAAATTTTCGGGTATTACAAAGTCCAGCAGGATGGTAGATAATCATGAATTATTTTCTATTAGTAAGGTCCAACACCAGGTGCATCTTGAACCACTGCATACAGGCTATACTTACAGAATGGTTCTGAAAGGAAAGTAGGGCCCACAATTAACAGAAATAAACTTATTCCAGTATACTTTAAGTAAAAAGGGGTATTACAAACTCAACTCCCCCATCACGGAGACCTATACTTGCACCGCCCTCTAGTTATTTTACACAGGGTGTTGAGAGGGGAAGATGTGGCATAGGAGAGATGGAATAAATATTGCAGTGGGAGACTTGAAACTTAACCTCCTTACTTTACTAGAGAAAGGAATTAAGGAGCGACTTGATTTTCAAAGGGAGAAAATCTCAGGTTGCAGCAGGCATTTTGACTTTGCAGGGAAAGAACAAATGATTTGAGTTGATTTCCAATTTTCACATATGCCTTTTAGCATGGAAGATATTTCACAGTGGGAGTGTGATTAACAGCTGGGGTCAAGTACCAGGCAGGATAGCTGATTCCTTGCGTTTTTGTTCTCTTTAGTTAGTGCTGTAGGAAATTCAACAGTTCTGTGCTGTGCCTGCTGCACTGGGTCAGACAGATCATCGTGCAGCTTTAAAGCCAGTGAGGATCTCTGAGGTTTGGTAGTGGCTGTGTAATGAGGGGTTAAGGGTAGAAAGGATTCCAGTCCTGACCAAGACTTCCTTCTTGCATGTTTGTGTGTTAATTGTTTTGAACTTCTACGGTGGAAGTTTTGAAAACTTGCATAAACAAAAAATAACTAACTGATAGTTGAAAAAGTAGCTGGACCAGGTCATATTTTGTGTTGGTGTTCTGCATCTTTGGACCTTGATTATCAGTTAATTGTTGTCTGGAGATATGTTTGTCCCACTTGGACCTCTCTAAATCAAGCTTCTGGAAACTTTGAACTTCCCTCAGGAGCAATTGTGGATCAGCTTTTGTTGTAGTTTTATACTTTTTTATTTTTCCTAGTGAAATTTCCCATACCAACAGTCTCTTGCTAGTAGGCTTAGACTTCATTGTTTGTCTAGCTCGGGCCTTAATGCTAAATAACCTCGCCACACCACATAAATTGCGTAAGGGAAACTCCATCCCCTCTGCAGTCACATTTGGGGGGTGGGGGCGGAGGGGAACATTAGGCAGTGAGGCTTTTATGGGGGAGGGGGAGACCGGAGTTTTTGTTTGGTTTTTTTTTTTCCTCTGCGGACGGCCAGCACTGCCTGGGCGCCCTTGGGAGCTGCCGAGGCCCAGAGGAGCTCCTGTTCGTCCCCCGGTGAGAGAGTCCTTGCTGTGCTTGCTGTAGAGGGTGGTCGCACACCACTCTGTTGTCACAGGGGCTGCCACTCCCTTGTGCGGTTTTTTTTTTAGGGTCTCCCTGCTCTTCGTTGGACGGAGCAGCAGCTCCGTCTCTCGCCAGCCGCCGCGTCCTTGGCGGAGGGGTGGGGGCCGGGCCCGGCGTGGAGTGCCTGGAGCGAGCATTTTTTCGGAGACGGCTGGCCTGTAGCCGGCACCATCCGCGGAGGAGCTTCCGACCACCCCCCCTCTGGGATACGGCAAGATAGTCCGTGGAGGGCGGGTAGGGGGGCTCGTTTTGGATTCTCAGAGCAGCTGCCGCCGCTGAGATCCGCCATTTGCCAGGCGGGGTTCGTCTGGAGGTCGGCCCCGCTCCCCTGGCCCTCCCTTCGCCTGTCCCCCCCTTCGCCTGTCCCCCCTCCTTAGCAAACACTTTCGTGTCGTTAAACTGACACAACTTTGAAGTCATAAGTGGGCATAGATTTGTTTTAAGTAGGACTGGCAAATTTATCTATGGTCCATTTGGTACAAATGAGAACAGTAGGTACATTTTATGCACACGGGTAAAAAGCCATGCTCTTCGCAATGACTTCTGTATTTGGCTATTGCATTGGTGTTTTCCTTTTGATTAACTGGTGGCTTGACTTTTTTGTCCAAATCCGCTTGGCTCCTCTGACGTTGTATTGCAGTTTTCTTTACTCAAGTTGGAAACTCAAAAATTATCCAAAATTATCGTTTATATGTTGATTATTCATATTTGTTGAAGTAGCAAATAGTTTTATCTGTGGTTCTGTTTATTTCAAAACCCTCTGTCTTGCCACTAAAAGAAAGCTAGGTCTTCCTAAACATACTGTGTCAAAGAAATCCATTAAAGGTCAGAAACCTAATGGTCTGGGGCAGAAATAATTTAAAATAGCAGGAGTTCAGTTCTACAAGGACAAAGGATTTTCCTGCAAATCAGATAAATCTCTCTTCTGAGTTCTAGCACTGAAGTTGTTTCCAAAGCACAATGCTTGGAAATGGGCCAGGCATCACAAAGGTAGCTGCTCTTATTTTACTAACCAAGGGAAATAAGCGTCTTCCCTCTTTAATTTTCTTTCTAGTTGGTCTAGATATCAGTAAAATTCAGGCTAGAAATGAGAATTTCAATGGCAGCTTTCTGTTTAAACATAGATAATGATAAATTTTATCATTCTTCCTCTTTGCTGCCCAGGAATAAGCTACAAATTATTTTAGATTTGCAGTCATGGTGTATGTAGAAGGCAGCTTTCTGCAAGTGCAGGTAAAATACTGATCATCTTGTTTTCTCTTTTTTCACCAGATTCCATTGTGATTGGATTTTGGGTTGGTCTTGCAGTTTTTGTCATCTTCATGTTTTTTGTCCTGACCCTGCTGACGAAGACAGGAGCACCTCATCAAGAGTGAGTTTGAAAATGGGAATAAGAAATCCAGCCTACTAAGTGGCACATCTGGTCTCTTGCAGCCCCCAAACAAGCAGTGACAATGCTGACATTGTACTGGCTCAGCACGGTCTTGTTCTAGTCTGTTCTTACGAATCAGTGCAGTCTGTCTTCATTTCAAACAATCTGAGCATACTCATGCTAAAAGGAAGTTTGTGGGTAGGCTGCCAGACAGGTACAGGTGCTTTTAGATTACTGTTCTGCACATAAATGGCAAGCTCTAGGTGAGCTCAATTTATCTTGGAGTGGAAGTGTGAATATTGATGGAGTATATGCAAATAAAAGATAGTGCGGATGCTAAAGGAAGGAAGCTGAAATCTGGAGGTTTCCACATTTGTGTGTTCAAATCCAAAAGGTAGATATCAGTAGTCTGTACAAAATCTTCCCTTAACCCCCGAGGTCTCAGAGTGTCTTAGTTTCTGCTGAGAAATTCCAGTAGATGCTGAAGTACAGATCAGCTCCATGTTTGTTTAAAGCCAGGGTGCCTTGAAAGTCCTTTATTTCTTATTCTTTTTGGCTGATAATTATGTGTAGACTGTACCTTGCCTCAATGATTTATCTGCATTTGCACAGCACCCAGGCTGCCATTGTTCCTTCGTATGAGAAAGTTTGAAGCCACATCTCCTCTCAGACTTGTGTGCCATAAAGTAGAAATAAAAAGCCTCTCTGGAGGTGAGAACACTTGCAGACAGATAGCAGTGATGAGAAGCTGATTGTGAAAGGCAATTGTTAGTGCTTATTGCTTCCTAAAGCAGCCTGTCTCTGCCTACTGGAGGCCCTTTGCTATTTAATCATATGTAGACTGGCTCTGAAACTTCACATAATAGCACATCTCTAAAGACAGGGACACATTAGAGAGGGCATATGTATATTGTGAGCTTCTTCTGTGCTCCTGAAGTTTTGTTTCTGTGAGAAGAAAATAGAGGCAGAAGAATTGAGCTTTCCAGATCCGACTTGTTGGTATTTTTGTTTCCCTTACAGACTGTTATAAAGCAAACAAACATTGCTCCCAAACAAATTCAAAGTCCTTGTGTTTGTGTGCTGCCCCTTTCCCCTAAAGACCTTGTTAATTAGCTGAGCATCTGAATCTGTATCCCACGTATAATTTGAGAGGGGAAGAAGTAATTAAGTCAAATATACAACACAGAGAATTTAATATGAATATTTGTCAAAAGTTTTTACACTTGTAAAAATGTACTTCTAGGTAGCGGAGGCCTGCTTAGTGTCTCCCACTGTTTTTCTATGTTTTTCATCAATTTTCTTGAACAGGTTGTCTAGAGAGTTTGTGAAACCTCCATCTCTGGTCAGCTTCTTCATCCAGATAAACTGATCTGAATTCAGGCCTTGCCTTTATCATCAGGCTAGAGACCTCCAGAAGTCCCTTCCTTTCTAAACCTTAATATAATTTTTCTTCAGTTTCTGAAGCGAGCCCAATTATTCCTTTCTGTATTTACTTTAAACCTCTTTGCAGCTTTGGGATCTGTGTGCTTGAGTGCTCACCCACTTACTAGGTACGCTGAGGTGGCACTCAACAAATCTGAGCACTATTTTTTTGACGTTTGATAATCAAATGTGTGTGGTATTGAACATGGATCATCCAGGAATACACTAAGTGCAGGGAATCCTGTGTCCTCTTATTTCTGATACATGTATATAAAAACTGGAGAACACCTACCTGTAAAACCAGTGCAGAGTGTGATTTTAGTTTGCCTGCATCTTCTGTTTTTACACCTGACTGGATTCTTCATGACCTGGCGTTTCATTAGCGGGCTGTCTTGCAGCCCTCCTTTAGATAGATGTTAATGGGATTCCTAGGTCTTGGGAGAAAGCCAGCTTGATTGATGGATGTGTCTCTGACTTCAGCAAGGCTATTTGGCTGTTCTTTAAAGTACCATTAATGTGAGAGATAAGTGTAACTGGGCTCAGATGGATGGATCCGAGGTAGAATACTCTGATTTTTCTAGTAATATGCTTTTCTTGGCTTAATATAAAGGGGCATGATAGGGTGTATTTTCCAGAATTATAAAAGATGTTCAGAATTGGATACATTCTCAGACCAGAAGGGTCAGGATTTTGATGGGGAGAGGCAGAAATTTAATCAGTTATGGAAATTTTGTCTGTTGCATTTCTCTTTTGTTTGCCTGCATATTAGGATGTGTAGAAGATTTGCTTGTGCGACAAAAAAAATTTGTTGAAAATCTTACTGGATTTCTATCTGAGAAATGCTCTCATTCATCACTCAGGAGTAGCTAGTATGCTTTCTTTGTTTCTGGATGTGAAAATGTCCTTAAAAATACATTTGTGCAATAAATGCAAGAGTTTGTGTAACCTGTCTGTAAAAAATATTGGCTGGTGTAGTGTCAAAGCTTCGTGCAGCAATTTAGGCAAGTTGTACCACTACTTGCAGTAAAAAAATGACAGAGAATTTTTTTTTTCCCAAGAAATCAGTTGGTTTTGGTTAAGGATTCTAAGGTGAAACCCAGTCAGAGAAATGCAGACTCATTGAAACAAAAACTTCTACAGATATATGTATGTTTTTGCTGAATACTTATTCAGGGAGATTTCTCAGGTTCAGGGTAGCACTTCAGGATTGCTACTAAGGATATGTTCAGATGCCCAAGTTCCCCTTAGGATACCAAACCCTGCTGTTTTGGAGGATTGGCTCCTTATTCCTTTCCATCGTTTGCCAAGTACCCCTTGTACCCCAAGTACCTCACTTCAGAGACTGTTGAGAGAAGGGATATTTAAGCTATAGAAGAATCTCAAATGTCAGTCCCAATCTAGTATGCTTCTGTTAGAATGATATACTGGGCAAAATGGTCTGTACCCTGACAGTGCACTCAAGTCCAGTGGGCAGTCGAGAGCTTAATGCTGAGTCCAGCAGACCAGAACCCATAGGCTGGAAGATTCCCATAAAAGGGAGGTTGGGTAAGTTCAGTGGCAGCTGCTTGTTTTGAGTGGTTTTCAGTATGTATGTTGCTCAAGGTGTCTCCCTGAATAAGTCATTCACCTTTCTGCTTTCTTGTTGGCAACTTTTGGAACTCAGAGGGTTGTGTTGGCTCAAATATTGCAAAAGGAATTTGATTGTCCAGGTGGATGTGCTCCCTTACACAGTAAAATTAGGATTTCTGAGGCTGCTTTTCTTATTTTAAGTGTTCTGAAAAGGTATCTGCTGAAGTGTTCTTGCATATTGTAATGAGCAAGACTATGCAAGTTTCTAGTCTAGTTAAAAAAAATTCCTCTCCAAAATACCGAGATGGTGTTTTTGAATTTCAGAATCCAAAAATATCACTGTATATTAGACCACATGTTCCCTGCTCATGAATACAGGATTATTCCTTATAGTATGTCCTCAGCATTCTGGGTCATTGTAAAATTTATTGACATCTTCTATTCTTCCATTTAGATTAGGTTGCTGTTGCCAGTCTTGTGTGCCCCTCTGCACTGTCAGCCTTTGCTCCTTCATAGCTCACTGGATTGTAAAGCACTTTCTGCACCTATGAAGAAATTTTACTTCTCTAGTGGATGCATTTTAAGCTTTCTTCTGCAGTCACTTCTTCCTAGGCTTACAGTGCTTGTTCTTCTTTCTGTGCTTATTTACCACCTTCCCTGTTTGTGCCACAGTACTGCATAGAAACTCGTGGGACAGATTTGCAAAACTATGTAGGAGACTTATATAGTGGTGCTTTTTATTGCATTACAAAGATATAAATGTCAGTTGTCAGTTCTGAAGGCTACTGCAAAATTATTCCAGTCTGTTTGCATCCTGGTGTGTATACAGTAGATTATTAGTTACTGGTCTGAATTGCATCAGTTTAAATGTTATTCTTCCACATGCTTCACTTTGACATGCAGAATGAGCCAATACAGTTTTGACAAACTAGAGAACTGCTTTGATTTGAAGGCTAGTGGAAGTGATTTTGTTAGGACAGGATTCTATCATCTAATGGAAGTAAATTAGCATTTAAGAAGCAGAGATCTTTAAGGTTAACTATGCCTGAAAGACTAATGGTAGGCATTCTGTGAACTCGAAGGTTTTAAGGGTAGATTTCTGAAGGTGTCATCTGAGGCTTTCAAAAACATGTAGGCACTTATCTCTCACTGCAGGCTTGAGAGAATTAAATTACAGCATTTTTCTGAAAAACTCTAAGTGCTGGGTGCACCTTTAGGTGTCCAAATCTGACTCCAGTGTCATTTGCTACATGTTCAGATGTAAACAGTATGATTTTTTAACAAATTCTATATTCTGAGAATAGGTTTAGATTTTCATTGCTCATCGTCTGAATACCTCTACTGCATTTCAGATGCAAATAACTTGCATTTTGTGATGATAGCATATAAAATCAGCCTGAAAAAGAATGTATTACTATCTGTATGACTTCCATCTAGCTTGAGTTTTTCTCACTCCCACGTGTTTATGGCTCCTGTAAAGTCCATGCAGATTGGTGCTGATTTGAGCTAAGATTTATATAGAAAGCTCCAAAGAAATATGTTTCACTGTCCTTCCTGGGCTGTGTGCCTGAATTGTCTTTGAAGCAGTCTTTAGTTCCAGCCCTTCTAATTTGTAAATCTGAATGTCATCAATTGAAGTCGGGAGAAAAGATGGTTTGATGTCTGGACAACCAAGTACTCAAGCTATGCCTTAGTGAGAGCAGTGCTGCCTGTGCCTCAGAAAGATTTTATCTATCAAGGATTTTTTTCTCCAAGTGTTCTTATAAGCCATTTAAAAAAATGTTATTACTTGATACTACTTGATATCAAGAGGAAATCCTGAAGAGTATTTCTAAGCTCATTCAGTGAGGTGATTATTACAGTATATTTACTGGAAGTGCCATTTAAGAGTGCTGGCATTAACTTATTCCCATGGAAAATTATCATGACAAATCAAGACTTAAAATAGCTTCAGCAGAAAATAATCAATATTGCTGGCTTTAAAAGTTTGTGGTAGATAAACCATAGGGTTTCCTTTCTTCCTGATCATAGTGGTTGTTGAAACCACCAAATTTGCTGATAAGGACTCAGATAGTTCTACTTTCATGTTTACTGTATTTTTCTTTTTCCTCCCTAGCAATGCAGAGCCTTCTGAAAAAAGATTTCGCATGAATAGCTTTGTGGCAGATTTTGGAAGACCTCTGGAGTCTGAGAGGGTCTTTTCTCGTCAAATGGCTGAAGAATCCCAGTCACTTTTCCATTTCTGTATTAATGAAGTGGAACATATGAACAAAGCAAAAGAGAGTCAGAAAGGTCCAGGTCTGGAGAGTAATATCCACTTCCAGGAGGTTCCCAGAAGCAGTGGAGTGTTCGAGGAAGACCTACATTGTCTTCCAAAATTTAACATTCCTAACTTTGTGAACACTGAGCAGAACTCTTCATTAGGTGAGGATGATCTCCTCATCTCAGAGCCACCAATCATTTTAGAAAGCAAATTGGTCATGCAATCTTCCCATCGGATCCTTGACTGAAAAAATCTTTTATGTTAAGGTAAAAGATTTGTCCAGTTTGGACCCTTTCTTGGCCTTCTGCTATTTTGACAGAAGGTATTTCAGACCTGTGCTTTTTATTGTACGTAAGACTGGCTGTGCTACTAGAACTCAGTTTAGACAAGAAGTAAAACACTAAATGCTTTATTATGATATTTTCTGTGGTCTAAACTTTTTGCCCAGCCAGCTTTATTTTTGCTTCGTGATTTTTTTTGTTTCTTGTTTTGTTTTTTGATTTTAAAGGACTGCTTATGACCAGCTTCTGAAGGATCCCGTAACAATTTATGAGGACTGTGAAGGCTGGAGCCTGGTACTGGGAAGTGTATGAAAATTCCTTGGCCAAGAAAAGTGTAAATCTCAAAGTGAGACTG
Source organism: Pipra filicauda (assembly GCF_003945595.2). NCBI lineage: Eukaryota > Metazoa > Chordata > Aves > Passeriformes > Pipridae > Pipra > Pipra filicauda. The sequence continues at coordinate 1,569,460 of NW_024104378.1, read as the reverse complement.
AAGTAAGGAATAAACAGGCAGCCTCTGGGGAGGTTCTGTAGCTTCTGCTACTTCCAGTAACGATGCCTGAAACTAAGCAGCACAATAAATATCTGCTTGGGATTAGCTTCAGTTTCTGATTCCTAACTGTTTTTGGTGTAGGTTAAAGCCAACTTACAAAGCTTCCAGAGGGAATACCTTGCAAATTAAATTGTTTGGCTACAGTGTTTACAAAATGCCATCACCACATGCTGCTGACTAAAAGCAAATTGGTGCCTGTACTTACAGTACTTCAGAGTGACATTCCAACAGCTGCCCAGTGATGATGAGGAATTAGTATTCTGCACACAAACACAGACCGTGATTTGACTCTTTTTTTTTTTTGGTTGTTTTAATTGCTGATGTGAACTTCCAGTTCAGTAAGTGTAGGATTCAATAGCTAAATCACAGGAAATAAGAAAAAAACTATTTTTCTTTTGCCAGTGCAGTTACTACATGCAAATGTAACATTAAGCTGGTGTTATATGTTGCTTATAGGCTGAACCTTCCTACACTTTTTGGCTTTATAAACAGCCCTTTCTTTATTCATGGGCCATGGAAGGGCTAGCAGGCTTTGAATTGTTGAGAGCACCAGCTCCAAATGTGAAGCTAAGCTCTGCTTGCTCCATCTTCTTTTTGTACTCAATTGGGATGGTGTTGCAAACTCAGCTACTCTTCCCAATTAAAGGTTTGTCAAGGAATTGAATAAGTGTAGTTTCAACCTTTATTTTTTAGAGACAGAATAAGGTTCTGAACCTTAGAGAGTACTTAATTATATTTCAACTTTCCTCAAAAGATGGTAATTAATGACCAAATGGTTTTAGAGCAAGCACAGAAGATACAGAGGCACCAGGTTCAAATCTTTTGCTTGATTTGGAGTATGCTCTGCAGGAAATTCTTAACTGAAATGAAAATAAGTGGATGCCATATACTGTGCCTGTTTTTTATTTTTTTTTTCTGAAACTGACCTACTTTGTACACAACATGTCTGTGTCGGAGGGAAAATGTAGTAGTGGCCTGCTGATACATTCTCCAGACACTTAAGTGCTGATTAATTAATTCTTCCTTCACCTTACAGATAGGAAAAAGTAGTGAATGGGTTGAATATTTAAAGAATTAAAAACGTGCAGGAAACATATTTGGTTTTTATCTTCTGTGCCCTTGTTATAAACCAGTTATTGCTAAATTTCCTGTTCTCAAATGTAATTCTTACCCTACTTGCTGGTTGTTTAAAGTAATGGGATTATAGTTAAAACAAAGCAGAGACTGTTTTAAACTAGCAGATTTTTGTTGAAAATATTCCAGGAGAAGAGTGAAGTGAACCCTGTTCTAAATGAGCACGGCTCCATGGGCTGCAGATCTCCAGTAAAACATTTCAAGTGCAGAAAAGGCCTTCTTTCACAGGAAGTAGTTAACTACAAGTTTGAAGGCTGTAACTGTGGACTGTTCTCTTCCCAAATTAAGAAGTTTGGGAAATCTGCCTCCGAATGTGGCAACTACTTCCTGCTGAGGCATTTCAAATAACTGCTAGCTATCTGAACTGAAGCTCAACATTGTTCTTGCTAACAAGTTCTGGGACTTTTACTAAGCGTGGCTTTTATAGCCTATTTCTGAATTAGTGAGCTGCCTTCAGTAATGATTGAGCCATTCTTCTTAATTTTTTTTCTTCCTTTGCCATGCTTCAAAACAGAAATGCTGCTTAAAGGAGAGAAAAATCTGTGTAGAATCCCTCTCTTCTGCAATCAAGAAATGAACAGGTTTTTAAAAGCATTTAAAACTGTTTCCTTGAACCATTTAGGTTGGAAAAAGATCTTTCTGAGTCCAGCCATTATCTCAGCACTGCCACAACTAAACCATGTCCCCAGGTGCCACATCTATGTGTCTTTTTAAATCCTCCAGGGATGGTGACTCCACCACTTCCCCAGGCAAGCCTGTTCCAGTGCTTGACAAGCCTTTTGGGGAAGAAATCTCAAAAGTTTCAGATGTTTCAAAAAATGCAGGTCTGATTTTAGAAAAAGAAAATGCTGCCATTCCCAATAGGCTAGCCTAAGTTTTTCTTCTGCTACCTTAAACCTTTGTGGCTTTTCTTTGGGTGTATAAGTGCTACTTTGGGGAGAAAAGGGGGAAGCATTTTGTGTATGGATGCTGGTGACAATGCCTAGATGAAAGGTATTTAATAAAATGACAAAGAGATAATGTCAACTTAACTAACACTACATTTGAATTGTATTCTAAGTGTCCTTCTGAAGCATGTATTAATCCTGTAAAGCTATTTAAGTGTTTGGTTCCTGCCTCTGTTATTCCCTGATGATGATTATACTTTTTTCACCTTATTTCCCTTCTATTTTTAAAGTCCTTCATGCTACTTTTTACAGAAAAATAACCTGGCAGTCCCCACTGCAAAGCTCTCACACCACTTCAGAGACACAGTGGCAGCAACACAGTCTGATTCAGTTTTTCGTTCTGCCTCTGCATTAGAGTCAAAGGCAAATGCAGAAACGTTCTGCAGTCTTCAAAAACAGTTATTTTAAAGGTTTCTTTCCTTTCTTTTTCCTTTTTAGGAACTAACAGAGATATTTTGCCTCAGGGGAAAGGGCAATATATAACATGTTTAAAAAAATTCATCGTTATCCAGAAAACCAATAAGTGCATTCATTATAAAGTGAATAGAAAGTGTTCTGACCAGAGTAATCCTTCAAAATGAATAGTTGGAATTTAATGGTATTTGAAAGTGGAATTTTTGTGAGTTTTTGTATTGTTTGGCCTCAAGCCTCTTCTCAAAACTCACTATAAATGAGTGAGTAGATTTAACTGCAGAGATAGACAGCTCCTCTAAGATAACTACATGCATAAACATGTCTTGTATTCTGTAAGAACTTACTAGGTTATTTATTCCAGTTTTCAAAGGTGAATACTTGCAAAATGTTCTTCTATGTAAACAAGTTTTAGCTGTGTACCTTTTTTAAAAAAAAAACCCCAAACCTAAAATGCAAAATCAGAAAATGCCTGCTCAATATAGAAAAGAAAGGGAAAGGTAAAACTGTGAACTTCTCTACTAAAATCTAGTGCTATACAGTAGTTGAGCTCCAGGTCTTGAATACTATAACACATTTTTTGCCACTTTTTAGCCTCAGGTATGGCAGATATGGGCGCTGAAGAAATCAGGCTGCACACACACACAGAATTCGATTTCGGAATTTCTCCACAAATCTCTGCATTCTCCTTTTATTAACCTCTTCAGGTAAACAGAGCCTGCTGTTGCCATTCAGTTAACTAGAATTCCCAGGACTTTTTGCAAACTCAGTGTTTTGATTCACACACTCCCTCTCAGCTCCAAGGCCGAAACACTCCCTTTTGATTCCAGTTAACTGAATGAAGATGCATCTGACTCAGCTTGTTCCCACATTGGGTAGTGACAGGTAGCCAGGACAGCAGAAGGCAGAACCTTCTACCACACATTCTCCAACAAGAGCAAGAGTTGGAGGCATGTGCTTTCTTGTTTTTGGACAAGAGATATGTGGTTAGCTTTATGAAAGCCTAATTATAACTCAGAGTTATCATGGAACTTTCTGTTCAAAAGAGTCAGGGCAGCACTTGATGCAAGGTCCTCCCCTCCCTGCAGAAGTGGATTTGCACAGCTAGTGCTAGTATACCCATTATTTATCCTTATATTTTCCAAAATAGGTGAAATATGGGATAGAGTGGCTGACTTCAAAATGTATTATGTGCTATCAAATAAAGTCTTCATACATGATAACCTATTTAATTTGCTACATGAACAATTTTGACATGTATTTCAGAGAACCTGAAATGGAACACATTGCTGCTGTCTCTGCCCCAAGTGCCATGACGAGATCTGATCCTTTTCTGCACATCCTGTTGACCTCTCTTGAAGCAATGCATTCTCTGTAATCTGGGTCACTGAGTCACCTAGCCAGCTGCTCACTCGATTTCTTAAAAGCTTCAAACATGAGAATTCAAATTATTATACTCACCTGCTTTGCTATAAACAGACGAATTCCAGCTAAGCATTGGACAATGATTTAAAGACATTATGTTTGATTCTTTTAATCTATCCATCATGCTGCCTCCTGGAAATGCATGATGAAATAGGACAGCATAAGAAGAGGAAAAACATACATAAGGAGTATAGAATTATGTAACTCCTGGAACGATCTCACTGAAATAATTAGTAAAAGCTAATCACTTGTTTTGTCAGCCTTTGCACAATTTCAGGGTATTTTCCCCTTTCTGTACTGTGAAGACTGCTGGAGAGTAAATAACTAATAACTTTAGCAGAGAACTTAAAGCTTGGACCTTAGTTCTCCAAAAGGAACACCCCAACTACAGTCATTCAAGCCCAGAGATAGTCTGTTACTGTGTGGAGTGCCCAATTCATGCTAAATGCCTTAAAAACTTCAGTGAGTGTACAACTACATAAATACATGTAAGAACACAGTGCTCATGGCATTCAAACACTTTTTAAAAAAATTCTTATAGTCAGTTCTCAGCAAATGCTGTTATCTTACATAGTTTGAATTAAATTCTCTGTCTATTTTACTGAGCAGGGACAGTATTATTTATCATTACTGTAAGATATAATGTGGTTTATACTAAGGCACTCTTTTGATGACCTAAGCATTAAACATTTGAGAGAATTTCCAATAAGCAGAAATACTCCCCCTCAGATTCCTGTCCTAGGCAGTGCCCTAGAGTACCCCCATCCAGGAACTGACCTCTCTGGTAACACAAGGGTTGCTCTAATTTTTAAAAAGTTCACACTTCAGGTCACACACTTTAATACAGTCTTACATGTATAGCAAATTGTACAGGAAGTAAATGGTAAGTTGCAGTATTATTCAATTTTATCCTTTTCATTTGCAAAACAGACTCAAATCAATAAAATACAGCATATTTACATAGAGCTGATATTTTATATACAAAGCATTATTATATTTACATATTTTATGAACATACACTAGTATTTTTTAGATAGGATCAAAATATCCATGGTAGAAATACTGAAAATATCTGAATAAGAAAAAACCAAGATTACTATATTAATTGGCAACTGGCCAAACTTTTTTAATATCTATATATACATGTATACAGTCTCATGTTTGTGTATGGGCCAAAAAAAATAATAAACCTTGCACTTGGGTATAATTTGCTACACTCTGCTGTTCTTATGCATGCTCAGTCCCATGCTTGTATGAGAGAAAGTGCATGTTTACTGCTGGTCCCTGAAGAACATGACACATAAATACACATGCACAGGCCTGAACTATTTCACATTTGATTTAAACGACAGCTTCAACCAATACCACAGGGACCTGAAGAGTACATTCTAGCTTTTATCTTCTCTTTGCCCTAAATGAGTATAGTTGATTGAGCTACAACCTCAATATATGTGCTATGGGATTCTTAAGGACTTGCAGCACTGAAACTTCAAACTAATAATTTACTGATTTATTGGACACCCATCCCTTCCAACCACCAAATAGCTATCTTGAATTTTCTTTATTTTAACTTACTGCTTCTTCCTTTTAGCAGCAGGTTTTTCATATATATCAAGTATAATAGCCATGCTCATATTCCCTCCCCAGTCTCCTCTCTGGAACAGGGCAGCCCCTGTGGCTTCAGAGATTCCTAAGGCTACGTTTTTTAGTGGGATGATTTTTCTTTTCCCTCCACTGGGTCCATTTCTTGAAATAGGAGACCAAAAGCTTAGCACACGAAGGTACACGTTGGTGATGCAGTAGGAATTGCTTGCTCCACAGCACAGGTGTGTAACTCCAGCAGGGCCTGAGGAGAGGGAGAAGGCAGTAGTCTCTAACATTGCTTGTTACCTGCCACGATGCCTGTCAGTTCAGCAGAAAGTTACATCCACATTTGGTATTTGGGTAGTGGATTACTCCTGCTTAAGCATACTTGTCTCTTTTGTCACTCAAGGACGATAGTAGTTCATTGGATTTTTTTCTCTGGCCCCTTTTGTAAGTTGCTCAGTATTTTAACTCTAAATTTGCCCACTGACACATCCCTGCAGTCTGAGCTTTAGCACACTGTCTTCACATCTGACTGGCCTCTTTGGTCTGTCAAGATTGTCTATAAAGATATTGCTGTGTCAGATTCTGAACAGCCCATTGTAAAAACCTTATCAATATGGCCTTCCCTTTTAAAAGGGATACCAGTGACTACTCTCACACTGTGTTTTATAGCCTGTTTTAAATCTGCCCCATAACAATTCAGCTAGACCCACTCTGCCATCATTCTGACCAGCACTGTTGGAAATACCAGAGAAGTAAACAAAGAACAGTTTGAATCTGAGCATCACCAGGGAATGTCTGGTCTGCTCCAGCCCTCCAATCATTCACTAAGTTGGAAGGGATTTTAAAGAGAAGGGAAGGAATATTATATGAATTGGAGGGAGAGAAGCAAAATGCTGGAAAAAGATGATTTTCCTGCCCTACAGAATGAAATTCATTATATACTAAACATACAAATAGTTACTCAGTAGTTGAGCTAGTTACTCAAATTGTTCACAAAGGAATCACAATAACACAAGTTATAAACAAAAGTTAAAAATATTCAGGCATGCAGTACACTATCTGAAAAAGGGAATTTTTCAGTGGTAACTGAATTTATGGAATAACCTCAATCAATATTCCTATTATTTTAAAAAAATTGTATGTAGCTTTATTACTAACAAAATATAAGACATACAAAATGACTGGAGTATTGCTCGATGCAAATCTACCTTTGGACATGCAAGATTACAGATAAGATCAGAATGCAATTCAATTTATGTGTGTTACATTAATGATTTTCAATAACATTTTGTACACATAACTTTGAATATTAAAATTCTACTTCTCTAATCAACTGCTACCTAATCATGTCTTCCAGCAGCTGTCTGTCATTCTGAATCCACTGGAATCAGGTGCAGGAATAACAACCCCTTGTTTCTGCAGTTCACGTAAAACATCTAATATTGAATCCAATTCCACTCGAAATTTCTCCAGTTCTTGATTCTTCTGCTGTGCCAGTCTTCGCCACTTCTGAGCCTCATGGGTTTGCCTTGCTTCAGTAACATGATGTGTTAGTTGGGTTGCCTGTAAATTAGAAGCAAGCCAGCGTTGCCACTTCCTAGTCCAGTACTCAGCCACCACTGCCCCTTTGCAAAAATACACCACTTCATTATATTTGATGCTGAGTCTCACAGCGAAAGGCTGACATCATGTGGAAACAATTTGTTCTGAATATTGCAAAAATCATTCTGATAGCAATAAATTCCTTTAAATAGTTCCATTAATGACAGAAGGGTAGAACTGATTATTGACTAGTGAGCCTCAGGAGAATTTAACTTATCCTCTCCAAAGTGGCAAATAAAAGTTTGAATATTTAAGACAAAGCTGAGCATATAACATAAAATCAATCCCCTATAATGAAAATTAACTTTTTAAATTTCTATTTAAATTAAAGTGCTAATTAAAAGAATGCTCTGCAAGACAAACAAATGAAATCTGATGATATATTGTAGGCTACTACTGTACTTTTAAAAAACAAAAGTCCTATGGATTATTAGAAAATGTCCTATAGTCACAAAGATCTGATGCTGCTGCAGATAAAAGTCTGAATTAACTTTGACATGAATCCCTGACATAATCCTATTAAATTACACAAAATAAAAGTGTCATAAGGTATCAAAATCTCCATACTGCTATTAATTGTAATAGATTCTTCAAGGAAAGCTGTACCACTTAAAGGCCATAATTATGTTTGCAGTTTGATACTAAGGATAGCCTGTTAATTCCTTGCTCAGCAATTACCTTTTCTACATTGTTCATTTTTATATCATTCATTTGGAGGACTGTTCGATGCCCCAGTAGAGATGGTTAAAGGTGCAAAACTAGGATAAACAAAACCCAAAGCTTAATACATAATAAGGGCAGCAGCAGGAGGAAAGATGAAATTACTTAGTAGTAATTATGTATACTATTATTTCTATTTTTTAAAACAATACATTATAAAATATCTTAGTAAGTACTATAGGTATTCAATGGAGTTAGATCTCAGAATAGGCAGCAGCAAACACTTTACAGAAATGGTAAAGAAATCCTCACATTATACAAAAGCAAATGAATAGCATAAAAATGAACTGTATTACAGTTGCCTTTAGCAGGACATAACATGAACAAAAATAATAAAATCTTTAGTAGCAACAGGGTTTGTTCTTAATCCAATGACTTGTTTTATGCAGAGCTCTTTTTGGAAAGAAAATGAAATATCTGATGTAGAAATGTGTAAGAGTAAAACCTTTACCACAAAAAATTGTGTACATAAAAGTGTATTCCTTGAGATCTGGTTACAGAATTGTAGAACAGCCCCCCTAAACTAAGTACTACAGGTTTGACAATCTTCCTGTCCAACTTCCCTATTTTGACTTCGTATATTTAATAAAACCTAAGTTAAAATACTAACAAAAGACAGTAATATATTTAAGTGATACAAGCGTTGAAAAAAAATCTATGTGAACAAGAAAACTTCTTCCAGATGACAGAAACTCCCCCGAAAGATAAAAAATCAGGATGGAGACCATGACATAGAATAAAGATGAAGAAAAGCAATGAAAAATTGTTTTACCCATTCAAGCTACAAAAAACTGTATCACAAAGATCCAACCTTCAAAATCACAAACTTTTAGTTTTTGGAGGATAAAGGCCTTTTTTCATTGTTTTGGGTATTGAAACCAGTATGAGCTAGACTGCTATAAGATGTGTCTACACTTTTAATGCAGCTTTTCTGAATAGCATTGCTGGGACTAGAAAATAAAATGACAGTTCAATTGAGGAATATATCATAGCTTAACAAACTCTGCATTACAAACTCTTATCAGTTTTTCAATACCTTGCTTTCCTTGTGTAACTGAAATATGAGATAACCAAATGATACAAGGGGCTTCCAGAGGTCATGTGATCTAGACCTCTACAATAATATCAAGGCCTTTTCAGATCAGGTTGCAAGGAAGTTACAGACCTGATATGCAAGTCACGCACAAGTAATTTTAATTACCACACCAAGGATGGGCTGACCAGGACTGCATCTACATTCACTTGCATCATCAGGCAGCAAAGACAAAACCACGGCTGTAGAAAAAGTACTTGCCCTCCCTGCAGTGCGAGCTAAATGAGCCTGTGCAAATACCATAAAATTACAGTTAAACCAATAAATTGCTCTTGGAAATAAATGCAGTTATACTCTGGTGTACCTTTTGAATTTCTTGCTCTCTTTCTGCATGTCTGGTCTCTATATGCTTGATTTTCTTTTCCAGGCACAAGAAATGTTTCATTTCAGGACTCTGGCTCTCCTTAGCCTCTCTCAGTTCTTCCAACAATTTTGTCACCTACAGTTAAAGAGAAATTATGAAAATTGCTATTGTGTTATCCAGTGTATAAAACAGATTCCTTTCAAAATATATTTGCATTGTTTAATCATTCCATTCAAAAGCTGCAGAACAGAAGACATAAAAGAGAAATCTTCTTTATTCAAAAGCTTTTACAGGGGTTCAGGGACTTAGATTAACATTTTTCACATCTAAGAAGTAGCCTGAGAATATGAAAGTCTAGTCCTCTTTGATAAATCCAATCTTGCTCATACTGTTATGAAGTGATTGTATTCAGTCAATTTTTATACTTCATTAAAAAAAAAAGACAATATTATAATTAGATCTTCTTTACACCCTGGATAAAGACCAAATATAAAATGTACCAGTGTATTTCTAAGGACTAAACTGAGGAAAGACACGCTGCTAAGACATGATTACAAGCCTCCTTTGGTGTAACAATTACCAGGTCAAATCAACTCAACCAATGACTTAAAATTGATTTCCTCATCCTCCAGAAGATAAGGTAAGTTTTCTTATAAAGCCCTACTGGTTTATTCTCATTCTTTGCCTATTTTAAGTAACTTGATATTTCTTCATTTAACATCCTAGGTATTTTTTGGTCACTTTTAATACGTATAATAGTAAACTCAAATGAAAACACTGAAGTCTTTATCCTTAATGACAGCCCTTTGCTCCCCTTAACCATTACATTTGAGAACTTCTAACCCTCTTCAAGCACTCAGCCATCCTTGGCTCTCTGCTGCTGAACTCAAGTAGCTGGAAGCATTGTGTCTTCATAAGATGTTGTCACTCTTACTGAGAAGTGACTCTAAGTTGGCTTCTATTATTTCCATTTTTTAAGGCAGCTTTCTAAAATAACATGGCCTATGTTAGTGCATTTTTGCCTGTCCATTATTCCAGCAGCTTTGAACCTGTGGGCCAAGTTCAGCCACATTTGGGAGCAGAAGTCTTTGTTTCATAAGGTCCATGAAAGTGAGGGTCTGCTGCTTGACTGCCAAGTTGCCCCACTGAAAGGAAGGGCTGATGCATGATCTCACATACATAATTAAATATAATTTAAAAATTATGCTGGAAAGATGTTATGAGGCAAAAAAGCCCCAGGAAAAATGGGCTCCGTGTATTTTGCCAACAACAGAACCTTGTCAAATACAACGCTGTGCTGCGTGCAAGCTGTTATGGAAGAGAAGTACATAGTAAATGGAAAACATCCATAAACAGCATTTCTGAAATCACTATTCAAATAACAATCTTCCAGGAAGCCTCAGGAAAAAATATGCCTTTTTTGAGGTACCATCATTTTAGATAGAGGACTTCATCCTGTTACCAATAATGGTGCTTTTCCCTATCATTACTAACTCAATTTGCAGGTTTTGTTGTCTTCTTTTTTCAGCTCAACTTATTTAACCATTTAATGCTTAAAATGTATTTTATAAGCAGCACAGCAATCACACTAGAGGGCAAAAGCAAGGCTTCATGTAGACATTTCTGTCTGTATAGTCGTGCAATGATTTCTGTAACAAAGACACTCATTTACATTTCCTTAAATGCCAGCACTTTGAATTTGGCCTGTAAAATGGGGGTCATATTGGATGACCACTCTCTTAAATCATCACTGTCATTAATAATCTGTAAAGCAGTCATAGAGGAAACAAATTTATAATATTTGTTTCACTGCACTCTTGCCCTGTTTTCCCAGGAAGAACTATTATATATACTGAGATCACTGGAATGAAACAAGCTTTATATGGAAGGGAAACATCTATCATTAGATTCTTAATATGAACCCGAAGTCTCAGCCTTTATGCTGCAAATACAGAACTTAGTTAATACAACACCTTTTTTGTCCCCCTACAAACCCTCACTTTTATATAAATATGTCACAGCAGAGGTGGAATTTTGCATGGGTAAAATAAATACTGAGTGGCTTTAGTGAGATTAAGATCAATTGCTTTTAATAGCCCTTGCAGATTAGAGTATTATTAAAATTAAGTTAAACTTAGTAATGTTCTTACATCAAGGAGATGGTGAATTAAGTATAGGCACAATGCTCAAACAGGCTATATCCTCTTCCTGAACAGGAGGTGGTAACAAAAAGACTGGTAGTACTTCAAGAATAACAAAAGCATACATTAAAAAAACACTTGAGCTAAAAGATAGACAGCAATTTGACACAACATTAACCCAAAAGCAAAAATAAGAACAAATGTAATTTTTAGGTTATATGCTATTAACAGAAATAGAAGATCAGAAAAAAACCCAGTGAATTTCAGAACTATTACAACTAACTTTCCCTTCCTAAGAGACCTTAACTTTCATAGATAGCAGAGGAGAAAACCAAGCATATAATTGCCTAAGTGAGTTTTATGGCAATGAAGAAATTGAAAAAGGAAGGCTTAATCTGAACACAGAACTTGAAAACAATAATAAAAAAATCCTCTCAATAAGGAAAAAGTCCTGTGGTCTATTTACTACTTATCGTAACTCTCAAGGTAGAGGCTATGAAAGCTTGGATTAACCTGCTGATCAACAAAAAAAAAAATTCAAAAAAGGTCAAGGTGCTACTTCTGTTCTATGTTGTTCTCTCACATTAAAATAACATATTGGATTCTCAGGTATAATGGATGTAGAAGCAACTGACAAAGATACGGTTTCTAAGACTTATTTTACTATATATTATTTGAGGCTTTTTAAGGATGAAAGTGAAAACTCTTACTAGAGTAAGGTACCTCCAATCCAAATTTAAATATACCTCTTTTTGTAGGAGTTGCTCTCGTATCTGTGAAACTAAAAGAGCTTCCTGATGTCTCTGTTGTTCACTGATTTGTTCTTGAAGATGTTTTATTAACACCTACACAAAAAAGATTAAAAATAGTTGGTCATTAACATAAATACCCATGATGACATCTGAAAACCTATGCAGGAGAAGTATGGCAAAAATATAAACAGTATTGTAGTACTGCAGGTGTAAGTGATGTGTGTGTTAACGATACGGCCTCTAACATGTGTGCAAGCTAGATAATAGTCCTCTGCATGGACTGTTAAATAGCACACAGCTACATATATAGTATATGAAAACAAGTCTCAGTCTTCGAGTAACTTTCCTCAATTAAAAAAGTTCTTAAATAATCTAAATGCAATAGCTCCTTCTACCTTCATATTGTGTGTAAAACTAAGCCCAGAAAGCCTGTGGAATCTCCCTCCTTGGGGATACTCAAAAGCCATCTGGACATGGTCCTGAGCAACTGCCTCTGGATGACCCTCCTGAGCAGGGGGGTTGGACAAGATGAACTTCAGAGGTTCCTTCCAACCTCAGCCATTCTGTGATTCTGTGAATACAGTGGCACAAGCTGATTTTTAAAACAGTAGGTCCTGCTTCAAAGAAAGATAAAGTTTACAGTACTATAGAAAGAAATAACTTCAGGATATATCTATATGTAATCAATGCGTCTACTGTATCTTACCTCTTGTGTTGAAATTCTGTTGTTTAGTTCAGCTACTTTAGAAGTAGAGTGCTCCTTTGCATGCTGGCAAACAATCTTCTCCACTTCCCTCTGATGGGAAGCTTTCAGAGATGCAATGTATTCTGCTGTGTCCTCTTGTATTCTGGACAGAGCAAGGCGAAAATAATATGTAATAAAACAGCTACAGGTAGTTCTTCAAAAATGCAGTAAAGTTTCTCACTTGAACATACAAAATATCAAAAATGGTAAAGGCAGCAGGTCTTTGATATTTCATACCAAAACCTTGCAAGATACCAGCACCATCACTTCATTACTTGCTCTGGAGGGATGACAGAGTGGGAAGCCAAAAATATTGTATATGTGCCTCATTTAACTAGAGGCAGCTAGGATACAGAAAATTCAGTCAATTACCTTTTTTAGCTGCTTTTATAAAAAAAAAGGAGAGAAAATATGTGCTTTTAAATCATAACGCCACTTTCTCTTTTAAGTATCTATTTTAGAAAAGAATGTTTTGCAATATAAATATGCCAATTTACTTCTACTTTGACTATGAACAGACCTAAGAGAGACCAGGTGAAGTATAAATATAAGGTATCTACAGTTGGCCAAGTAAATCCTGCTGAAAGCATACCCCAGTTTGAAGGAAAGTATGGGTACCAAATATTAATGCTATACAACACAAAGCATCTAAGATATAATCACAGAATCAGCCGGGTTGGAAAAGACCTCTGAGATCATCAAGTCCAACCCTTGATCCAACACCGCTGTGGTTACTAGACCATGGCACTCAGTGCCACATCCAGTCTCATCTTAAAAACCTCCAGGTACAGGGAATCCACCACTTCCCTGGGCAGCCCGTTCCAATGTCTGATTACCCTCTTTGTAAAGAATTTCTTCCTAATATCTAACCTAAACCTCCCCTGGCAGAGCTTAAGACCATGCCCTCTTGTCTTTCTGATAGCTGCCTGGGAGGAGAGACCAACCCCCACCTGGCCACAACCTCCTTTCTGGGAGTTGTAGAGAGTGATGAGGTCTCCCCTGAGCCTCCTCTTCTCCAGGCTGAACAGCCCCAGCTCCCTCAAGCCTCTCCTCATAAGACTTGTGTTCGAGTTCCTTCACCAGCTTTGTTACTCTTCTCTGGACCTGCTGCAGCACCTCAATATCCTTCCTGAACTGAGGGGCCCAGAACTGGACACAGTACTCCAGGTGTGGCTTCACCAGCACTGAGTACAGGGGAAGAATCACCTCCCTGGACCTGCTGGAATTTGCCCCATGGTCAAAAAAACCAAAATTCTGCTGGTGGCACCAATCCTTTAGTCACCTATTGATAAGATGGGCTTTCCTACTCCTCATTCATCCGTGCTACTGCAGGAATTGAGGCGAACACCACCTGTGCTCCTGTCCCATTAACTAATCGACCCAGCGTCTTGAAGTCCTTTTTAATCGCCCTGGTACTTCTTCCATTAATGTCATCACTGCCAGCCTGGGCTACCAACAGTGGATAATAATCTGAGGGCTGAATTAGCTGAGGGAGTCTCCTACTAATATCCCTCACCTGGGCCCTGGAAGGCAGCAGACCTCCCTGTGGGATGGGTCTGGTTGACATATACGGCCCTCAGTTCCCCTCAGAAGGGAGTCACCTACTACAACTACCCTCCCAGGGGAGCTCCAGCAGATGATTTACATGATTTACATTGAGATATTTTTACTTAAAAGCATAACAAATTTTAGTATTAATAAAAGCATTAATATAGGTTTGCCTGTAGAAAGAACTGTGACAGTGCACTGCTTAAAACAAAACCCAAAACAAAACATCAAAAAACCCTCTGAAACACTCTCAAAATAAACAGTACTAATAAAACTATAAGCTAGCTTCACACATGGCTGACATGTTAATGTGCCACTTCAATTGTGCATCAGCCAACATTTCAACAAGGTTTTTAAAGGAACATGTTGAGCATTTACCTTCGTATGTTATTTTCAGAATAAGCCAGTGCTGCTTGAGACTTCACCCGCTGCTGGCTCATTTCTAGAGACAATCTCTCTAGCTCCTCTTTCAGCTCTGCATTTTCTTTCAGAACTTCTGAGAGATGAGAATCAGAAAAGGTATGTGGTTGGTATATTTTGTCATCATTGAAAATGCTTAGAAAGGGTTCACTGTAGTGGGAATTCCTTTCATCTGTTGCTGAGGTATTCTTTTTCATGACTTCTGTACAGTTTTCCTTATTATTGGTTATGTTTCTCAAATTATTATCAGATAGCATCACCATCCTTTCTTTTTGAAGTTTCTCTACAGTTTTTGTAAGGTCTTGTATTTCTTTATTTTTGGTGACCAGTTCTTCATTTAGTTTTAACAATCTGTCTTTTGCGTTACCTTGTTTCATTTTAGAATCTGTGCACTCTAAGTCTTTATTATCATTTTTACTTCTGAGTTTTAATTGGGAATTTTGACTTTTAAGTTTTTCGATTTCTGTCTGGAGGTTTCTAACAGTGATTTGATGGGTCTTCTTTAGATTCTGAAGCTCCTGCTGAAGTTCTGTAGAACCAGCTTTATTGCCATTCAGTTTTGGTGTTTCACTCATAAATTCACAGGCAAGCAGTTGCTCAAGCTCTGAAAGTCTTTGCTCATACTGTATCTAGGAGAGGAGTAGAAAGAGGGGAACAAAAAACAGTTTCGTAAGTGTACTTTTATTATTAGCTCTTCCTATTATTCTTTAAAGTTACTGCACATCTGAAGCAAGATTTCAAAATAGGATACACATCAATATTACTAACAACACTACTCAATCAGTTCAGAAATTAGTGAGTGAAAAAAGTCTGTGGTAAAACAGACTTTCTCAAAATATTTACTACAAAGTCATCTTATCACAATGGATGCCGTAACCATGGGACAAAAACTGTATTGACAAGAAACTATTTCATTTTTATATAATTGAGTTCTCTTCAGATGTTTCCAACTCAGAAAGGCAAAGTAACATCTTATTTTAGTATAGCAAGAAGGAGTTAATTTTGTCATTATGTATTTGCCACGTGTCAGTTTGCAAACATTCCTGTCACACGCTCAAAATTGTACATATTTCAAAACATCTTAAATTTTAACAGAACAGGTCTTCATTTTTATTTATTTGTAAGTATGAATATAGAAGTATGAATTCAGAGAGACACAGAATCTTTCTTCCTAATGAACTGAGAAAAACCTGACCCTTCTTAATAGCCTGGATGGCCTCTGAGGAAAGTATGATGAGTGATTCATATGGAGAAGAGGTGGAACAACTGGCCAGTGCTTTCCTTTCTTGCTCATTAAGAACCTGTGCAGTTCACTTTTTCCTTGAACTAAAATGCCAGATTTCCATGCTTGCTAACTCAAGTCTTTAGGCTCACGATCAGGTAATTTTTTGATAGAATGTTTAGTGTTCCCAGACGTTCCCTGCAGAAATGCTCTGTCAGCAGACCTTTGAAAGCACAGCCTTTGGTACAGCAAGGAATTAGGTAAGCAGCTACTCTGACCCACAGAGTGAAAACCACCTGTCTTAATTGTAAGAATTAAATTATTAGGCCTCAAGAACCTGTCCTCTCAGTCTCAATACTACCCTAATGATTTCAATGCTATTTTTATCTTAGATGCTGAAGGTACTGAAATTCTGGTTATAAATTCTTTGAATATTTTTGTTTTCCCTTGAATGTCTCTGCCTTTAGTTTTAACCACTGCCCTGTCTTTTAACCCTGCCCCGTTACCTTGTGACTGTTACTTGCAAAGTGGACTATTCTACAAGGCTCCAACTTTTACCTTTATTTTTTGAAATTGTTGTTCCATGGCACGGAGACTTTTCTTAGCTTCATCATCTTTACCTTCAAGTTCTGTTTCTAATTTCTTTATTCTTCTCTCCAAAAATTCAACTGTGTTCGTTTTAGCCGTTTTCTCAGCAGCAGCAGCAGCATAAATCAAAGCAGGCAAAGAATTTGGATACCTTCTTTTTAGAATTCCTTCCATTTCTCTGATCTATCAATTAGAAAATTAAGTCAGAAGTCAAAAAGAATAAAATTCTAAAGAAAAGTGAAGAGAAGTAAGTGATAGAATGTTAACAAATTTCATCCACGTTGGCTCGGTGAAGAAAGAAAACTAGAGATTAATATATTGAGAATTATTTTACATTCTTTACATTTATGCTACTGTTTATAGAAAAGTAAGACTCATCATCTCTTACTGATTGACTTATGCATAATCTTAAAATATTGCTCTGGTCCTTAGAGAGCCTTATGTCAGAAGTACTAAGAAAGTAAATAAAAGAGCTTTAAGTGGAATATGACTCAATGCTGTGAATATGTTTGCTTTTCCTCTGGATTTGCATTCACATTGTACTTTTTCAACTGTTACAGAGATACTTCATAGCGGTATTGAAATTATTCTCCCAATAACAGATTATATGCCTTTTATTTTGGAGTCTGCAATAAAGTAAGACTAACACCTTGCATACAAGATTAATAACACACTCCTCTCTTATACACGGATAAGATATTCTTTGCATTAAAATTCTGCAGAGGCTCTTTCCCATGAGTCCCACATCCCTAACTAATGCAGCTGCCACCTCTTAAAACTCAGGAAGACCCACTTCCACCTGACACTTCCTCAGTAGAAACATGAATTTTAAGGTCTCCACTCCCCTAGTTTTCATGAATCTTGTAGGAATCCAGTCCTACTCTTGAATCAACTTGTTTGAAATTGGTCATAATGTTAAGGGATTACTGAACATGGACAGAAGGAGTCTTAGATGATAAATAGCAAGTTTTGGCTTTTGCCCTGTTGCCCCTTTCCAAGAAATTCTAAACAGTATTTTAAAGGATTTTAAAAGGGATATCAGGTTGTTAGAAGACAGTAGCAAGAAGAGGTCTTTCTAAGTAAATAATTGCAGCTTTTTGTGTTTATGAGTGTTCAACAACACAAGTTACCTTATCATAGGACTTCATGCAATGTTTTATCCTGTGAAAGCACTGGTAAGCGTTTTAAGAGACCTTATCTAAAATAAAGGTTAAATGAAACACAGTTATATTATTGCATACCTGTTGCTCAAGATCCTGAATTCTTTTAGCATCTGCTGCTCTGTCTTGCAAACGTTTCTTCTGTTGCACACACTGATCTCCTGCTTCAGCTCTCAGCTTCTCAACCTATTCAATTTATGAGAAGATAAATTGCAATATATATTCAGAGACATTGTTCTATAGTACAAAAGCAGTTCAAACATGCACAATATAATGGAAGTATTCTGCCACTTAAAAACTGGTAACAGTAATTTCTGTACTAACTCATTCTTCAGGTTCTTAACCTAAGTGACAGCTGAAACTAGCTACGGAAATCAGCTCTGGGACATTCTTGTCTTCATACCAGTAGAACTGTTTCTTTCTCTCATACTTTCAGTATGCCAGCTTGGTTAATAAGCTATAATATAAAGTACTACAGTGCATTCCATGAATTCAGGGTGAGCTTACGAGACAGTTCATGATTTCCAAGGCTATGCTCTGTGATGAGATACAGAAACAGCCAAAAGGCAACATTATGAGGTGCCTAAATAAATGCTGACTCCCAGAATCAGGGGAAGGAACTGTAATGCTCCTGCACTCCCAATGAAGTCTGGCCATGAAGTCTCAAAGCTATAATCTATAACTGAATTTCCTACCCTTATCAGCCACTATGATCTCTGTACAGCAATATTACATCCTGAATATCTGGAAGTATTCCTATCTTGATTTCTCTCCCACACTGGCAATATTAGCATAAGTAATGTTTTTATGTCAGCATAGTTTAACTAATTTGATTGTGTCTATGAAGTCAAAGCTCTTCACTGTTTTTAGGCACTGGTCCATCCTGGAGAAAATGCAAATAAAAATATTTTTTTTCACAGCAGTGATATGCTGATCAAAGTTTGGTACAGTGGTGTTTAAAGGATCTCCTTTCCTGGTTTCTCCTTCAGAAGCACCTCCTTTCATCTGTGATCTCTCTAATAAAACATCATGAAAAAATTCCAAGATCAGTTATATATTTTATCACTGGTAAAATTCTTCATTTCTGTGAATCCTAAATCCAGTGTACTGACAGGTCAGCAATGCAAATCTCAGCAGTATTCAGGATTCATGTATTAGTTTTGTTTATATTTTGAGTGTTTTGGCTTTTTCCTTCCTACTATAGGAACCAGAGATTTTTTCTAAGAAAGAATTTAGAACTAGTACTTGAGAGAAAAAAATAAGTGTTGCCTATGCTACCATGGAGCAAAAAGAGAGAAAAAGAGAATGTCCCTAGTTCTTAATGTAATAATATACTTCTTTTCCTTAGGTCAAGAAATTTGCAGGTTTTAGGGAACCACATTACTTTTGTTTCCAGAAGCATCATCAAGATGTCAAAAAAACCAAAACTAATACATGAAAAAAAAGGGATTATTATGGACAGAATTACATTATACTCATCACTAGTAAAAGAGACAATTTCAAGTTCCAACTTCTTAGATAAAACCAAATATTATCACCTCTAGTCTTAGTTTCTCAATTTCTTGTCTTGCATCTTTAAGACGGGCTGCATCTTTATCCAGAAGATCTTGATTTTCTGCATACCACTGAAGTCTTCTTTTTAAATGAGTAATTTCCTGTTTGTATGATTCTTCCATAACTTTAAATTCATAGGATTTATCACCTACAAGAATAAAAAATCCTTAGAATTGTTTTATTAGTAATTATGTATTGAAGGAGTAATTAGTCAACACTATCCTCCTCAGCACATTTCCTATTTTAACAATCCTGTTACTGCAGTAAAAATTTTAAACCAGATCCTAATTAGAATTTTAAAAGCAACTATATTTGAAAAAAACCCTTTTCTTCTCTCATACATAGTAGTACTCAATGGCTTACAGTTCACCATGGAAAGTATTTAAAACAGAATCTCAGGGATATTCTTGATCAGACTCCAGTAAACAAATTTTCAGCCACAAGATGAATGACAACATAGAATATATTCTTAGATGTGTATTGATCATACTCCTCCCATTTAGCAGATCATACTTTGAGAAGAGACATCGAGGTAAATATCTACTCTTAGCATTGGTGATGCCTGATATTGGAAATGAGAGAGTCCAGTTTCTGGCCCTTTCTCATTATTTCAAACTGGAAAAAGCTCTGATAAGAATGCTGAAAAAAGTCCCAAGACATAAACTATAGGTAAAAAAATGGGCAAGACCTAAATGGGAGACTAAGATGCGACACAGTGAATATTTTCTTTTGAACAGAGCTGTCATACAACTGGAATTCTTCTGTTTTCCATGTCCAGTGAAAGATGGGCAAGAAATCAAACTTAATAGGCAACAACAACGAGTTTGGTTCCATACAGGAAAACACTTTCTAATAGAGTTCCAAAAGTATTGTAACATGTCCTTCACTGTATGCTGTTATTAGAAGTTTAGACAATATTTGGAAATGGTCTAGATGCCTTTCACTAAGTAATATTTTAATAAGAAACAAGTTTTTGTTATATATGCAAAGTAGATAAAATTATTCAGCAAAATCAAGGTGCTTTACTTGATGCAGATGTAATCTGGATTTTTGCTAAGTCTCTCTCCTTCTTTGCTTGTACCAAGTCTACCTCAAGAGCTTGCTTATCTTGTTTGAGATGTCTTATCTCTTCTTGTAATTTAGTTTCTTCTTTCTGGATTTTAGAGAAAACAGTAAAACAAGAAAAACTAAACACATAATGTCACACAAAGAAACCTGAACATGCCTTTTCACCATAAAATGATTAAATCACAACAGTTGTGTCAGACCACAGTAACCATAAGGTCTTCTAATTTTGGTATTCTCAGCCTTGCTATAGCAGAGCATGGGAAAACTTAAGCTAAACATTAAAAAAAAACCCAAACAGATTTTTTAAGTCTTACATAACTGTTGTAGAAATAGAAAACCTCTGCCTTTTGAGAGGGTCAATAAAGAAAATGGCTTAACTTATTTCTAAGACTTAAGACTGTTGGTTAAATGGACAGAGGTATTGTCCAACGGTTCACCTCATTACATTCTATTTCTTGCCATTTTCTGCACACACTCTCTCTTCTGTTTGTCTACACATGATCACTAGCAAAATTCAGGACGAAATGGGATGAAAGGTCTCAGTGCCAGTGTCATATCTGGAGATGGAGCCCCTCGATCCAAGGGATCCACAGGTACAGCAACCAGCAACTGGGGGGCTGAGATTTTGGGGCCAGCCAGTAAACAGACCGATATCTAGGACCAGCATGTGCATGTAATGTGTGTTACTGCTACTGAACTCCCATTCTGATCTGCTGAACAATATCAGGCTGCATGTGCTCCCCATGTTTCCAACAGTATTATTTGTATTTCTGTGGTGCAAGCAAAGGCACTACTCTGTTATCTGTGTGCCTGACCACGTTAGTGTTGTCTGTGTGTCTCTCTCCATCTTTGGATCTTTTGTTCAGTCTCATTACAGGCTGGACCTAAGAAACAGGGAAGTGTAACAGCATCACCTCTGAGGTCACGACTAGAGTAGCCCCTTGTGCCTTAAGAGCTCAAAGCCAGCTTTGCCAGAGCAGGAATGTCTCCACTGGTCCTGCAACTCACAGGATCCAGAACATCTTTTCACTTGCTTAACCAGTTATTGTTTATAACAACAACAAACAACAACAAAAAATGGAAGAAGCAGATTTTAATTTTTCTGGTCTAACTATCAAAGGAAGTGTGTACCAGAACAGTCCCCCCACTTGCAGTAAGCAGAGCAATAGAAATTCCAGAAAACCTTTAATTTTAGCATGAAGCTTATGTAACATACTCCCTTCATAACCAGAAGCATCTGTAGGACTACAAAAAAAGTTACATGAGAGAATAACAAAAGATTCTTTTTACTCCAATGTTCTTTTCTAGAACTTACTTGGTACACAGCAAGGATAAGCAATCTTCTGGCTTTGTCTTATGCAGGAAAGCTATAGAGGTATATCATTAGTTTCTGCAAGCTCTCACAAGGTCTTTCAGAAATGCCAGTAAACATGGAAACACTTAACTTCTTTCAGTGAATCTGTGTCTTAGAGGATTACTTCTGAAAGTTTGTTTGATATTTGTGATGTGTGGAAAATAATTAACGCTGTAGAAGAGTAGCATGCTCCACTACTTAATTTACATTATTAGTCTACAGTATGGATGGTCATGCAGGTTTTTTTAATGAAAATAAGGCTTGGTATGTAACTACCTGTGCTGCTCGAAGCTCTGAAATCAATTCTGTGAAACTCCGATTGCTGGCTGGTTCAGAATCCTGTACAATTCGTGACTGGTTATTAGTCTTCTCTATCTTTTCTCTAAACAGCAACAGCAAAAACAGTTAAGCAGTGTGGTGACTCGGCATACTAACACTGGCATACTGAAAAACAAACACAATCCCCCCAAATGGTACCACAAAGTCAGTCCGTACAGCTTCAAAAGAAAGAAAGAAGCAAAGATGCACAACATTTTTATACAAAAAAAATTCACCTATAAGGTGAAATCTTCTCACCTCACACAAACTTGTTTGTTGGGACAACACAAGGGAGGGAAATAAAAATCTACCTTGCATCAGTGGAACTCATCTGTGGGCCTCTCCAGAGCAAAGATTTGTAGATTAGGAGTACACATGATTGCTAGGTCATTTTTCCTCATTTTCCTCACAGGATGAAAATCTTACAGGACCTACAGTGCAGTGAATTGAATGGTTCCTCCACTACCAGGATCACTTGTGTCTCCTAATCTACTGTGTATCTTACAGCAGTATCAAAACATTTTGACACATCAGCAGAGTCATAATACCAGAACAAATGTAGTGTACGTGTCACACATTCTGATATGAGTATGAATTTCCCCAAGTGGGAGACTCTGGTCTTCCCACAGGTTTGCAACATCATCAAGAAAACTAAGAATTAAGTGCCAATAATTGACATAAATAATTTCTCAAAAGAAGAAACAAACCACAAACCCAAGAAAAACTTGAAAATATGCACTTGACAGACTCTGCAATGGTTCTTCATATATAAAATAATAAATAGCTGAAAACTCCAGAGACTTTAGGTCAGATGTGTAAAAGGGCCTACCTTAGGTCTCTTAATTCAGACATTAAACACTGATTCTCCTTAAACATTCGTTCCTCATTTTTTTTGTTTTGGATTTGTAGATCTTTCATTTGTTTGTATAACCTCTCATTTTCCTAAGTTGAGACAGACAAAGGTAAAGAATGGTAATAAATTACTGTTTTCTCCAGTCCTAAAACAATTGTCTATGACTTGCATAGTTTGCCTACTGAAACAGTGGAAGCAAACACTAAATATTTCGTTACTAAGCTTCTAAAATGGATATCTACTTTCATTATCTACAATTTTGTCCAAACACGTGCTCACTCCGGAGGATCTAAGCCAGTTCCTCTCCAAAGTTATCCCAACTATATTCTAAACTATATTCGAAAACCCACGTTCATGAGTGGGTGCTGATAGATCAGAGCTCAGCCTGCCCATTCTCCAATCTCGTGGACGCAAACCATCACCAATTTGGGATGCTCACAGCCATACTGATAAGACTTTGTTTCTACACCAAGAAACTCCGCTGAGCACCAGCTGGAAGGTGGTTAAACTACCTATTGGATTTGCAAGCATTCAAAAGGATTATTAAGCGTGCGTCGTCTATTCTCCACTTGACTAAGTAATAAGAATCAGACACCTTAATAAAGTTACCTTGAAATCAGCTGCTCAGATTTTGAGAAAAATATCTTAAAACCAGAACTCTCCGGATTTCTAATAGTGCTTAAAAATACTACTTTTCCTCTACATTTGGGGAGAAGAGCTTGTGGCTATTTATTGGCCATAAAGTATTTTCCCAGTTCTCAACTGACAAGTCAGTGATTTTTACAATGGATTTTTACATAGAACTGTGGAAAAACTGAGCCCAAACTAGACACATGTAAAATACTTTTTAAACATGCAATATGTTTGCCCATCACACCCAAATTTCATCTACTTTTTAGATAGCAAGACAACTGTTTTCATGTGAAAGTAATAACCATTAAACAATTAGTTTCTGACACTGGCTAGAACACAGCTCAACATGCAGTGTGGTATACCTGTTGATAACCTTGAATAATGACCTCTTGGTCTTCAATTTCTTTTTGTATTTGTGTTAGTTTTTCTTGAGTTACAGGAATTGTTGCTGTATGGTGGGTCCATCTCTTTTCTTGAGCCATCTCTTCCATGCTTCTTAACTTTCAGAAAGAAAAGGAACACACAAGCAATAAAAAATTTTTGTTAGTGATATGGAATTCTCTACAAGACTACACTTTTATAATATTAATAGTTCAATCTCTTCATTAATGTATGACAGCAGACCCATGAGCCACTCTTATTACTGGAGTTTTATAGAAGCATTAAGAAACAGAAACAAGGTGTAAAACGCTTGGAAAAGTTAAAGTTTTACACTCCCTCTTTTGTTCTCATGTATCTAGATAGGAGGGTATAGTGGAATAACTGGGAATATTTCATACAGATAAAAGACAACACTGAAAAATGCATCAAAAACTAAAAACAGTATCTGGAAATACAGTACTTATCTATAACAGGTCGTATCTGGTAATCTCTGTGAGAGTGAGAGAAATATTTGCAAAAAACCTTGCTGTAAAACTCTCAAAATAGCAAAGTAAAGGAACTGAGGATAACCTAGTTTATCTCTGAAGAAAAAAAACAAGGCAATAAATATAACTGCAGGTATGCATTTATAAAGTAGCAGTGTCTGTGCAAATCTCGATTTTCTGCTCATGAACGACTCATGTAAAGTAACAATAATTTAATTTTCAGAAGCAATGTTCCTCCTCTTCTATAGGGACAGGATACAAGCTGATAAAGTACCTTACTCTGAAGAACATAATTTTCTTGACCCAGATGAGAAAGTTCTTTTTCATGCTGTGTTTTCAATTCTATTATCTTTGTCTCCATTTCCTTCTCTTTTTGTGAAACCTTGCTGGACAGTTGTTGAATCAAATCACGAGCTGTGTTCAGGTCCTCCTCTGCAGCTTGTACTCGTTTTAACAAATACAGTTCTCTATCACAACTTTTGATAGGAGAAAATGATAACTCCTAGTGAAGAAAATTCAGGGAAATGTTACACTCAGCTGATTGTTTACCAGAACTGTGCTCATCAAGTTCACTTAACTTGTTTGTCTGGCTCTCAGCACTCACATAAAGCACTTGAAAAAAAACCCCAGAAAACAACTCAAAACACAAACTCCCCAACATTCTAATAGCAGGACATCCTGCATTTACTTTACTGAGCTACTTTCTCATTTCCAAATTATATATGAGGAAAACCAATAAAAAAACCAACAAGAAAAATACCTTGCATATGAGGGCCACTACATTGCTACCAGAATTATTTTATTATGCATCTTACTTTTTGAAAAGCACTAATGCTTTAGGTATTCAATGAATAATTTTTTTTACACATTTGATAAGGGAGAATGAAACTCCATCATGGTGCCAAAAATTCAGTCATCTTGGAGAAGTCAGAAGATAGTATTAAATATTTAATGCAATGCAAACAGGAAAAAACCCCAAACAGTAGTACTGTTTGACACTCATAACAGAGTATTTTAAGTAGAAGTTTTATTTAACCTTATTTTACCCCAGAATAGTAATTTTTAGAATTTAATAAGCAACTTTAATTATATAGAACCACTCAAGCAACAGAATTATGCAAGCAATTGAAAAGCAGTATGATTATACTTGCATATTTTAAAGGTAAAAACTGGTGTTTGGCAAATACTGAAATACTGAATAAAGACTTCCCTTTAGTCAATCTTTTGATAATTGGTAAAAGTCTTGACAAAATAGGCTTGCAAATGAAGCTGTACGTACTATAATTAGGAGCATCACTGGTTTTTACTTACATGCCTCTTATAATCCACAGCCTGGTGTCCAAGACTATTAACAACTGATTGGCCAGACAAAACTCTGTTAATACTTCTCTCCAAAGTTGGTTGATTCGTTGCAGATCTGATTGTCCTAGTAGCAAATAAGGCTTCTTCATTTAGGTAGAAAGTAAAATAGAACAAAATTAAATACAGAATGTAATGTCCTTTAAGAAAAAATCTGTTCATGTGATCCACCCTGTAGGTATATAAATTAAGTATTCTACAACCTCAATTTTTAATTAAATATAAAAACTTGAGAGCAATGAGATAATACTATGGAAAAACTGGAGTGATTTTTTTTTTTAAGTAAGGAATGACTTGTACTGATGACAAGATAAAATAAAACCAAATGGAACAACTGAAAAAAGTATCTGGATAATAAATACTTCATGAAACAAGGTTAACTTCTCTGCTTGAGAAGTGGCCAATTCTCTAAGTATACATAAACACAACATATTTCAAGCTATGGTGAAGATAAAGCACAGCAATTTTCAAAATGGACTTTGGAGTGCAGACAGCATACAAAGAAATGCAACATTTACTTTCTGCATCAAATAGCAACTTGAATGGAATTAAAAATCAGGAAAGTGCACCCTAGAGTAACTAACATAAATGAAATATTTACTTCTCAGTTCTCTGAAATACAGATAGTAATTACAACTACCATTTCATGTCTGCCTATTAATTTAAGCAAAGAGCTCCTGCTTAGGAATGCTATACCTGAAAAAAACCAGACAATGATCCTTTTTCAAATTTAATACTTTTTACATTTCTCACACTATCCCCTCCCAAAGGTGCTCCCTTAGTGCTGATAATGAGGATTGTTTGATTCAATGCCATTCTCTTCTTAGCTACAGAGGCCCCTGCAGAATGCAGCCAAGTGAGATTAACTTCTGAAATCACCTGAAATTGCTATGGTGAATGGTTACAGCTAGAGAGGGAAGAGCATGTTTGAATGAGGCTAGTGGCCTCATTCTATGATTCTGTGATTTTCTTGGTACTCATCATTCACTTCACCAATTTCACCAGGATGTACAATCTTCTGTCCCCAGGGAATGACACAACAATACACTGAGGACCTCAGTTTGACTGCTGCCACCGAAGCATCTCCCTAGGACAGGTAACATAATCCTAAACTGCTTTTCCCAACACTATTTTCAGGGTTTTTAAAAGCATTGCATGCTCAAAATGCACTAAAACCTGGGTATCTGTAGAGTTACTTTCCTGTGCCTCAGAGATAGCAAACATCGTCTGCAAAGATGCTAAGCTGAATTATCTCATGAAACTCTTCAAACTTTATCCCAAAATAAAAAGGTTCGGACCTTTACTTGCAAACTCAGTTTTCACAGGACTATATTGGTATTCTCCCTTCCACAGTGTTACAAGAGACATGAATAAAAAATAGGACTTCCTTTTTAGTATTTTCTTTGTGCTCTAGAATAGCAAAGATCAAAAGAAGCTGAGAACAGAAATTTGGCTTCAAACGCAGAAGTTAGTGTGTCAGCAAATCTTTACTGTAATGAAAAATGCCACTTGTAGGTATTAATTTTTAAACATCAGTTCTTTCTATTGTTTTGGTCCTACTAGTGAAGTTTCAAACATAGTGGTGGTATATGTGAGTGGAAATGAAACAAGACTACAATGCAAAGATTTATTTGAAAGTCTCTCTCCCAGCAACTTCACACTAATACAAAAAAAAAAAAAAATCAGTACTTACCTGCATCAGGGTTTAGATTTCTTCTACAACATTTGGAATTTGGATTTTTTTCTTTTTTCTTTTTTTTAATGTGAAGCATGACCAGCAAAGATCTCTGTCTCTTAAAACTCAAGACTTCTTACCATAGAATTACCTTTAGACTTTGCTCTATCTGCAGGACTTTTGGCTTTCATACACGTCTTTCTGAAAGTTTCTTTTGGTGTTTTCTTCTCACTAACTGGAAAAGACTGTTTTGAGAGAGAACTGGGTTTCCCATAGGCAGAACTTCTAACCAGCCCGTGAGGACCATATGAAGGTTTCTTTCTATGTAAGGGTGCTGGAGTTCTGATATTGTATGACATTGGTTTAGTTGATTCTGATCTTTCATTCTTCAAGGAACAAGACCGAAGAGCCTGTGATAGAACACATTTGTTTAAAACAAGCTTTAGGTTCTACTGTAATCTCAAGGTAGCCTTCACTAATAAAAACCCCATAGAACCATTTACCAAAACTACACATCTGTAAGACTCAGGATGATGGGAAGCATTATTTTTAACCAAATTAGCAGTATGTAAATTTGCAGAATTGCATTACTTCAGAAGTACACATAGGGCAAGTATTTTGTGCTGACATTTTAATTGTTTTGGGAAATTGTATTACATTACAGGATCTTCTGCTTAAAAAAGCAGGTAGGTCATGACTAAAGACAGTGAACACAGAAACCTGGCGATGAAGAGAGAAACAGTGGCAGGCAGAGGAACCCTGCTAAACTTGATCATCAAAAACAGAGCACACAGCTCCCAAGCCTGTTTGCCCTGGTGGGAAATCCATCAGGATAAATCAGCCAAACCTCTCTCCCTACAATGCCTTGCAGACAGAAGAGGTGATTGTCTAAAGAAGTGTGAAGCTAGTTTAGGGGATGCAAAGAGAAAAGAATTTGTGGGTGCAGGAAGAAGATCTGGGATTGTGTAAATCTTGTTATGGAATGTCTGAGAGGATTGCAAGAATGTGCAAAACTTGCAAAAAGTTTAGGGAAAGAACAAAAAATAGGTAAAGAAGCAAGTTTGGGAAATAGAGGGAAAAATCTGACAAAAAAAGCTGATGACATGACCAAGGTGTTGGTCAGTACACTTTTCTGACTGAGCTCGACACTGATCATTGCAGTCTCTCCTATATTCTTATTGAACTTTATATATGTACATATGCTCCCTATTCTGAGCCTGTTGTGTGTTTATACATGCCCCTCCAATGTTCACATGATCAGACCCATTATTAGCTTAAGCTGGGAACATGGCACTGCAGCAGCCTTGCACATGTTAGGCTGGGACAGGAAGGATCCCACTGGTCCTGAAGTCCACTGGATTTGGCTATCTCTAACAAGAGCAATGGCAACATAAGAGTTTCAAGAAAAAGAGCAACGGTGTCTCATTTCTAAACATCAGAGCATAATCAAATGACACAAAGTCTAAAAATCTATACATTTAAAATTTACTTCCACAAAACAAAAATCTGGCTGATAATACTTACTTGTTTAGTTTTGCTGCCTTGTGAAAGCAGAGAGTCTTGTACTACCTTTTCTCTTGGCATGCCAGGCTGTACTTCACTGGTCTGAGTTTCTTTCTCAGTCACCCTCTGAAAGTTATCATCATTCACACTTGTCTGTAGAAAGATGCTTTTTTC
The DNA here is from genome assembly GCF_003945595.2 of Pipra filicauda. Taxonomy (NCBI): domain Eukaryota; kingdom Metazoa; phylum Chordata; class Aves; order Passeriformes; family Pipridae; genus Pipra; species Pipra filicauda. The sequence goes on along the minus strand of NW_024104378.1, from coordinate 1,540,241 downwards.
TCTGTTGAACTTCTCAACTAAGTTTGTCTCCCAAACTGTATCACTCTGGGGGTCTTCAAAGGGTGAGTGGCTGACAAGGTCATTTTCTGTGCTGCCTATCAGTTTCACAGGACTATAAGAGAAATGAATAAAAGTCATATATAATAAGACTTTTGCCATTTGCTTTTCTATCACTCTGGAAAAAACAGGGCTTTTTTTTTTTTTTTAGTTATCAGCTGTAAAGACTGCCTGAACTTCAAGGAGCTACCAGGCTTCTTTTAAGAACAATCCTGCAGATTTAGTCATACAGATTTGCTCCCACACTGTGGAAAAAGAGCCATTTCCCAGCAGTGACTGTTTTTGTGGAGGTACCAAACTCGACTACCAGATGAACACCTGTAAGCATGCAAACACTAATAAACCAATGAATGGTAATTTCTGCTGGGTGCAGCTCCCAAAACTTATTTGCTAAGTATAACCTGTATTTCTAACAGATCCAAGGCCTGTGCTTTCTGCTCTAGACACAACAGTTGCAGCAAACAAGGAGGAGGTATGGAGTATAGGTCAGTAAGAATCACAAAAGTAGGCAAAATAAGAGGATTTGATCTTAAGATTATGAAGGTTGGAGAGCTAGGATAGGATGTGGGCTGAAATACATGTATGGAGAAGGGTAAACAGCAGAAGACTGGGAAAGCAGAGATCCTAGCTGTGAGAGTAAGGAACACTCCTCCAAATGATCTGGCAAACATCACTGCGTATCACTCAAGTAAGTTTGGGAATTCCTGGTCTAAACCTATTAACACAGTATATTCATTTTACAGTTCCCTACAAATGCCATAATGACAGTGCAAGACATAACAAAATTTCAGTACTTAATTAGGAAAAAAGACAGATGAGTTATATAGTAAGCTGTTTTCCACAAACAGTGGATTTAAGTTACTACAATTCTTAAAATGCTTCTTGAAATAAATACCTTTCAGGCTCCACATCAAAACTTCTGGTATTACATGAATGTCCTTTAATTGTTTTCATCAATTCTTCCACAGTAGGTAAATCTAATTAGTGATAAATATAAAATAAATACAAAGAAACTTAGGAAAAATACTTGTTAAAAGGACAACACTTAAAAATGTTTCATAAATGGAGTGTTAAAGATATTACTAGCTCACTCATTCTACATGCTTGTACAATACATGCCTTCCTTTCAGCTATTTACCTGAATCAGTAGTTGACATGTTTTTTGAGTAGATGTCATTATTTTGTGAAATGCTTTGCCCTAAGCCTTCTGAGACTGCCATTGCAGAATTGTGCAATTTCTGCTCATCAGTGTCTCCCAAGGACTGATCAACATGATGATATGCTTGGTGTAACGCTTCGATGTCACTGGTGGTTTGTCCATAGGAAGTACCTGTAAAAATGCAGGCTCATAAGAGACACTACTGGACTTTCTGTTTTGGGGAACATCCCACTGGAACCTGTGTTTCAGTAACTAGCTTGGTCTATCGTAGTGAAAACAGTTATTTCAGTTACTTAAAAAATCCCCTGAAAATCTCAATTTTACTATAAACAGTTGCCAAGTTAATCAGTACCTACTGAATAGTCCCATCTACAGTTTGCATGCCTCTCCACCATCCTCCCTCACATCAATATTTTATCAGTGCTAAAGCTAACAGTGTATGTGATATAACTATTTTAACAGATGCCATCAGAGCCATACTCTGGATGTAAGTGGCCTACACTGTTGTGCAAAGTTTGATAAGAGAATGTATTTAATAATTGTGTTCAATGCAGTCAAAGAAGAATTTTAGCTACGATGAACAACCAGAGGAGATGCTATTTAAATACAAAACTGCAATGTCAAAAACTACTTTGCAATAATCAAGTGTAAAAAGCTATCTTTTTAGCAGAAACATGACTTTTTCCTGAAATATGTCCTCCTGCTTTCAAGATTTGTTGCTAAAAGGGTTTCATGTTCCCCAATAACTTAAGAACAAATGAAGACATCAGTTACCTATTCTAACAAAGTAAGGTTTTAAGGTTTGAGTTTTGTTGTGTGGTGGATTTTTTTCTTGTTTTTCCTTTTTTTTTTAAGCACCCCTTACCTGCATCATTCATTTCAATTCCACTGACTTCTTCAGGGTGATCATGTTCGCCTGGAGCTACATCTGATGTTTCAACGGCCTTCTGAAGTTCTGTTGAATCTTGTGAATCAAGTAACACAACTAAGAGCAAGAAGATAAATGTTAAAGAAAGCACAATTCTCCTATTTATACTCTGTCTGCACTGGAATTAGAAGTACACCAAAACTTATCTTGATGTCCTAAACATACAAAAAAATTCTATACAGATTATTCTAATGCCATTAATGGTAAACTGATGAACTCTGATTGCAAGTCTGAGTTCTGACTAGATATAATAAGTATAAAAATACATTGATGATCAGTCTGAAGTGTCAACATGTAGATTATTTTTTAATTACTTGAATCCAACGGATTTCCAGTACACAGAACACAATAAAATCAGGTGAAAAATATCCAAATAGTAAAAATCAGATAAGCAACTTTCAAAAAGTTGCATTTAGTCTTCTCCCACTGATCAAAGTTTATATTTTACCTTTAGCCAGCATGCCAGTGTTTGCTTCTTCCTAACAAAAATAAAGAAAAAAACCTCTTTTTGAATATCAGGGGAAAAAAATGGACAAACTTTAGAAGTTGTTTCAAAACCTAAAAACAGTTTTTAGATCTCAGAACTAAGCAGTTCTTCATGCTCCAAGAATATGAACTTCTCTAAAACCCTTCTTGGGATGCCAAAAGGTTCCTGTACTCTGTAAACCCTCTCACAAGTGAATAAGAATTAAATGCTACTCTGCATAAATTGAACATTTTTGCACCTTCCTGGTTTTCTTTTATCATAGTTTGAGAAAAGAAAAGAAAGTAGCAGTAAGTACATTACACATCCATTCTACTTTTTCTTTTCAAACATTTATTAGAAATAGCACTCTAATAAATTTACTTAAAAAGAACTAAATAAAAGAAAAAAAAGTTTACCTAGTGAAGAGGAATACATGGTACTCTATAGACTTCTTTTGTAAAAAACCCAAATCTGAATGTGCTTGAGGGATGCACCTATGTGCTTCAGCCACATGTGCTATACATCAAAAGACCTGATTAAGCCAGTGGACAGCAATCTCATACAGGGTGGATTTTTTGGTCCTCTGCCCAAAGTGCTTCTTTGTACAGAACTACTTTCATCTGTCTACCACTTGCTGGTATAGACATCACCTTAACAGCTCAGAGAGATAATTCACTACCCATTCTGAGGCTGAGTCTCCAACCTGAGCTCATCATTTACGCCATCCCATCCACATTTCTTAATTCAAAGGAGTAAGCAGGAAACCCCATGAAGAACTTAACTCTTTCAGTGATATCTCACAAGAAAAAGTATATCCTTAATAGAATGATACTCTTTCAGACAGTACATATTATATAAAGGTTTACTATATTTACAGTTATACATTGCAGAGCTTTTAAAATTCACGCAAGTAATAGAAACATTTGGTAAGATATACCTGTTCTTGAGGACTTAAATCAACTTCTGACGTGATGTTTTGATTCACTTCATCTCCCTCAGCTTTAAGGGCAGGATTATCATCTGTTTCTTCAAAATCTTCACTGTAGCTACCTGAAGAGTAAAATAAACATCAAAGAGAATGAATATTCACTGAAGATAAAGCAGCAAGAGTAAGCTGTTTCCTTTTCCTCAATACCCCATCTAAGAACAGCTACTGTTAATATTACTCCTTTTACAAGGGCAACAGAAAGGATCCAGAACTGGGTGTGATACTAAAACTACAGTGGAAGTCACACTTAATCTCTCTAAATTCAAATGAAGTTTGTTTTACAATCAGATATGGTTTACCTCTGTCTCTTCAAGGTGTACTTGAATTGACCCCTTTTACTCAATCACTTTCTCTCACCTAGGGGTAAAATGATGCAATTCCTACCCGGTAGATGAAGTACTCTGTACATCCACTTTGACAACTCCAGCAGTTTTTAGGCTCAGAATCTGTAATTTGGCTTCTTCTGACCTGCTGTGGTGGGCAAACAGCCACCCTCAAGGGTAACCATTATTTAAAAACGCAAGTGTGTCAGGGAATGAACTTTAGAAGCAAGCCAAAGGTTTTCCTTCAGTTATCTAGATCCTTCCACAAGTTTCAGTTCCCTTTTACTGTATCTCTCCCACTCAGCTCCTGTGATTACAGGTTTCAGTGTCTGCATTATCTGTAACACTTAAATCTGGAAGCATTGCAAAAAAACTGGTTCATAATGTGTCCTTTCTGTGTTTTGTCACCAATACAACTGACACACAGTTTAATTTGTATGTAAAAACTGCTCTACGAAGAATCACTATTTCAGCATTCTCTTTGGTTTTGGACCACAATAAGTCTGATCAGCTGAAAACAGCTTTCTCATACTGACTTAAGGCAAACACAGTGCTTATACTGTTCCTGCACACCTATTACCCACTATTTTGCTTGCTATTTCATGAAATACCAGTTTGACAAAGACTAAACCAAACCATGCACAGCACACAGACTGGTAATTCCAGGTATTCCATGGCAACTTTTTCCTAAAAATCAGAAGTGTCAATTTCATAAAAGTAACCTTAACAATCAAGTAATTTCAACTGTTTTGTTAGGAAAAAGGCTACAACTATCATGATTTCTTGCTGTCGACAGAGTAATCAAGTTTTCAAGAAGAGGAGACTTCCTGTGATTAGGGTTTACAAATATGTTTGGGAAATACAAGCCTGACAACAGGACATCTCAAAAGTTCAGCTAAATGTATGAATTTGAAAATACAATCTGTTAAGTTACAGAAATACATTCTATCATATGCTATCAATGAAGCATGAAACAAAGGGAGATGACAAGGGAAAGGCAAATAAGCAAGATGGAAGGACTCTAGTCTGGAAATTTTGAGGAAAAAAAATAAGATAAGAGTAATATTGCAGATGACAGAGATTAAACTCAGGCATGAGAAAATGGCACAAAAATACAAATGACTGTTAAGACACTGGAGTAAACATTAAAACATATTTCAACATCAGAGTATTTTTTTCATTTATGATTGATAGAGGTTTTTTACAAATATTTTTTCCTTTTCTTTTTTGTTTGTGTTTTGGGTTACAACAGATTAAAAATCCACTTAAAAAAAAAAAGAAGGACAAAAGCAGAAGTTAACACCCAAGCCCCTGTGTCTGAATAACAGCTGCACAGTCATGATGTAAAGGCAGCCTAAGAGGCTGATGTAAAAACTACTGATAAGAAAAATGATTGTATTACCAGATTTCTCTTCATATGCAGGTTCTTCTTCTCCTTTTTCAGTTTTTTCATTTCTGAGAAACAAAATGAAAATTCTACTCTCATTTTGAACAGCAAATAAATATACTTTTTTTCTTGGAACTCTACACTGATACTTCTTACAATTATTAATAAAATAAAAAAACTGAATTTGTCCAACATAGCAAATCATACGTAAGAAAGGTGGAAAAATGTCAGCAATTATTAAAATAGAGTATTTCAGATTTTAAAACTACCCATAGTTAAAATTCTCAATCTATCTCTTAAAATCACTCTTTCTGCATTCTCTTCAACAATCTACATCAGCTTCTCAAAAAATATTTTACCATCTGGTTTGCCTCCTGTTCTGACCTTCTTATTCTGTGTTAACAAAATAAATAAAAAATAAACCCTCTCCTTTCTTTCCCCTTTTCCCATAAAATTAAAGTTTTTCCCTTACCTAAAACTCTCCAGAATTCTGCCCCTCAACTGTTTTCATATCAGAAGTTGCCTTTGAGCTCACCATTTTCAGCAACAGCAGCCTGAACTTCCCTTTCATCCATTTCTCTCACAGATGTTTGGACATTATTTTCACATAACTGATTATAAATGGAGTGACCCAGTTTGTGAATTTATATCCTTCCTCTAGATTCATTTGTAATATTATGTCTGAAGGGACACAGAATCTTTCCTGATCTATTTCCTTGTTGCTATCAGTTGTTTCCTCTTCATTTAGTTGCACCTTACAATTAAGAATGTTAAACTGACTTGTTACTATCAAATTAGGCACAAACTGTGCAGCTATGTTGACTCATCACCAAGTTGTGCTTCCACCTTACTCCTTTCTTCTATTTATTAAGCTCATTTCTGCCCTTGTCTTAAAAAAAAAAAGAAGCCAAACCTCAATAAACAAACAGAAAAATGATGGAAATCATACAGGATGTTGTCCCCATAAAAGTTCAGTGGCCATACCCAAGTCACACACGCCCACTAATACAGCCCACAACTTTTAGTCCCTTGACATTACCGTACAAATGGTGCTAGCATGAAAGAATCATTAGAATCCAGCTCTTTATTTAATCTTGAATAATCAATAGTAGAGGAAGCTTCCTGTTCAAGTTTGGCAAAGAAGATCTCTTTTTCTTCCTTTTCTTCCAAAGTATCCAATCCAACTCCCATAATACTTTGATTAGGCCCAGAAGCTAAAACTGAATCTAAATTTCAAAACAAAGAATAAACTCTGTCTATGCTCAATGTCCACATAGAATAGCCATAACAGTTAGCAACAATTACAGACAGACTTATAAAATATTAACAGTATCAAATAATCACAAACTAGTACTAGGAGACTTCACGAGATGCAGCTGAGGGAAGTGAAGAATCCCATCTTGCAATGAATTACGGTAAACTGCTTTTAATAGTAATTTATTTAGATATACCTAACTTCATGAAATGGTTGGGCACTCAGTTCTCACCATTTTTTTCCAGGCTGTCGCTACTCAAGGAGACAGCAACCCCATTACTTTTCTGAAGCTGCATCTTTTCCACATGCATATTCTCATAGCTTTCTCCCATAGGCTGTGAAGTGTTCTGTATCTTGGCAAAGTTTCCATTGGCTCCAAGAATTCCTAGGAAAAAAGTTGCAATATTCTTGACTACCATCCAAAAGCTATTTGTATGACACTTTGGTCTTTCGGTCACCTTCCAGAACCAGTTTAAATGTCATGTTGCAACTGCAAAGATATGCAGGCTCACAAATCACATTCACCTTATTTCCACTGCTATAATTCTATATGTAAATCTTGTTTAATTAATTAAGCTACTATATATACTGTCTTCCTATCCTTCACATCTACACACAAACCTAAAGCTCAGCATGAAGCAAATGTAGAAACTGTAAAAACTGACTTACTGTCACATTACTCACTGAAGACAATCACACACACAGGTCCCTATACAAAAATTACATTTCTTTGTTAAAAGCCTGTTAATTTTATTTGATCTACTACCTCAGATCCCTCAGGTTTTTTAAAATTGTAGCCATTGCCTTAGCAGCTACATTTCATTCGTTGCTTGAATGCTTTAAGGAAAAAAACAGTACTCACATTTACTTAAAGGTCACTGATGAACACCCAGTTCTTCCATGTTTATGCAACTACAACTTGCAGTTGCTCTCCTTATTGTAATTTCATTCTTGTGAGCATTCAACATCACTTTACCAACTTTATGCTGGGTCTCAGGCACAACACTGCCTTATCTACTTCCTTAAGGAAGATTAAAAGCCAGATATTGCAGGACATTACTAATTCAAAAACTCCCTTCTGCTTACCCGTAAAACACACATGTTTATACTTAGATTCTGTATAAGTTCTTGTTGGAGGGTGGGTAGGAGAAAAGCTACTTATGCATTTTATCAAATAACATATGAAATTATTTAACAGTTCTCACAGAAGGGAACAGAATCTAAGTCAGTCTTTTCCAATATGAATCTTCAGTTGGTAAAAGACTCAGAATTTGTTGTTCTGCCTGGCCACATGATGTTCAGACTGTGTCCTTGTACTGAAAATACCAGGAATGGTAAAGAGATTGACAACAGCTCATTTCCTGCTGCAGGAGACTGGAGGAGATACATGCATCAATAACACTAAACCAGTCTTCCACGTGCTGACCAAGTGCTTTGGCTCTGGGCTCTTCCTCTGTCCTCTACAAAGGTTCATACAAGTCCCTTTTAAAAAATGCCATACTTGCCTATATCATGACAATGGAGAGAGCTCTTTCCCTTTGGTACTGAAAATGTGGGGAAAGCAAGAGTCTCAACACCTTTTCCATCTCTACTGGGCAGCCCTCAGCATGTTTATTCTAAGAAGTAGAATAGGTTTATTTCCTTTATTTCAATGACAAAGTCCCCTTGCATATTTTATTGGGAGTCTAAGATTCTACATCTTAGAAATCCACATTACTTTATCTAACTTCAGCTCTGTCCTCACTACAGAGCTCTGACTGACTTCCCTTGCAAGCAACAAATAAATGTCAGAGACATTATCTGATGCTCCACATGCATACAAGTTAATGCCTAAATAAACACATACTGCTAAATGCCTAAATAAATACATATTGCTACTACACTGAAAAGTATAAAATGGAAAGCTCAAAGTGCTGAACAGAGGCAAAAAACTGCAAATAGCCCATTTCTCAGGTAGCCAAATGCAGTAATTCAAAGCGATTTACCCCGATGGAACTCTATTCTAGTTATCAAGGCAGCAAATAGGAGTCTGTTTGCAGCGGGGTCACAAGTTTTTTGCAGAGCTTTAGATTAGCCATAATCTCACCAGACCCCAAACACCTGATTTTTGAATGAGAATATGTTAGCAGAATCAAATGATAAACTGTGACTGACCTCCTATGTAGAGATTTGCAAGAAAGGAGAAGTGAATATAAGTCAGTAAAAACCCAATTAGAATGTTTAATAGAATAAAATATTAAAACCCCCCACATCTTCCCGTGTTGTTTTATTTAAATAATCTCAAATTCAATGACATTTCTGAACAGATGTACATTGATCTTGAAGGCTTCCTTGGATTTATGTAAGCTATCTAAAAACTTTTAAGTATTTTTCCAGTCAGTGTTTGAGTCAAATCAGTTTTTTTTAAAAAAAGCACCTCCCATAATAATCTGAAAAACAAATACTGTTTTTGTAGCCATTAAACTTTGCAATTTAGCCACTCTCAACACCCAGACACACACCCCAGATTACAGGGGACTCTACTGTTGCTAATAAAGGTAAGACTGTTTGTTTTCCTTCATCCTACACAATCTGAACTTTGAGAAACCTATCAAACTTGGAAAAAAATATCAACTTCTATGGATTTTGAAGTAATTTCACTGTGTTTTGGCTGTTTGAACAGTTCTACTTGTTTCTGGGGGGCTAGCAAGAGTGATTTTTTTTTTTTGAGGAGAAGGGTATTTGTTATTTTTTGTAAAGACTTCTTAAAGCAGCAGTTTTCTTGAACTCTAAAGATTCCTACCTGTTACTTCAAATGCAACATTTTGTAAGGCTAGTGATATACAGAATTCTTTTTTTAAAGTCCTGCCACTTGTAATTAATTAAAATAAGAACCTGAGTTTCACTTAGAAAAGTATTTCTAACCACCACATTTGAAAAGTTGAAAAACAAATAAAAAGGACTCAAACAGACAATGACAAATATCTACTTAAAAAGTAACTTTTTTCCCAATTTGACCAAGACTGTCAGAACTGAGCCATTTTATTTTTTTAATATCATATAGAATGCAGTAGATTCGTTACCCTCAGAATTGTCTGGACTGTCAGAAGCAAGGGTTCCTTCTTCTTTGTTTAAGTATGGATCCTTCTTGTCCTTATGAAATTTTTCCAACATTTTGAATTTAGACAAAGCCTTGCTGCGAGATGCACTAGAAGAAGGTTTAGAGGGAACTACTGCTAAGTGTACATAAACATTTAAACATTTTTACGCATAATGGACAGGGAATAAAGAGAAAAATAAGATGTGAGACTTCAAATTAACACTTCTGAAAAAGTAATACAGTTTAGTTTCTTGTAGATTGAATTGTGTCTAATTTTTCTATCTATAACTAAAAATTAAAGTTAATATTTATAACTTCTGAGAATATACATTCTTTTCTCTTTTATTTTTAAAAGAGAGAAATTCCTTCTTGCTCCATGTATACTTTGCATTCAAATATACTGTTCGAGGAGCTCAATATTTTACCTGAAGGAAAAGGAAATCAGTAAAACTACTTCAACAGGTTTTGGAAGCAAGCATCTAGATCAGCTCAAAGGAAAGTGGAAAAACATAGGTACATAAGTGTAAATTACTACTGTCTTTATCATTGTCAGGTATAGAACTGCATGCTGTTTGCTCAAATCCTTGTGGGGAACTTGCTGAACAGCAAATACAATCAAGCTCCTTCCATTCACATTAGCAGAATTAAGTTTTAGATAACAGTACCTATGCTGAAAACTGTGCTCTCATGAAACTTAGATGATAGTCTCACTACATCCTTTATATACCTTAGGTTGGCCAGATGATTTGTATGAAGTCTTTTTTCCTTGTTTAAATTGTCAGGGTGGAAGAGGCTTCTAAACTGAACTAATTCAGAGAAAACTCATAGTTACAGGTCTTTTGAATTTACCTTGGCACAAGAGACAGAGTAGTCTAGGAGATTAGGCTACACACCTCTGCCACCTAGAAACAGGAGCATGGGGATATGTGACCAGAAACTAACACAACTCCAACATCGAAGATGACTAAACATTTACTGGGAAACAAAGTGTTGACAGCATGCCTTCCCTTGTACATAATACAAACATCTGATACCTTTTAAAAGTAATTTGAAATTTAAAAGTAATTTGAAATAACTACCAAAGTCTTACCATTGCTCATATTTCAAATATTAATCCTAATTTGAGAAATAAATTAATTTTTAGTGTTTATCTCCCAGACCGAGATGCTTTATAGCTATTCTATGAAAGTGAGGCTTATGAAAACAGGGCAGCACATACATTCTAGAAAGCTAACACAGGGAAATATTTTACAGGCTATATACTAGCTCACCAACATGATCTAGAGACCAAGTGCCAAATATTTCATTGCCATGGCTCTCCAAAGCATTATTGATCTGCTTGAATTTAACACCAACGCCATGTTTAAACTAGTACAAGTTAATTGATAGTGTCTTTTAGAGAAAAGTATTTAATGGGTCAATGCTTATAATTTTTAATTATTTTTTGGAGTTTCTCTTTGGATAGCATAAGAAGTGACTTCATATGAAAGGCAGAATCTGAAGTTACGCTGACTAAAATAATCCTACAGATTAAACAATTCAAGTTTGTCATTTTTACACCAATCACTGTTTCCATTGCAGGGGCAGCATGCACAGAGCAGCACACTGGTCAGCAGAGCAAAAAGAACCACATCAATAGAAAATGAGTAAAATGCTTATCTGACTGTGGTCTTTGAAATTAAACAAGTAAAACAATGAATATTAATATTTCTTGAGTATGTAATACAGAAAGTTTAGTAAGCAGGTATTTACTAGAGGTGAGAGATTTTTGTTTAGACTTTCAAAGTTACCCCCTCTCTTCCCCAGGCTTACATTCAACACTGTCCTACTACATCAGTATAGGTAGTGATATAGGATGTTACAACAATTGAGCAAAAGTTCACGCAGTTATTAGTTTCTTCTGGAAATGACAAATGAAGTAAGTGGCAGCTTGTTTTCAGTGAGAACACAATGCTCAAATGGACAATTTGCTAAGGGTTTTCTATAGGAAACACAGTAGTAATACAAGGTTAGTACTAAATAAATATATCAAAACATATTTAATCAAATACCAGACTGGGAATCTGAATGGGGACTCTTTTGTCCACTATTTTCCAGTATTTCAGCATGCTTTTCTGTCAGTTTCTTCTCTTTTCTCACTTTAACAAATTTTGTTTGAAAATCTTGAAAAGGCAAACAGCAGGAACAGACAGGCAAGCAAGACAGGACAGGAATTCTTATTATCCAATTTCTTTTTTATCGTTTAAATGACAAAAGCAAGTAGAAAGGACATTAGTTAGAGGTAGGTCTTTAATGTGCCCAATATGGAAGACAGTGTCTTGAATCATAATTTGCACATTTCAGTTTAAAGCTGAAGAACAGAGTTTAAATGTGCCTAGAATAACTAGTGGAATTATCTTAAAATGGAATTGTTTTAAAAGAACTTTATAGTTCTCAGCCAAATGAATAGAAGTAATCTACACTGTTACCATTAATCTACAAAACCTGGCACAAGATGCGTTGGGAAAAAAAAAAGACAAAAAATAAATGTACAGCACATATTTAGTCTTATTCTCTTTGCCTTTCAAGAAAGCATGATATAGATACCAAAGCAACTCAAAATTAAAACCTCAAACTGGAAACAACCTATCAGCTTGGTGTACTGCACAAGCTAATTAGACAGACTTTGTTAGGATAACAATATATCTCTATACAGTGACACCCAAACACACTAACTGATAGATATGGAGCATGTATTTGTAATGCAGTGCCACACTGTGGGTGGAGCTGGGATTTATACATTTACATAAGTTTGATTCACCATGATAAAACTCCTTGAAAATACTAATTCTAAAACTCTTTAAAAATACTAATTCTATACTAATTTTTGATAATTTCCTATCTGCAACCAACACGGAGGTTCAAGCCTAGGAGAATACACATGGATCTCCACAAAATTTCAAAGTATGCCAACATTACACTTTTCAGAAATTAAATCCAGCTTATTTTCATATTTGTAACCATCACATCAGTATTTTTATTTTTTCCCATAGGACCATTGTTTTGCTCTTTAGGGGACATTTAATAACCTTATGAAGAACTACAAATCTAAATTGTCATCTTCTCAGTCATCCCATGCAGTAACTTACATTGCAAACTGCTGTGCCTTCATCCACTATTAATACATCTGAGCAACACACTACACAACATACACCTGCTGAAGAATATCAGATCTGGCAAAACTGTATTTGATAAAGTACTTGGAAGCATAAAAGACAAACAGAGAGACACACAGAGCAAAATATCAGCAGCTCTATAAGCCTATCCACACTGAATTTCTTATCGTCACCTGACCTGTCAATTTAAAACACCATAAATGTATCTACATGAACTAAAATCATAGCACAGTTTGTGGTGTGTACGCACGTCTAAATCCTCCTCTATGTATGGGATTCATAATTTTCAGTTATAGCCAGATAAAACTGCCAAGGAAAACTCAGTTTATCCCAAAGGTGGCCAAGTTCGTGTCTGCAGACGTCTCTCTTTTGACTCTAAGCTAATTGCCCTCCAACTAAGTCCCTGGTTAGCAGAATGGCATTCATCATAGTACACATTACGCAATTGCTACCATTTGCAAGTGTCCAGTATGACAAATATAGCCCTTTCCTCTTGGGATGATACAACCAGCACATCCGCTTCATGCCACAGACTATCCTCGTCTTGCCAAGATAGAAAATGGAAAGCCTTCCAGTAGGAATTAAAGGCCTCTCTGCCTGGCAATATTACAGTACTAGCTCGGACGTGGTTTACTGCATGTGCCCCACGAGCATGGAATTCTATGCTGAGTGGTGACAGAGGGGTAAATGAAATAAAACTAATAATCTGGCTGGCAAAAGTGGTGCTTGGATAAGAAGTCAGTGCACACATCTGGCATATTTGGTGTACGTTCCTATATTCTCACTTTTATTATGTCCAACTGCCAAGACGTGTTGGACCTTTGATTCAAAAAGCATTACACAGATTACTTTCAACTTCCTCCCAAAAAATCCAGCCCCTCACCAAGACTATGAATATGAACAGGCTAGCTTCTTTTGCATGTAAATTGATTCCATACTGGCAAAACTGGGTAGGCTCACCATTTGAATGTTTTTCTGTTAAAGGAGGTTTTCTTAAGAGAGACCTTAAAAAGCTTACCAGATATTTCCATACATCAATAAACTGCAGATCAAACTTGTTTCAGTTCTAATGGCTTTACCCCTAGGTAAACTACATAGCTGATAAGATACTCTTAATTTAAAAAATGAAAGTGGTGAAATTTGCATGGAACAACTTGATATAACCACTTTGCTGCTTCTGATTCTGCTTTTAGTTTTTCTTAAGCCACACAAGCACTGTTCTCTAAAACTTGTAATCACCTTGCCTTTTAAGAACCCATTCCAATGTGTTTTGTACCACGAGAAGCATCAAAGTTGGGTTGCCTCAAGCATCTCAGAAAAACCATGGAAACATGCTGAAATTCTAACATCACCAGATGAGGTCATGCTAACCTCTTAATTCTCACACTGCCCAGCAAGAACACTCTGTCCTTCCATTTTTTGAAAAGCTCATAACTACCTGATAAGAACTTGCTCATATCCATCTGAGTTTTACAGCAACATCTTAAAAGGCCAGAGACAGATAAGAAGTCCACGCACCACCTATTAGGGTTATGCCTAAATGGCACAAGTGCTGACTAGGATTTGATTCCTAACTAGGACAACACCGACAGGACGGAGCTATGCTAAAAATTAGAGACTACCAACAGTATTTTAACTCTGTCATATGAAAAACTGATTTTTGTAACTTTCTGTTAAGCTCCAGTTATAAGAAATATAAATCATGAAAATTAAGAAGCCCCCAGTTACTACAAGAACAAGAGGCAACCACCCTGTGGAAATTCACTACTCATGCACTTTACTATCCAAGAAGAAAACAATGGAGAAATGAAAAAACAGAGGCAGAGACCTTGCAAACAATAATATATTTTCTTCAAGAACTATATGACCATGTCAGTACTGAACAATCATGTCACCACAGCCCATTTCACCTTAAGCCATGGCTCTTGGCAAGGCAAATGTTGAGGATACTGACATATACATCAAGCTGATGTTGAAGTTTTTCTATGGTTTTCCAACCTATTACAAATGTTGCAGTTAGCATAAGTCTATACAAATTGGTCTTTCTCCTCTATAGTTTTGAAAACAGAAATATATAAAAAGGCAGTATAAAGAACAGGTTGGCTACAAAACATATCTACCAATATTTTAGCAGAATTCATAAGTAATGTTTTCTAATTATTTTACTATTTATAATGTGCTTATTCTTTAAAAGTTTCAGTAATTCAAAAGCTACAGAAAAAAACAGCAGCTCACAGCTTGAATATGAACCCTTTTAAAAAATACAACTCTATTTGAGTTTTATACTTTACAAACTTGCATTGTAATGTTCTAAAACACTTGACTGGCATCAGCTTGATCTGAAACCAGGCCTAATATGCAGTATGAGAAAGAACTAGCCTGACCCCCTGTGGCCAAAATATCGCAAAACTATGTATTACCACCATCATCCAAATCTTCCTCAGATATCCACCATGGCATTGAATTCTTTTTCTTCCTTCCTTTTTTCCTGGGCTGTCCCAATGTCTCAAGGATGCTGGACTTTTTCTTTGAATTTCCAAGTGAATCATCTGAAAGAGACTGAATCAATTGCATACAAGGTTAAAGAGAGCTTTTATATTTTCACATTGTTTAACTGTTTTTCAGCCACTCGATTCTGGACTTTTGAGTCCAGATGCCTTTCTTTACTCCCCACTGTCTGCCTTTGCTGTATATGCATGACAAAGCTGATTAAGAAAGAATAACTATATTCATGTGGCATAAATACTGAGTATTATAATAACCCCACTGCCAGAGTCTGAATATGTTAAAAGCTAATAGAGAGTATATGTTCAAATGAATAGCATAATCAGCTCTTTTTCAATTAGTTACAACACATAAAACCCAAAATCCTGACTACATCCCTGAAGATAATAAACTAAAGCAGAAACAGTTTTGCCTTGTTTTGCCTTGTTTTGTACATGAATATTATTAATATTCGAAAAATAAACATTCTAGCTCCCAGCAAATCATATTTCAGAAATTAATTTTATACTTCGTATTCATGGAATATAACAGAAATGCCAGAGCCATTCCTACCCAACTGTGTATTAAGCTTTCTATGTGTTAGTCATCCACACTGATTTTGACTGATGGCTTAAATCAATGGAGAGAAGGTCTATGAGTATGAACATCCTATGAATTTAAATTACTGAAGAGTAACAGGAAGGAAAACACAACTAACCTCTGCTCTTTTCCTTTATTAAAGCTCTTTGTGGCCTACAGCAGGCTCAGCATCACAATTATATGTCCAGACACTGAACGAGGAAATACACTCATTAAGCTTGAGCAGTAAACTGGGGTTAAGGGGAGTGGAATATTTTTTATCTAAATTTTTAGCTATAACTGCTGAAACCAATTGTCCTACAGTGTCTTAAAGAACACAGTGAATAGTTAGCAAAAGCCGTAAACAGTAAGAAACAACAAATTCACAAATCAAATGTATCATATGGTAAAATTTCAAAAGCTTCACTTTCTTAATAGTCACAAATAAGAAAATGTGATACTATAAACAGAATGCTAGAGGCAACAGGATTGTGGGTACTTAATATGTAAAACATAAGGGTATATTTTATTAAAACAAGCCTCTGCAGTCCACTGCCTGATTCCTATTACATAAAAGCACTACCATAAAAGCCTACCTTTACTATATGATTAATGTTTCAACCTATATATGCCTAACAAGAACATCCATAAATCAAATGACAATTACATAAAACAATAATTTAAGAAAAATTATAATACCATCATCATCATCATCATGGCTAGGCTTCATGAACGAAGATTTGGGAAAGGCTCTATCCACATCTGTTACAGGCACGCTGGTGGCTAATAAGGCCAATATGAGATAGACATGTCTGATTGCAAAAGGCACAGCAGAAGAACTCCTTAGGTGGTATATTCTATTCTTATTAATATCTCTGACCAAGAACATCTTTAGAGCTTATGGTTTCATTTGAGAAAAATAAATGCTTGTCAGAAAGAAAAAAGTGCTCTGAGCCTTGCATTTTAATAAAACACAATTTTAATAAATTATGAAACTGCTAGATAACCGGATATATTGCAATTTCTTTAAGTTGGCTCAGTGACATAGAACAAAACAGCTTTATGTTCCTAACGCATATCCTATAAATAACAACTTCCTCACACTAGTCACCACACAGGTACTAATGCCAGTGTCTCCGAAGGTCAGAATGCCTCCTGCACTAGAAGCACTGACAAGTGCTTGCAGCAAGCTCTGTTATCACTTGCTCTTTCTTTTACAACTAACAGTATCCTCTGTTCATGATTTTAGTTCATGATTTTAGTTCTGCTCTGCAAGCAGAACTTCAGTGATGCTCATACGCCTTAGTGTATTGTAACTAAAGAACCCGAAACCCCCACAGGTTGGTCTCAAGTTCTGGAAACTTTCTGTGTCCACCCATCTTGTCAACTGCAGACAGTTGGGAAAGAAATGCTGACACAAAAATATTGGCGCATTTTTCTCAACATGTCAGTTATCTTGACAGTGAAACTTCCAGATTTTTTCTCTTCCTTCGGAAAAAAAGTAAATAAATAAATCAATCAACTTTTGGGAGATTTGCTTAAACAATATTAAGTCTTCCCCAAACTACTGAGAAACAGTTTTTATTACTCTCCCCACCATTATCCCCTAAACACAAACATCACCTACAGAGAGATTTCAAACAATGGAACACATCAGCTTCTCATCTTTCTCACATTAAAAGGCCACGCACTTTTTATTAAAAAAAAAATGAAAGCAAAGACAGGAACATAAAAGAGGATGCACGTGTAAAAGTAACAGAGAGTAGACACTGTTGTTGTTATGTGAGTCTGTATCCAGCTGGCAAAACACAGAACAATGCACATTTTTAATGACTCGTTTTGTAGGTTTAAAATAGTTTTAGTTTGAAATGAAGATACGAGTTGTTAAAAGTTACATTATCTGGAACGTGCCAAATACCACTTAGACTAAGTTAATACAGCTATTGTGATTTTTTTTTTCTAACTTAAGCATTCTCAATGTGGGCAATAGCTGAGGAGCAAGAAGAGCATGTCAAATGAGGAACAAATACAAGAAGCAATCATATGCAGATTTTTGACAGATGCTCAAAACAAATAAAAGAATAAACCTTTTTTCTCTTCCCCAGAGCAACTCCCTTCATAACAACAGTAAGTAAAGAACTTTTAAAGGAACTGCACAGGCTAATTTTTAAATTCTACTAATATTAATAATTTTCAGTGAATTCAGGAGTGTTAACTCAGCTACATCATCAAATTAAATAACTTTTAGTAGTCATTAAATTGTAGCGCAGCCTCTACATCAGAAAACCTTCAGGCATACATTATATATAACAGACTCCAAGAATATTCTCTGCCATCACTAGCTATGCTTATATAAGGTATAAAATCTAGTAAAGACCTTATGTATGTGGTATATATATTTTAGAGTTACAACACTGTTTGTCTGATAGACTGGAGGGCTAGTTCTGAAATTACAGGTCTAGTTGCAGTGAAAAAACATACCTAGTCAGGGCATTTCGGTCATGTCTTAGCTTAAGTCATAACTCACAGACGTGCATGATTTTGCCTGTACTCAAAATCATCAAGTGCCACGAGGAAGGAAATTAATCTAATTCAAATTTTCTAATCACTACAACGTGCTTCATTTTATACAAGAATTTTTAACTAGACTTCAGTGAAAGTAAGTATAGCATAGAAAAATAAGGAAATTTTTAAAACATAGCTTGTGTCTATACACAGGAAGAGTTTTAAACCTCATTTTTAATTATATATCAATTTGAAGCTTCTATTACTAAGTAACACATGCAATAAAATCAAAGCAAAAATCAAGAAGCAAAGGATCTTTCTGAAGATACAACCTAGTAATTACAAAATATTTATTTAATCACAAAACTGTTCTTGACTTCAATACAGCAAAATAGTATGAATTAAGTTTAGCAATTAAAACCTTGCAAAGATCCACACATAAGACCGCTATGTAAGTTATGCGATAAAAGCACATTGAATCTCCAATTTCATATTCTTCCAGATTCAAATTTTCTCAGTATTTTAACAGAGAAAAGGGATGTGACCTTGCCCTCAAACATACCTCTTTCAGAAACTCTTCAAACTGCTCATCTAAATCTTCTTTTGAAAATCGATGAGCCATAATCTTCAACTGGATGTTACCTTCCACACAACTGAGTTTAAAAACTAAAATCTAAAATAAAAACAAACTAAATTGAATGCATTCTGAAATTAGATATAACCTGGTGATTTGAATAGAGAGCTATAAGGAAAAAAAAATCCTGAGGGATGAAACATCATTCCTCCCATCCTTAATCTAAACTGAATGAGACATATTAAACTTTTACTGAATGAGACAATCAATGCAGATATACCTAAATTACCAAAATTTCTTATAAACAAAGTACTCATTTCTAAAACAACAGCTTCAGCAACTAAACTTTGAGGGACAAATAAAATATGATCCTCTTCAGCAACTTTATATTTTTCTTCAAAAAACAGCACTCTTGGCTACCCACAGTTAAGCATTTTGTCAATAATCAAAAAAGAATATTTGTAATATTCTGCAGTAATATTTCCCATCCATTTTAGGGGCTTTTAATTCCTTTCTTTTAATTCCTTTCTTTTTTTCTCCAAGACTGGACACATCTGGCACTGTAGGTTTTGTTTCATCATCTCTGCTGTACTTAGGACTTGGTTATCAATAAATATATGAAAATCTTTTAAGATTAGAGAATGAGATTTTTTTTGATCTACCGTGACACAGAAAGCCAGTGGCTCTTGCCTCCCTCCCATTCCCAAGAGTCTGCGTTGATTTTTCAGGTACAAAATAAGCCCCCCGCTCAAAAGGCTACAAAGCTTTTGTGTATCACACTGCTCAAACACATATGGCTGCCTTCAAAACTGCATATGTATCGCAGCATTAAACTACCCTAGCATCTTCCAGGCTGAGAAGTGCTACGTAAACATAAAAGGGCTAAACATTTGCAAAAATGCTTTTACCATTAATAAAAACTTCTCCCAATATGGAGCCCACTCAGTGCACAGGACTGTTACCTACCTAGTAAATTGATTTTGACAGGCGAGTTGTGACAACTGCTTCCTGCTTTCACTCCTTAAGCATCCATAGACCACCCGACACTTCGGCTTTGGCAGTTAAAAAAAAAAAAAGTTTTATAGCAGACTGCCCAGACTTTGAATTGAATAAGATATCCTTATGTAAGCATTTGGACAATATCTCTGAAAACATGGTAAGGAGATTAAGAACGCTCCCTCTCAGGACACACATAATCCAGTACCCTTTTATACTTTTGCATCAAAGAACACTTGACGCTAAATGTAAGATGCTTTAGCAGTTTACTAGCTGTGCCAACTAATTCAGCAAGTGGGGAATATTTCATCCTAGCCTTGCCAGAAAAACAAAGTGATTCTTCTGATATTATCTGTACTTCTGCCTACCTTATAACTACAGATTTTATAAAAACTAACATTATAAAGCTTTATTTTTCAAAAGGACAACAAATACGTCAGAAAACTTCCGTAACAGAAGATCAGAAACACTGCCCTTAACAAATACACTTTTCAGTCATGCCTTTAGACTCGGAGGCTCACAAATGGCTTTGTGCACAAAACAAAGGCGGCACTTGCTGGGATATATGCTACAACACAGCAGCGCAGGAAGCAGTAGTTTTGAGGAGGCATGGCTAGACCACATGGATGAGGGAAAGCTTAAAACAGCCCAACTCATTTCATGTAACCTTTTAATCATTGCAGCCGTGACCTGATCCTCCGGCGGCTTTCCCTGGAGCACACGCAGGCTGGCACACGGCAGCGCAGGGGCTCGGACACGGGCGGGCAAGGCTCGGCTCGGCTCGGCGGCCCGAGGGGCCGCTCCGGGGAGCGGCGAGGACGGGGGAGACGCGGTTCAGAGCGGGGCGCTGCCCCGGCAGCGCACCTGGACCGCGCCGGGCCCAGTCGGCGACGGCTGCCTCGCTCCCCGGCGGCGCGGTTGCCTGGGAAACCCTCCCGGCCACCGTCCCGCCCGCCAGCAGGGACCGCGCCACGTGATCCCGCCAAATCTGCCGGCTCGTCTCTGCCCGCCGCGGGACGCACGTGACAGGAGCGAACGGGCTCTGGCGGCCATTCCCGCCGCGGGAGAGCCCTGACGGGAGGGGACGGGCTCTGGCGGCCATTCCCGCCGCGGGAGAGCCCTGACGGGAGGGGACGGGCTCCACCGGCCATTCCCGCCGCGGGAGAGAGCCCTGACGGGAGGGGACGGGCTCCACTGGCCATTCCCGCCGCGGGAGAGCCCTGACGGCAGGGGACGGGCTCCACTGGCCATTCCCGCCGCGGGAGAGCCCTGACGGGAGGGAGTCGCGGAAGTGGCCGGGCGTGCGGAGCGGCGCCCCCTGGCGGGCGGCGGGCTAGCAGCGCCGGCGGGTCCGGGAGCGGCCACGGGAGCAGCCACGGCGGGATTGTGTTGGGTAAACTTCCCTGTCCAAGCATCCAGGAGCCACTCTGGTGGTCGCACTCTCACCACCTGAGCTGGGACCGAAGCCCCTCCACAGTAACAACACCCCACACTCACACAGTCAGACAAGGTTTCCTTCCGGCTCGACCCCACACGCTTCTCCAGAAGTCGTTCAAGTGATCCTTTGGGAAAGCAAGAAGGAAAGAGTTAGAAGTGTGTCGCTTTCCCTAATGCAAAGGTCAAACTCGAAGCAAACCTTTTCGCTTTTACACAGAAATCCCCTCCTAAAGCTTTCCTAATGTTTCAGCCTTGGTTGTCGGCCCTTGTGCTTTTAATACGTTTTAGCACATCTCTGGAAATGTTTAAAATAGGCAGAGAAATTAATGACCCCTGTTTCCCTGACCACTGTCTCTCAAATAACCACAGAACAATTGCAGTCTGTGCTTGCATGTGCTCTCCAGTGAGGGACTGTCAGTTGTGTTTGTTGTGAGAGTCACGTTGCTTTAAGAATTTTTATGCCAACATTTAGTAAATGGCAAAATAAAACAAGTTCGCTTAAGAATACAAATGAACATTGTTCACACACACACACACACACACACACACATTTTGATTCTCTCTTCAGCAGACTTGGAACAAAAAGATTTTGAAAGGAAGTTTTCTTTGGTAAGTGTTGGATACTCATCGCAAGTGAGAAACTAGTTAAAGTCCTATTACTGTCTCATTTCCTGTTAGCTTGAGAGATAAAGACAGTGCTTCCAATATGGTCTTTATGTATCCCAGATTTTTTTTTATGCTAGTATAAATTATAGTTTAAATTCAAAGAAGCAAAGAAATATGGGCTCTGTATTTTCCACACAAGTCTACAGGAATTACTTTGCTAAAGGTGCTGCAGCACTTCTTTCAATCAAACCTATTGTCTGCAGATGGAGTATTGTATTTCTATTTGCAAAGTATTATTTTTCATCTTTGTGGGCAACTTCTGCTGCTCTCTACAGAAAATGTGGGATCTGATCAAGGACAGGACGCCCACATGAACTAATATACTAGAACAATTTGTTACACGTGACAGCCTACTGATGGTGAAAACATCAGTTTCCAACATTTACTCTTTTGTCGCATGAAAAAGCATGGAGTGAGGCATGAGCATTTAAAGAGAAATATGGAAATTAATTAAAAGAATGTCAGTCTGATGCTTCATGCCTTGATCCTGCTCAGATTTAAGCCAATGCAAATTTTGCTATTAACTTCAAAGTGATAGCTGTGACATCATTCATTGATCATGAGAGTTACTTCATATATGATCAAATAATCACATCAAGGGCTTGGTCCTTCAAGCTGCTAAAAAACTGTTGCACATTGAAGCTTTTCTATTTGCAGAAATATGTTCAAAGAGCCTTGTACAAAGTATAGAAAAATGTGCAGAGGGATCAATGCTGTTGGAAACCTCAGTGCCCATATGGGAAAGAAAAAAAATTCTAACCACTCTTGATGACTGTGGTGGAGAGGAGGCATAGCCTGGTGTTGAAATGTCATCCAGTGCATTCAAATAACATGCACAATAGCCACTTAAAAAGATTTTCATTTCCTTCTAATGCCAACCAGTTGGAGCAGTTTTCTCAAGAGCTCTTAACAGTGGAACTTAAAAAAGGGGAGAGCAGGGCTAACCACAAAGTTCAGCCAGGAACATGGCAATTTGGGCGGCAGTGCTAGTAAAGCAGAAGGATGGACACAAATTCTGAAATAGATCCTACTGGACAGAGCCCCAAATTATAAGGTAACATTGTGGCTCTGCTGGCATGTGTGGGAAGCCTTTTTTGACTTCTATGAAACCAGATT
This sequence comes from Pipra filicauda, assembly GCF_003945595.2. Lineage (NCBI taxonomy): Eukaryota > Metazoa > Chordata > Aves > Passeriformes > Pipridae > Pipra > Pipra filicauda. The sequence goes on along the minus strand of NW_024104378.1, from coordinate 1,517,087 downwards.
TCACTGCTGTAGTCATTAGCTTCTCATTTAAATGTGTGGCATGTGTGCACTTAGCACATATGTTTTTCTTGCCAAAACAGCAAAAAATATAAGGCGTCATGTGTTAGTATAGTAATTTCAAAATATTAACAGCAAAATTAAAAGGGATAATATATCCACACTTTTGTTTCGTTGTCTAATTTCAGTTTTGTATCATCTATAAATGTCAATGGGGAAAAAGACATCAAATAAAAAAGAAACAAAAATGTCTGCCACATTCAGTTTGGCTGAAGCTTTGCATCAGATAGTATTTCAGTACTGAACTTGCAAATATGTGAAATATGAGATTATGATAATAAATATTTAACCATATTCTTGGTTATGTTTTTCTAAGGGTTAACAGTTTTCTACTGAATGAAAAGCAAACAAACAGTGGTGAACTAAGAAGTTAAAACTGCATTGTCTGTGTATACCCACTGTGATAATACTTCCTTAAATGACAATGCAATAAAAACCCTTTCCAGTATACGCATCAGAAAAAGGATTCCCTAACTACAAGTTGCACAGAAAATTGAAAAATCATGTGGAATGTATTTTGTGTGAGAGAAAATGGTAGCTAAATTAGGATTAGTTATAAAATAGTTCACCCCACTATAATTTCAGTTTGAAAGCACGTTTTTAATATTTTCGCTTTTGGTTCACTGCAGGTCTTATTTTGTTCTGCCACTGATCACCATAGTCCTCGCATCCCAAGGGTTGGATTTATGGTTGACTGTGTTACAGTAGCTAGGCTGAACTTAGCTTCTCACCCTACGGGTTTTTTCCATCATGCAGTTTCTCCACGGGCTGAGAACTGAATTCTGTGCTGTGTTTCAAATTATCCCAGAGACCCAGATTGGTCGCGAATCTTATTTCCGCTTGTGTCCCGTGAAGGGAGCTGCAAAGTTTGGAGTTTGGAAGCTGGGCTGTCACATTTCTGGCCATTTCCTGTTTTCGGCAAGTTAACAGACATGCACTGTTTCTTATACTGTTTGAAAGTGGATCTTCCCTATGTCTTATTTGTGTAAATGTTTAATTGCCTTAATGTTGTGCCCTGTCCTGCCAAATTTTCAGTTCCTCGGGAAGAGTGCAAAGTTGCTGTAATTACTGGCTGCAGGAATAAAACCTTCACCATCATAAAGGAAACTTTCCTATCATCAACGGTAAGCATTTAAAGGTGCCTTCAAGAGGGTCAATGTTTGCAGTCAATAATTAAAGCTGCTTCTCACTCAGATTAAAAGAACTGCATTTGCTAACATTTAACACTAGTCTTTCTTTCATTTCCTGATTCTCCATAAACTCGTTCGAAAACATTGCTCTACTGTGTGATCCAGCTAGTGGAGCAAGATCCCTCCTGTTTGCAGCCTTTCACTTTTGACAAATCCTGGGAAAATGTTGCACAAAGATACAAACATAGCTGGTTTGACCAACTGTAACATTTTTGAACTAGACTAATGTTGTCCTATGCCTACTGTAGGTCCTTCTTTGCCAGTGAATATTCTCGGTTCTTGACATCAGGCAACATGATCACAAATCCCACTCATCAGGACTGGAGAAACAACTTGGGTCGCTTCCACGTCAGAGTCATTTGAACTGCAAACCCTCTGCCATGAATATTCTCCTTTGTATATAGAAAGTTTTGTAATAAATTTTTCTCTTTGTGTGAAGACATGCTGCATATGTTTGGTTTAGAAAAAATTAAGGTAAATATTTTTATAAAAATTTCTTGGTGGCTTAGGAAAGATTAAACTCAGAAAATTCTGCAAAGAAAAATTAAGTGTTTTGATTTATTCAAATTTTGCAGATCCATAACATCTTTCATTGGTTCTGACAACATATCTGCTTAACACTGGCAGGAATATTAGCTGTGCATTTCAGATTTTCACTTGGTTATTTTTAGTTCTTCTGAAGCCTGGGAAATAAGAAATATAACCGCTTTGAACAGTCTGAAAGAGCCAACTCTAGCAGGGCCTCTGAATCTGATTAGATAAAACAACAAAGAGGTTCTGTTAGGGCAGAGGCAGGAAGAACTAAGGTGGGTGGCAATATCTGTCATAACTCAGGGGAAATGTAGCCTCAAAGCACTCAAAAGTGGGTGAAAAAATAACATAAGCAATAGACAACTTTCCCACATCTTAGGTCACTCTACGAATGCAGTTTGAAGAACTTTCTCTGCCTCCAGTTTTTTTTTTTTTTTTTTTGCATTTTTAAAGTACAATAAACAGCACATGCATGTGTGTTTATATTAAAAAGCTGGTTTAGAGGAACATCATTTCTCTACGGATAAGTAACCAAAAAAGCACAGTGTGGCAACTGCAATTACATTTGTCAGTACAGAAACAGTATAAGATTTAAAGGGATAGATTTGCAGTTTTCAACATTTTCCTGAAAAAGTAAATTAGCTTAAGAATTGCCGCATTAGGAGATTTCTCCCTAAAATAAAGCTAGTCATAACATTGCATTGCATCCTACTGTCCAAAAAAGGATCAAACTGTTGTGTTCAGTGCAACTGGGAAGTCTTCAGTTTTTTTGGGGGTCGATTTAAAAATGATATGTTATTGGAGTGGTGGAACCCTGGAACACCCACTCGGCTAAGGATTATGTTTCCCTATTTTCGGTGTAGGATGCTTATTTTATGTTGGAAGAGATTGAAAGAAAGATTTGTGCATTTTCTCAGGAAAATCAGTCAAAATGTTTTTGAAGTTGCTGTGCATCCAGGATGTTGAAGTTTGTCTGTGGTAGAGGCTGGGAGCGTTATCTGTTTGAAGCCCACCACTAAGTGTGTCCCACTGAGAAACATGCTGCTTGTTCTTTCTATTAGAGGTGTATGAGAACAGTCTCTCCAACCTGCTCTTTCCCTGCCTGTAGCTGCCAACATTTCCCTGGTAACTCTGTCTTCCCTGGGACAGACGGGGTGTGTAATGGTAGGTCCATACAGGTAGGGTAATTAATGCTAATCGGATACCAGTTTGCATCGCTCCAGTGGTTCAGCCCCCGCTGCCAGACTGAGGGTGTTCAGCCACTTGCATGGCTCCTTGCACTGAAATGGAGCAGTGGAACTGTAAGCGCTGGAATTCAAGCTTGATGGATGAGTTTTTGCATCTTCTGGCAAAAGGCTTGTTGCAGTTATGCTGCTAAGGTAATACTTATTTCATTAACCAGTCAATTACTGGACAAGATTTTCTAGTGGCTTGAAACGTCATTTATTTGATGATTGCTTGCTTTGCCATATACTAGCCTACAGTTTTAGAAAGAAAATTTGGAATGACCACTTATTTATTTGCCAAAAATTTTATTCAACTTTTTAACCAATATTGTAATCCACAGTTTTCCTGACTTCATCTCTGCTATAAACAGTATACCTGTGAAATAGCACGTGTAAGTGGTATTTCTATGGCATTTTCAGCATGGCAGAGGTATTTACGGTGTACATTTAGGCAGGAGAGCTGGAGTGTTAAATTTATCCTTATTATCTTTTTCCTCAAGTTTTTTCTCACTGTAATTTCATAAAAAATAATCTGCTCCACATTTTTTATTTTCTTTGAAATCTCTCTGTGAGAAATTTCAGTCTTACATTTCTATACAGGGAATTGACCATCAGATCTTAAACCTGAGGGGGCAAAACCAGATCCTTGTCAGGAATTGTTGCCTATACAAGTTCTGCTCCACTGGCTGATCCATGGACTGCCCAGGTGAACACAAAGGAAGCCTTTTTTCCCCGCTGAGTAGAAGAAGGCAGATAAGTGCACATGGATACCCTTTTTTGTCTTTGGCCAGTGCAGGAATAACCCCCTTAGAACCAGGTTCACGTGTAATAACAAAAGCCCAATATTGATGGGGGAGACAGGATGAGTATTGCAAGTCTGTTCTCTGTGAGAAGCAAGTTTACATATTTTGTCAATTTATTGTAGCTGCCTCACTTGTTATACTTTTGCTCATGGAGACAGAGGGCCCAGTCCCACGCTGTTTGTACAGATGCTGTTAGTATAGAGATGGGGGATGGGGAAGTCAGGGAAATCTGAGGTCTCCTTCTCTGCAGCCTACTTGGGGATGTTTCCATTAGATGCAGATCCCTCACCTACAGCACATTTCTAGCATGCTGCCTTTGTTGCCTTGTGCTGGCAGCGCTTGACAAGGAGATCTCATTCTGCACCAGGTGAAGCAATATTTCTGGAGTCAGCACGCGGCCTGCTTTTTGGTTTAATTTTTCCATATCTGGGAATAAAGATAATCGAAACGAGTGTTCTGTGTACAGGGAACAAAAGCCAGCAGATAGGTACTGTGGAACAGAAAACCTCACTACTCTGGAATTCAAATGTGGACAGGCAGATTTTTTTTTTCTATAAACAGTGCTTTAGGTAGGGATATCACCTGTCATTACTTAGAGTTTTCCAGCAGTGGAACCTTTGGTGTCTGTCTACCACCCACCTAGTACCAAAAATGCCACCAAGAGATTGACTTGTCGAAGGACTAAAATAGTCCTTAAAGCTTAGCCTCAAAGGACTATGACACCTGCATTCCCATGTCTTCTCTTTCTCTCCATATCTACCCCACTAATCACCTATTAGCTCTTAAGGTGCCAGAAATAAACACCAGCAGTCCCAGGGTTCAGACAGCGTATATTGAGACCTGTGAAAACAGCCTTTTGCAAGCATTTGTCTGGAAAATAATACCTAGCTTAAGGATTTAAAACCTATTGACGTTCTTTGTTGTTTCAGGCTTCTGGGAAGTGGTCATTTTCTTAATGTGATAAGAAACTGAAATGTTTTCACAGAAAAGACACTTAGATGTGTGGCCTGCCTGGATTAGTAAGACTGGAAGCTGCTGTTCCGTGAATCCCTTAATTATGAGAAACCTTTCTTGGCAAGCTGCTATATTTATTTAATAGAATATTAAGATATGATTTTTACATGTCTACTAAGTGTATTTAGGTGTCATGGTTTTCTTGCAGTCCAATAATATTTGATTTTATTAAAGTTTGGATAAGCTTGGGCTTTTTGTTCATTTCCTCTACTCTGAGGGATAAAATAACCCAGTGTGAAAGCCTTCTAAGGTTCAGCAATATTATTCAAGCATGGCATCTGCAACTAATAACTATGCAACTTTGAATAAAAAAAATGTCTAATTATCATGGAAAAGGGAAGATGGTTGACTCATCTTCTGCAGTTTGGATTACATGTGTGGGATTGTGTTTTGGATGGAGCACTCCAGAATAGCAACACTCCATCAAAAACACAGTCATGCACCTGTACTCCAAATGGCTGAATAAGGCAAAACACATGTCATCTGAACACTGTGAATCAAATTAAAAAAAAAAAAAAAGAAAAGAAAGGAAAGCTGGAAGAGAAATAAAGACAAATACCATAACATTGGTGTGTGTGAGGACTTGTTTCTCTAAAGCTCCTTGAGTGATTTATATTTTGCTAAATCTCTGTTCGCAAGCCATGTTTGATTTTATTCAGTGCTGTTATAGACACTGCAACCGGATCTTATGGAAAGGGCTGCCAGCAACTGTTTGATCCTGATAAATTACAATAACAGACACAATTTACAATGAGAAGCTATTGCTGCTTCTGGCTGTAATGTATGATGAGATTTAAAACATGGTGGGCCAAAATTCTCCTTACTTGGTGGCCCCCATCAGACCACTTACAGAAGAGTGTTAAAAGAGCCACTGAGCAGAAGAAATTTGCATTCACAGCGAGAACCAGGCCTAATTTTATATCAAAGGTGAGCATGTGTGTGTGTACATGTATCTGCCCACTTTTGGAGTGAAAGAGATGTGAGGAAAAGCAGTACAAGAAGCGTGTATAATCCATGTATTTGGGAAACTATGTGTTAACTGAGCAGCCCATTCCCCTGGTTCTTTCTACATGTGCACTCACGCCTCACTGCTCCCCCAGCGCTACCCCTTCCACCCCCCTTTATGCCTGCAATGCATATGTGTTGTGAATATTGAAGTATTTACTCTGGAAAGTTAATTGATGACTGGCTGCTTATTTGATCTTCATAGTGTCGAGTTCAAAACATAATGAGTGATAAAACCCACCCAATAGCTGGATGTGGAAAGAGGTGCAAATTTAGAAAAGTGATACGAATTAGAACCCCCTGCATATTTTCTTTGCAGTAGCATTCCTAGCCACCTGCCCCTGATTTCAGAAACGTATACAAAGCCACAGTCCACACCCAGGAGAGTAAAGCCTGATTTCATGAGATATTGCATTGCCTAGAAACTTCTGATAATCTCAACAGATGCTGTTTTGCCTATTTAGGGGACTTTAATCAGTTCAACATACCCATTCTTACTGATGTGCCAAGAAGTAGCTGTCCTGGTGGCAAATGTTAATAATCCAAAAAAGATACATATTAAAGAATGAAGTGGTGAGAAAGAGATGTTGCAAGAAAAAGACAAACAAGAAAAAGGTATTGACCATATATACTTAAATCTGTGCTATTTCTGATAAGCTCATATTGCTGGTGCATATGAAGAACCATGGGGAAGCATACAAGGGGAGAAGAGGCAATCTCACACCCTTTTTTTAGTGAAATGTTGAATGAGGCTTCAGAAAGTCTCTAGTAGTGATGTTTAGGGGCACTGACAGATTGTTTACTAGACTTCTGAAGGACTGTAATGCACCTCTTCTAACACTGGATTCCTGTCTTTGGGAAGTGTTCACTAAACCAAGACTGAACCAAGGCTGTAACTTGTTTGACCTCACCTTCTGTTAGTTGCTTCATCCAGCTATTGTTAGGTCCACATGGGGTGTGTCCAGAGAGGATAAGGAGAAGTTTTCCTCTATTCCCAGTTTGATTCTCCCTCACTCCAACATGTATAAACACTTGCACGTGAACAGCAGAAGCTGTCCCTAGTCCTGTGTTCACAAATGTAATTTGTCTGTGTCCTCTGCCTTTAACAAATACGCTTCACCATTCCTTTGCTTTTCCCTCTCACTTCCCATTTAAAAACCTGTATATATTACACTAACCATTCCTCTTCTCCTTTGAGGAAATATATGCACACATGTATCTATCACCCCCCCTTTCTCTGCCTCTGCTCCCCAAGTTTTTATATAGTATCAGTATTTCCCATCTCACTTCTGGAGGAAGGCAGGCAGACTTGTGCATGTATTTAAAATGTGAGTGCATGCGTGTGGACACGTGTGCACACACATGCTCCTGCGTATAAGTGCACCCCATCTCGGGGAGTGAATGGCTGCCTGGATCATGGAGAATGAAGTGGGAGAGGTGAGCATGGACTTGTACCTCAATAGCATGGGCACAGTCTAGAAGAAACAAAGTATGCAATATAGGTCTTGAATGCGAAAGGGACAGCGTTTGAGGAAAAAAGATAGATGTTTCTGTAATTCTGAACATGGATAGATGTTTAATGTCAGTATCTATAGTCTCTGTGTAAAGCTGCAAACCACCTAAGAAAAAGAAGCTAAGAATCATTTCTAAAGAGATGCCTATTTGTATTAACTATTCTGCAGGAAATATAGGTGCCAAAAATTAGGTTGAATAATTCCAGGCCAGGTTCCAAGATTACATGTCTACCAGGAAGGCATATGATAGAAACTGAAATGAGACATGACAAGTTGATCACAGGAGAAAAAATGTTGAAATCAAAATAATCTAGAAAAGGGATTCACCTGAAATTAGAGTAATGGTTGCGAAAAGTGTCCTGACTATTCAAAATGAGGGCAGTCCATGGTAAATGCCTTAAATGAGTTTTGGTGGGGTTTTTTTTGTTTGTTTGTTTGGTTGGTTTTTTTTTTTTTTTTTTTTTTTTTTTTTTTTTTTTTTTTTTTTTTTGTTCTGAGCAGGCTGTTCAAATCGCCAAAAATCAGCAGAATTTAAGGAATTTTTTTTCTCAGTTTGTCCCATAGTAGAATAAGAAGCATGATTGTAATTTCTCTGCAGTTCTGGGGAGTGTGAGTAACATATCCACAACTTGGTGGATTCCCAGAATGTATGGATCTGTTGTCCCGCATTTCGAAGTACTGAGGTACTGAGGCTGATAACTTGTGTGACTATGACCTACCCTTTCAGAAAGCAGCCATAAAGACATTGTTTTCCCTAGTAACTGGTTCTGGTCACTAATAATGATTATCCTTTTGTTAAAAACCCATCTAATTCATCACTTAAATGTGTTTGGTTTGAGCCTTTCACTTGTGAGACCATCCGCTGTTAGATTAAAGAGCTCTGGAGTGCACTCTATTTCTTCCCTGTGAAAGTACTAATACGTTGAAGCCAAACCACGTCTTGACCAGCTGTGACTTGAGGCAAGCAGACTTGCTGTGGGAAACTACTCGTTTCATTTTAAACCAGCATCTACGATAATATAACAGCAGGATGTGCAAGTCACTGGAGTTTGCCCTTCCACCTGCTCGTGTGGACTCTGAGCAGCAAATGCAAACAATGAGAAGGCTAACGACCAGCGACAGCAGAGCTGGCCACACGCAGTCCCCCCGTATGTCAGCTTTGCTTCAGCTGAGCCGACATTGCCACAGGGGGTGTCGTAGGTTTTGAGAGAGGGATTTCCACGTGTCCCTTCTGCCTTCTCTAGGCAGCTAACTACCTCACATAGTTCAGATTTCGTCGTGAGTTGTGTTTACTGAGTTGTCAGCGATAAGCCAGTCTCTGGAGGCAAATGTTAGCATGGGGAACAGAAATGCCAACAGTGAACACATATGGCACTGTTTGTACTCTTTAAGTTTGAAAGAACTAGACAAGTTAACAAATACAGATGTTTAAAATCAGTAAGAGTGTTTAATGAAAACAAACAAAATACTGTAGTCTATAAAGCTAAACGTGTTTTTCTTTTGCTCCTTTTGACAAGCTGGGATTAGTGTTTTTCTGAACCTATACCCTCCTTGATATACGGGATATTTTTGAGGGACATTAGTGCCAGCAGATGCTGGGTGACGCTTGGGTGTATGCCTCTGATTTTTAGTTAGTTAATAAATCAGCTTTTACAACCATGTGTATCCTATGATTTAGCACATGCGTAACAATAATACTGGATTAGGAATAACAAACTGTTTCACTGCAAAGGATATTTTATTTCTTAGTAATATTGCATACAATAAGAGCTTTTCTGTAACATAAACAAAAGATTCATGCTATTTTTTCATTTAGCCAATTCCCTTCAACCCCATGGGTCAAATTTTACTCGGAATTGCATTAGTACAAATGCAGAGTACCTCCACTGAGCTCAGTAAAACTCTTTCCATTCACTTCAAAGGGTGCTGCTTCAAACCTCATGCAGCCTGCTTTCCACAGGCATCAGCAGCCACTTCCTGCCTAGTAAACTGCTTAAGTGACGTTCCCTCGATTAAAAGACTCATGTAATGCTTTACCTAATCAGAAGGTTAAATAGTGTCACGTTGCTTTCATACAAAAATCTTTTTCCTATGTGTCCTGTTCTGGTTTTTGCAAGGAAAACTTTCTTTTTAATCTTCAAGGTCACGCTGCAGATATTTGCTAAGCTACTAGTGCACATGACATCATCCTTGGCTTCAACCTTTGAAAGTGAAATGGTATTTAAAAATATGAAATTCTGGTAGCAATGTCACACCCAAAGTTGATGTTTAAAACAAAACTGAAAACTGACAACAAAATCACTGCCAGGAAATGGACTATTTTTTAAATTATACATCTATCATGTCGAATTTGGGTTAATCTCTGGAGCCAGCTCAAGGATGGATGAGGTAATATTTGCACATGTTGTGGATAAGATAGAATGAAAATGGATTTTCTCTCTCTTTTTTTTTTTTTTTTTGGCTAATGTGCTACGAAGACTTTGAAGGCTGATGTTTGGAATCAATATGAGCTCTGATTGAGGGGCTATGTGCGAAGCAGCAGATTAGAATGGTTTTAATATGTTGCATGATGATCTCTGAAAGTCCCAGGCTACATACAAAGTGTTGTGAGTAGGGGCGCATGCAGTAGGTAGGAAGATAGGTGATAAGTGGAGGGTTGACATAATTCTGGAAAAAGCTCTCAGAGCCAACACATTTAGTGGATAAGTTTAAGGACTTGGTCTTGCTGCTTTAGTTATGAGTGCCAGGGATTGAGGCTTAACAGGGAGTCAGGACTTGCTGACAGAGCGAGCTAAAAGATGGCTGAATGTGCATAAAAGAAAATGAAACGTTGAATCATAACCTGTTATAATAGCAACCACTTTTACTATTAGAGAAACTATCTGAAAATTTGTTTTTGTCTGTGTTAATAGTGCTTAAAACACATGTGAATTACAGCTGGGAAAGGAATTCCACTAATTCCTGTTTTCTGTGCTGTTTGTGAAAGCTTTTCTTAGCCTTTGTCCACACTGTTCTCTAAAGCATATTCCTGGCAAAGGCCAACATTTGCTCAGCGTTTGTACCAAACTGCCTGTGAAAGGCTGACACGTGCAGAAACTCTCACAGGCATGGCTTACAAAGTGTGGGGCTCGGGTGGCTTGTTCTATCTTATTCTCCTTTTCAGTGGCCTGAGTGGTCTTCTGTACAATATTGGCAGTTCTGGAGACCTGGTTAAGTTAAATAAGTTCTTTCCAAGATCCTACCCAGGGGTCCATGCTGTAACCCTGTCTGTAATGAACAGCTATGAATTGCTAGTCTTTTGATCTGTCTCTTCACTCCACTGGAGCTGCTTTGCACCTTCTAGAAGTGTGCAGGAGCTGAGGCAGGAGTTCTACAGGCTAACAGTCCACCTTCGACAGGCAGGGATGTGAGTTTTCTTGGACCTTTTGTGCCTCTTTCCCTCGTAGACTCCATTGGAAGAAGACTGAAGGACATACAAGGAGCAGGGAGAAAAAAATGTGCATTTCTTCAGGAATATGAGGGTCAAGTAAATGAATGAGATGTTGTTCTTTGAATCATCTCCATCCCTTTTAAGAGATATGCAAGCAAGAGGCAGATTTCAGTCAGGTTTACAAGTGTAAGAGGTGAACTTTCTCTCAGGTATTTTTACTGTGGGCAGCTGTTTGGTACAATCTTCTGGAAACCCCACAGTCAGGGGTGCTGCAGTCTTTATTCACAAGTGACTATTACATATCCAAACATAGTAGTTGCATGGGTAGTGTTTTGTGCTCAGATATGAAAGACATATGTGATGCTGCAATATACTGCTCAAAACACATCAGAATAATGGAAATATTGACTTTCTTGTACATCCCACCCTATTACATTTATTTCCACCTGACAACTGTGAAGATATTAGAAGAGTCTTCTTTTAGAGTTTTAAGGTTATCATCATTGTCACAAGATATTTCCAAGAATCCACAAACAAACCATCAAGGAAGAGCAAGATTTAGGCCAGACAACAGGACTGATGACACTCCTTTAATGTCAGGAATATTAATTCAAAAATTTACATATCTGCTTTCCAGCTGAACAATATTTCTGAAAACTGATTAGCTGTTTTTAGGGCAAGGACACTGTTCTGCCTGAAATGCCAGAGAATGCTCAGGTGAGAAGCAGCAAGAGGTGAAAGAACTTAGTGCCAGCCTTGGCTGTGGATGTGACTCAGCCAAGGAGCTCAGCATCACACAAAGAAGAGCATACTGAAACTTCTTATAGGACCACACAGAACAGGACACAGCACAGAGTATTTTCACAGCCAGCTGCTACTCTGCAAATGGATAAAGAAGTAAAATCATGAATTAAAAGAAAACAGTGACTGTGAAAGTTTGGGATTTTTCAGTAGAATATAAAATGTCTACACAATATTCACTGCTTTCAAAAGAGAGTCAGTGGAGAAAATCTGAAGTAACCATGACTAAGATTGGGAAGGAATGGAAGTGAAAAAGTTCAAAAAACTTGCAGTTCTGTATTTTTTATTTCCCTAAGAGTCTTGGTGTTTTTCTGTGTTCACTTTGATTTGTGGAAAGCTGTTTACATGATATTTATGCTGTATACTTCTCTGTGAAGAAAGTTATGCAACATATTTGTTAGTTTATGCAGGTATTTATAACTGTAAATTTTACTTTTGTAGTTTGCCAAATGGAAAATACACCCAATGGCATCTTCTTGAACCTGTAAATAAACTGTTTTCCAGAGCAGCCATCAAGCATATCGTGAAAGGAAATGGCAGAGCAATTCCACTGACAATAGCATGAGAATTATTATGAACCAGATGTGAAACAATACAAACATTAGTGAAAAGAATAGTTTCTGTCCACCCGAGCATGACAAAGCTTCAGGAAACACAGTGATACGGATTGGATGTGCAATGAAAATAAGAGTGTGATTCTCTGACTGAAACTGCAGGCTGAAATTCTTCTGGATGAGCTCATGAATGACATGATATTGGTATGAACACTATAAAAAGCCACTCATCCCTTTGACCAGGGCTGAGCTTTTCTTGCTGCCCATGAGCAAGGAGCCATGGCATCTCATCAGGCATCAAAGCCAGAGCTCCTTTCTGCCCCCTAGCCACAAATCTGTTACAGGTCCCTGTAGAGCCTGATCCTGAGATGGCTTAGCAAGTTTACACCACACATGTAGAGGATTTGATTCAGTGTTTCAACCTTTGGTGTCTGGCTCTGTTTGCGATGCTGCAGGATGTCCCCAAGGCAGCCGGCTGGGAGTCAGGGACATATGGAGTGCAGTGAGTGGTGCACCATATCTGCCAGCCCACTGGGGATGACTCAGACACAGCAGGGCATTTTGAAGGGCACCAAGACTTATTGGGCAGCCAAATCGTGCCCTAGGTGTTTCACACTGCAGTAAGATCCAGCTAGCTTGGATGTGAATGTGAATAGCAATGCTGCACTCTGGGCTATGGCAGAAGGTTGAATATAGTGCAACACTGGCATTTCAGAAACAGAAGATAATGTTTCGCTCTGGAATTTACCAGGATGCTGGTGCTAACATGTAAATTAGGTGGAATAATCACATTTTGTCTATTTAACTAAGGTTAGAGCTCTTTCTTATCAGCAAATGAAGTGTTTACCAACTGACCAGGTTTCTGTTGAGACTGGGCAAAGGCAAAGCGATACGATTAAAACCTCACACTTTTTTTTTCACCACTGGTGCTCCATGTGAGAACTTCAGCAGCCCATCTGGCCACAGTTGGTGGTTTTCTAACTTGCCAGCTTTACTTCAGCATATTGTGATAATACTATTTTAAAATAGTCACATCACTGAGTGTCTTTCAAGATGTGAAATATTTATAAAAATATGTATTCCTGTTTCAGTTTATCCCTGCCATCCTTTACCTACCAAACTTGTGTCATGTGTGCTTTTATTCCATTATTAAAAGGGAGATGTGAAGTTATGTGGCCATCCTATCACAAGCTTCTGCCAGCTGTAAACCTCATCACAGTTCCTGTAAAGTACATTTCCATGGATCAAGTTACTGCCAGGGAAGACTTTAACAATCTTCTACCCTACTTTCAACCCTCAACAATTAGTATTAGCAAATGGTCCAGGCCACTGCCTGGAATCACATCTGATTTCTATTCAAGAAAGACAAACTTTTATTCAAACCAGACCCATAAGCTAAACACATGAGTTTCCCTGCTTAAAATAATGAATCTGAAGTAGTTTCTATCATTCATTTTAAAAATCACTCTCACATTTGAAATCAAGTTGGCTATTTTCCCTTGTCTGTATTAGCCATCTGGTAAGGGTGACTTTTCTAACACTGGTGTCTAGAGCTAGGATTTATTCTTTACAAAAAAAAGAAAAAAGACAACCGGCCTTCCCACTTTAGTTTTTTCATTTTTGGAGCTTGCCCTTGTTATACAGACAAAACTCATCCTATCTTTGAAAAGAGGAAAAAACCCTACACATGGCATAACTTCCTCTATAAGATTCTTAATATATTTTATAGTCAAAATGTAGTTTTGTATGTGATGATTTAAGAAGACACACACATGCTTTCAGGTCATTAAAGTGCATTGTAAAAATAATAGAGAGACAAAGGGCTTATTCTCAAGAAAATATGCACACCCTCTTCTTCATGGAATATTGAAAATCTGTTTCATTTTTCAGTATAAGGCAAATTCAAGATGCTATTTCCTCACCACATACCTCAGCGATGCATGACCCCTGAAATAAAAAAAGGGAAGGGATTTATATGCAGAAGAAAAACCTTGACACTTCTTAGCATTTTGCTATTCTTCTTAAATAAAAGACCTTCAGAACAAATTCTCTTACTGCTGTTGCAAAGGAGTTGTTATGTCAGACAGTGTGCCCCTCATTCTCTGTGGATGCTGAGCTGAATGAGTCAGGGAGTTTAATAGACACTGCTTTGTAACAAGCAGTAGTGAAACAATGTGTATTTAAAATGACCCTCTTTCCATACCTGACGACTGGCTGTTCACAATAGGTGTGGAAGAGAGATGGTATGTGTGGTTTTGATGCACTAACAAGAGCTGAAATTAAAATCCAAAAGTCAGATCAGCCAGAACATTTTTCCAATTAAGTATAGCCCAAGGTCTCTTAACAGGTACTTTTTGGCAGAAGAAGGCTGTCTATATGTTTTCCACGTCTTTTAAAAGTATAAAATATCTTTATATATAGAAGCAGGGATCAATAAATTGCCTCTCCATGCAGTATAACATGCACAGTATTTCTGATAGTGGTTGGTCTTGGCTTGCTGTCTGTCCTTGCAACGGTTCAAGGCTGTCCTCTATGAAAGTGTTGGTTGTCCCTGGGTGAGTGAATGGGAAAGAATTCAGCCTTTACCACAAATCTGCCTTTATCCCTGCCCTGTTAATAGCAGACCAATTAGATAAATTCTATCATAGAATCATAAAATGTTTTGGGTTGGAAAGGACTTTAAAGAGCATCCTGTTCCAACTTCCCTTGTCATGGGCAGGGACACCTTTCACTAGACCAGGTTGCTCAAAACCTGGCCTTGAACACTTCCAGGGATGGGGCATCCACAGCTTCTCTGGACAACCTGTTTCAGTGCCTCACCACCCTCACAGTAAAGAATATCTTCCCAATACCTAATCTAAATCTACCCTCTTTCACTTTGAAGCCATTCCCCCTATGTTGTATGATAATCTGAGAAAGCAGAGTGTAATGAAATTTGGTAACAGCAGTCCTTGCAGGAATTCCTGGTGGTGTAGCCGCCTGTGAAGACATGTAGCCCTTAACTGAGGTGAAGATCTGTACTGTGCATATGAAGGAGTCTATGACAGTTCTCTGTGTATCAGCACACCACTTGCCCAGACTGCACAGTGACACCTCCAACTGTGCATCAACCATCAGCATCCCAGCATGAGGACAGCAGGAAAGGGTCTGGGGCTCACAAGCAGCAGTGTGAAGCAAGAGGTAGCCCAGCCAGGGTCTTTGGTGCGTGGTGAGAAGACACTGAAGCCTTGGCCTCCATCCTACCATGAAGGGTGTCCAACAATTATTCATGGTTTCTGCTGGAGCAAAAATGGGCTCCTGTGCCACAGATTGGAGATAAGCAGTCACAGGTTTCAGGCAGGAGGATGTCAGTTTGTTTTCTAGCTAGTACATAGCTTTAGTGCAGGTTTCTAAACCTGCCCATCTAATCTGATTAATAAAGCACTGCTGGAAATGTTTTCAACATTTTGATCAATCAGAGAGGCAAAGTTTGTAAGGGGAGGCAATATCTTTTATTACAGTAGTCTGAAAAAGCAGACAAACTTCCAACAGACATACCCTTCCTCAGATCAGTAAAGGTATGCCTAGAGAGCCATGAATGTTTTGGGTTTGTAATCATTTTTAGTAAAAAAGTGTCCTAAGATGTAAGCAAAGTTGAAAGCAAATTGAAATTGCACAGTGCCCCAGAAAGCTTTTCTGTAACACTTGTACCACTTATTGCATTTTGGGAATCTGAAATTAATCATCACTTTAAAATCTCTTATGGATTCCTGATAATGTGAATAACCATTAACTCACCAATTAGCAAATACTTGGAAAGTGTTTGAAACATTAAAAAAATATTTTTAAAAGTGAAACAGTAAATAGACTTACTGTTCATAGAGATAGATGTGCTAAGAGTAGGAAGTACTTGCCACCAGCATTCTTGAGCTCCACAATGGTTCTTTATTAGCAGCCATTGCTAGATATGCCACCTTGTTTATTTATGAGGATCTAGTCCACATGTTCCTGACAGAAGATTTTGTTCGACTGTTCACACCGTTATTACTGACATTTCCAGCTCTGGAGCTGTCACAGATGGGAAGGGATTTGAAGATCCACCAAGTGCAGATTCCTAGAACTCTTCTTCTCAGGCTGTGACTGCTGGTCCAGAACTTCAGTCCCACCTACAGAGAGTTGGTCCCCATCCTCTTCTATACTTCACTCAGACCTGGGATGAATTAGGAATATACCATTACACACAATAGCCTATTTTCAGTTGTATGTCTAGACCACTTGTTTGTGCCTTTGGCTCAAGTGGAGCCTTTTCAGTGTGATTGCTAGTGCATGCACACAATGAAAATGCTGTGTTTTCTGCTTCACGAGTTGGGGTTGCGTTACAAGGGGTTCCTGAGGATTACATGTTAGTGTATTCCCACTGGAGTCCTTTTCATTTGATCTTTGCTGGGACATTAAGCTTTTCTATTTGCTGCAGAGTAAGGTGTTTAGCAGTCTCCATGACCCTGGCAGAGCTGAGACACAGCATCCTGCAGCCGAGGGCTGTTCCCCGAGCAGCCATGGTGGCCATCATCCCACCACAGGGCTGTCGCCCCTCACGGGAGTCAGCAGAGGGTGCTCCTGCAACAAGGCAGCACGATCCCGCTGCCATACGCCCCTACGTTAAACAATATGCCCAATAGGAAGTATTGGTTTATAAATTATTAACCACAGCCCTCCGACACACTAGCAGACTCACATCTGTGGACGTTTTATGTAAAAGACAAGTAATGGGAGAAGGTGAGATCTTCAAAGTGTCTTGTAATCCAAGAAGGTCTGTACTGTATAAGCACAGGAGGCAGAAGGGATTACAATAAGTTGTGTTTGGGCTACAGCGAGAGCCCCTGCCCTTCAGCCAGTGTTTGATTCCTGGGGCCAGCACAGAGCTTTTGTCAGCGGCAGGTTTCCTGATGGCGATGCTTAAGAGAAACCCTGGAGGGAATATTTAAGCCGCTCTCTTTTGGGTGGCCAGGCCATGGCCAGCTGCTGAGTATTTGCTGGTTGCCACAGGATGTGTGGGAATGCACAGGGATGTACAGGGACATAGGAGAATGCTTGATGGGTGGGAGGAGCGCTGTGGCAGAGGGGTAGCATAGCTAAGAGTGGAGAGCAAGAAAGGGTTGCTGCCATGGGGAGGGGGAGGATAAAAGCAGAAGGAGAAAGCGAAAGAGGAAAGGGAAGAAATGCTCCAGTGTCCACAAATACCTGCCAGCTTTGTTGTATTTTTTGTTTCATACTGTGGTTACTTTTCTGACCATTTTAAAAACTATGTGTGTGCCTTGTGTGCATGTGTACACAGGAGGTTGTAGGGATGTTTTGCAATGGGGATCCCAGAGCCTGCTGTGTAGAGGCTGTTTTATGACTTGGAAGTACCCTCAACTTGATGACCTGGAAGATTTGCTGTAGACAGCTAGATTCTGGGTACTTATCTCATTACTCATCTCATTAAAGCCAGTTAGTGTACCACTGAGGTCATGAATGCTTCCTTCTGGCTGGCATTCTTCTACTCAGTTATTGGCCGGTGTCCAAGACGTTGGGAGTTTTAGAAAACAAGATTTTTTGTTTCTTAAATAATTTTTGCTATTAAAATTCTCACTTAGCATGTCTTCTTGTCATATTGAGAAAACCTAGTACAATTATCAAGTATTTGGGTATAGGCAATAAAACAAAAAATAAAATAAAATAATTGAAAGCATTTTTTGTGCTATCTCACCCTTTTGGTTCCTGAGGGATACTCTCATAAAAATGAGACTGGAAACAGACATAAATTAGTCTGTAACTACAGCTGACTAAATAATAGCAGAGGTTTTTGTCACATAAGTTATTCAATTAATATTTTTGTGTCTTCAGCGGGAAGAAATTACTTGACCAATATTGTATTTTTTTTTTCTGCCAATAAAACATAGATAAATATGGGCTCATTTGCCTGTAGTGACTGTCTGGCTTTGTCTTCATATTCTTTTCTTTTAATCACTTCCTTAAAATACACTTTTTCTAAATGGCATGTGTTCTTTTCAAAGATGAATTTGCAAATCAGAGGAAAAAAATCACCCAAACTGGCCTGCAGACCTTTGCAATGAGCAAGGCTTATTCCAATGCATTTTCATTTCCCCTTCACTTGACCCATCTCTCCTATCAGGGGTGTATCTGCGCTTTTTATCTGTTTCTCCATACAGGTAGACCCAGCTGCTCCTACTGGAGCCCCCTGATCGCAGAGGCATGCAGGGTGTGTGTGAGAAGATGAATCTGCCCCTGCAGACAGGGCCTGTAGTTGGAAAGCTGTTCCAGTAGTGACCTTCCCTTCTGCTCCACAGTAGAGCCTCCAGCCAGCTATCAGTGCTCACGGAACAGCAATAGCCACGTGCACCAAAACTGAGGTAGGTCAGCAATGATGTGTAGCAGCATACATTGAAAAGTAGCTGCAAGTCAAAGAACATATAATAGTTGGGATAGAACAGGATTGTCTGGTGGATATGAGGAAGCTCAAGTCCACTGTATCCATTGCTGTTGACAGTCTTTATAAGAGCAGATTTTTAGAAAGAAAACCAAGGTGCAATATCAGCTATACATTAAACCAGAAACATTTCAGCTCCTGTTTATCTCAAATTCCTTGGATTATCTTCACCAGTGACACTATTAACTTGTCCTGCCTTTGAACAACTGCAAATCAGAAACCTAATTCCTCTGGATATTGCATTATAGAGATGAAACAGATTGTGTGAAGTGACTTTTTGTTTCCTGGATTCACATGATTAGCCAGGAGGATGTGGATTGTGAGAAATTAGGAGACAAAGGCATTTTAAGCCATTACAAATTAACCAAATTAACTACCTTTAATTCAAGTAGTTTCAGTTTTATCCCACTTTCATAGTGGATCCAAGCATAAACTTACAAGGACTGTAATTGCAGCATTACAAAATGAAAATACAGATTTTGCGTGCAGAAAACTTTTCTGTAGCAGAACAGCAATGCTGGCTAAAACCACAGATGGCATGGTTATAAACATGTTTTCCTCCATGTTGTTACAGAATTGACCTGACTCTCGAGTATCCCCCCACCACACCAGTGGAATTCAATGGCAAAATTCCCGTGAACTGGGAATGGACCGGTACTGGGAAGGATAGAACTCTTGAAGCCAAATCAATTGCTGCAGTATCCCCACTGAATTTGAGGACTCTTCACGTGCATCAAGATTTGTTTAATGCACTACATTAATGCACTACTATATGTGTTCAACAAATTGCAGGATCAACCTGCCTGCCAAATAAGTAATGTAGGGTTGCAGCTGCTTGACTTAGCCAAATTCAGAGCGTACTGAGGTAGGTTGCTATGAAATAGCAATTCTGCCCTGGGGAGTCTTCAGGCTCTGACTCACATGTGGCAATGGAATAATATTGAGTGGCTGAAGGGGATCCTGCCCCCCAGCCATGTGCTCTGGCTGGCTGAGGGGGCTGGCTTCTTATGGGAAGGTGCTACCAGCAGCCCATGGGCACCACCTGCCCTACTAATGGCATTGAGGGGAGCTGGAGTGGCAGGGTTGGGATGAAGTTACTCCAAACCTAAAACATTCAGATATTTTTGGTGGATTACACAGTTAAAATCCTAAACCATTAGAAATGCCTATAGGTCTGTGGACTTTAAAAACTTTTCAAAAAAAAAAAAAAAGGAAAGATATTTTGGAATAAGATACTATATTTTAATTAGGAAACATAAAAATATTTTTATAAAATGTCACTGTGAACAATTAGCAATTTTTTTAATGTTTCCCAGTATATAAGCAATTTGTTTAAAGTGAAATGTGTTCATAAACTATATGTTCATAAACCTTCTGTTGTCAGATCCAAATCTATTAAAACCCCCCCAAAAAACAAAAAAATTCAATAAAAATTCCCTTTATTCATTATTCTAAAGTAAAATGCCAAAGAACATTTTGATGTTCCTCCTGTGACAAGTCCCTTGATCCAGCTGGAAGCTTAACTACTTATCGTATAGCATTAGGTACATTTGTAAACATAATGACACTATGGTTAAATTTCATAGAAACACAAACTTAGCTCTTTGTCTATTGCTTTATCAGTGATGACCTGAAATCTTAAATCTTAGATAGGTTTTACTTGATACTTGCAGTGAATATTGTGTGTCTAGTCTGCAACATGAAACTGAAATTACTTTACAGTAAATAAATAAGCAGTCAAATTACAGCATGTTCTTAGTAGACTTGTAAATAGAAAAAAACAAAGAACCTAAAATCAGTAACTAGGCTGTTAGATATGGCTATACTAAGGGTTTTTCATTTGCTTGTTTCTCTGAAGGGCTGGGAGACGCAGGATAAATTGAAGAACCTGCGTCAGAGGTTCATGAAAAATGCCCTGAGTTTTATGGATTTTGGGTTGAATTCATATCTATGGATCAATGGCAAAATATTGTGATGTCACAACCATTTTTTTGTAGAATTTTGTTTTGTGCTTATCTAGTATAGAAGACAGTAACTGAAATGTTTTCTGAGTTTAATTCCATTTGGCAATTTTTGTCTCCTGACAGTTGCAATTCTGACTGTTTGCATGCTCTGCATGAAATTGGCCACTTTACAAAGGAATTACACAAATCGTAGAATTCCTGGCTTGCAAATGGACTGGAATGAATTATGAAGTTTTCCATAATAGCATGTCATCCTGGTTGTTGTGTATAAAATTAAAACCCTGAGTAAAGCAAAAGGACTTCAGCAAACCCTTTTCTGCTACTAGGCCCTTTCTAAGAGATCATGTTGAATTAACTGTTTCTTGAACTTCCAGGAAATGTAGTGGCTGGATTATTACAAAACCCTTGGCTCTATGAAACTGTGATCCTTTTGTTTTAGGAAAACAATAGGAAGGCTTCTTTTTTTTTTTCATTTTTATTTCGTTTTCAATGGACAGATTCTCCTGGGCTGAGCAGCGTGATGCCTGTGCAGTTACATCATGGTCAGCAGAGCCTAAGAAAGTGAAATGAGTTGGGTCTATTCCAAGCGTATTTATTCCTGGCATACTTATGTGGAGTCCCCACACACAGGAGAACTAAAGGGTCGTCATAGAGTCTATGTGACACAAATGAAAATTTTGTTTCTTGAGTCAAATCACAGAGAAAAATCCCCTATTTGGGGATAGATAAGAACTAAACAGGATGTTTAATAACTGGAGCAACATTAGATGCACCATATAGATGAAATCTGTATTCTGGGGAATAGTTCTTACCACAAAAAGGGGCTCTGTCTTTATTCCTTAGAGGTTGAGGAGAAGAACTGGGGATTACGTATCACTTAAATGTGCCACACACATTGTCTCTGAACACTCGGGTAAAGAGAAAAATTCTTTCTAAGGCCATGTCTGCCCCTTTCTTAGTTGGATAGCTTTCAAGAAAAAAAAAGAATGAAAAAGGAGGGGACTTTTTACATGTTTCACATTATCTTTGTTAAACTGGAGTGTGATGTGTGGAAAAATGTTAAATCTTCAAGGCATCTTTTAATATTTTAGTTACCTGAAATATTAAGTGATTTATTAGGTTCTATGATATTGGATCCAGGTCAGTACAGGAAATACTCATCTGCAGTGAGTTTCTACAAAAAATAGGTCAGACTATCCATATATCTTCTTATATTATTTGGAAATTGCTTCCCAGATAGAACTGTAAGTAGAAATGTGAGTTTTTTGCATCTCACCATATCCCCAGTAGTCGCACTGTGACTTCCAGCACATGCTATTCCAATGCCCCTCTGCCCTGGTCCATAAAAAAGCTCACTTCATATTCCCCAGAATATAATGAAATATGTAGACAGTGATATTTTCCAGTTTAGGAGAGAGCATGTTGTGACATTCTAGGAAAAAACTCCTGGGTTAGCATCTCAAAGGCAAAACAGCTTCTAAAGCTAGGGATAAACAATATATTATTTTCATGGAAAAATATAAATATTTTTGAAAACACCTTGTATTTATTGTACTACCAGAATGATTTGTAGCAAATCAAATTCTACTACAACTTCATGAATTTGGATGAATTATTATACAAAACCAAACTGTACTTTTTGCTCCAGAACCTTCTTTCATTTCATACTATACATGCACAGACAAAAAAATCAAGAGGATGAGTGAAAAATCTGCAATGTCAGAGATAAAACGGTGTGAAAGTGTAGTCAAGAGTGGCTGTTTCAGGTACTGTTTTTTGCGATTCTTGTTTATCTTATCCCTTCTTATAGCATCTGGCAAAAATATCTCCAGATGCTCCTCTCATTGCACTCAACTGAAGCTGCAGCTTTCTGCTGCTGTGTTGCAGCCAAAATGGAAAAGCAGCAGCTGGATCCCGAGTGCTAGAGTTGAAAGTCCCATTGAAAGTCAAGTGCTTTAGCTCAAGCTAGTTGCAGCAGGATGTTGTGTAAGTTACTGTCAACCAGGATGCTTCCTGCCCATCTTGATCATGCTGTACAATAACACATCGAAAAACCCTCCATGCCTTTAGGAGTGAAAGTCTAGAGGCCTAGGGTCAGTCAACCTCATTTATCTCCACAACCCATTTTTAAGTGTTTATGTATTTCCTTGGATGCCTGAAGGCATAGAGCCAGTCACAGAAAAACCTAAATGCAGGGATCTATGTGAAATTAGGCTTCCCGAATCTGGTCCAAGGAACTGTAGGGAGCTCTTCCATCTCAAGGATGGGCAGGAAAACAGTTTTTCCCCTGAGTTATGAATCAGGTTCAAGGCGTTGATGGTTGTTTTCAAAAAAAGACAGGACCTGAGCACAGGTTTTCCAGAAGACTGGCTAAGAGGTCAGGAAGCAAAGACTATGGATAACTGCTGCTCTTCTCCCTGAAGACTCTTGGAGAGATAGGGATCTTTCATGTCCGTGGAATAACCCATTACAGGAAAGGAGGATCATCTGCACCTGACCAAAGAGCAGGGTATCCGTCTATGACCCATTTGCTCCAACAAACCCAAGCTCTCTGTTGTACCCCAAAAGCAAAGCAAAGGAAGAGCCCAAGCAAAATAAATGACTGCCACATCTGCAACTCTTGTCCAGACAATGGGCCATATATGACAGATACCATCCTAAGGAAAGAGGCTTCCATAGTTGCATACTCTTGTGATGACCAAAGTTATGTGGAATATAACAGGTAAAGTGACTTTTCTGACGTCCAAGTCCAGTGTTTCTGCATAGTTGGGGAATTGCTTTGCTTACACCCTCACTGTGGCCCAGCAAATGTTGGGTTCCTGTTATATTTGCAGACTGGGGCAACCTGGCATGTTGTTTACACAATGCTATCTGAAACACACTTGTTTATACAGTTTTAGTCACCATATCATAGGAAGAGGATATAATTTGTCCATTTCCAAAAGCACAGTGTGCCATAATTTGAAGAGCAGTAGGTATTTAGGAGACCTGGTGATAAGGAAAGGTTATATAAGCAACATTTTTTTTTCCCTTTTTTTTTTTTTCTCAAAGGCAAAGGAAATCTTTGAAGTGGCTTTGTCTAGTAACTCTAAATTATTAAACAAAATTTAAACTGGTGACCAGATCTACTACATTAAGCCCAAGTGTACCTCCTGAAAAAGAATTAGGCATTGTAACGCCCAGATTTTAGACGCTATCTAATAAAGATATTAATATTGGTGCTTGTGCAGTGGAATGCATGGGTCAACTGCCTAAGAACCAAGATCACAAAATCCAATAGGCTGAATTGGAGTCATATAAACTAAGAAATAGTGAAGAGAGAGTTATGTCTTAAAGGCCCATCCTGGTGTGGAATTTAGATTATTAACTCTGGACTCATTAAGACTTGTAGCCTTTAATGTCACCCTTTCAATGCAACATCTCTGGTTCGGTTATGTGCAGCTTTGGGGATTAGCCGAAGTAGATTTTAATAACTTTGGAAGCATTTGTGTTTATTTGCCCCATTATGGTTTATGTCTTCTAGGTGAGAAGGTGATTCTGTGTTGTGGTAGATTGATGAGGTTTGGTGGGTGCAGGGGTGACTGCATGGGAAATGTGCTCTATTTATCCCACAATTTACTAGATTAACTCAGCATGTGAAACCACCTTGTCAAACTGCTCAGTGCTTTGTCTTTTCACCTTTTCTATTTAAGGGTGTGGTCCTTCAGTGGAAAAAGGCCCACAGCATCTGTTAGCTTGGTGCTCCGTTAGATGCTTTTTGTCTCTAAAAGCTCAAATGAGAGGACTGGTATCTGTCCTCAAAGACCTTGCCTACATCATTTCAGCTGAACTTTTATTGTTATACCTCAACTGATAGAGTAGTGGTTACCTCATTTGGACAGGACAGAGTGGTGCTGTATTGTGGCTAAGGAAAAACACAAGTAGTTTGCTCACCTCTGTATAGGGCACTGGAAAGTTTACTCATTTGGAAAATTCGGTTAGCCACTGGATGAGTTGTCATTACTCAGTGGTGCTCCGCATGGAATATCTGGAACCTCTCCAGTGGTGGGACACGTCTTCTGCATAGTGTCCAAGTCTCACACCTGCAAAGCAACATCAGCTTTGCTTACCTATCATCTGTGGAGAACTGGATTCCAGGCTGGCTCCATGCTCGCTGGGTGAACCTGCCAGAGGCCTTTCGGACGTGAGACATTACCCCTCTTTCAATGCTGGCATGGCCATTTGCAACAGATCCAAGCTAAGTGAGAACCTATGGCTGTTAATAAGGAACCTGTCCCTATGGACCAGTTCCTCAGCATCAAACAGCTTTCTTTTCTAACGCATATATCTCCTTTAGAAAAACGTTGCCTCTGAATCAGTCACTGAGAACATAAAGATGTTATTTCTTCCTCTGAATGTACACGTAATGAATTCTCATAGAATAAAAGCCTCTGTTTTCTCTCTTTCACATTGCCAGTCTTCCTGCCGTTTTATTCCTTGTGGAACAGAGCAGCTGTCAGAACGTGCATGTGTTTCACTGCAGTTACATCCACAGTGACAACTAAAAATAATACAGGAGGGAGATAATTAACATATTGCTACTTTTCTCTTTGTACTGTGCTGCTTACACATGTATTTACTAACATGCTGCTCTATCATGGCTCCCATTAGAGTTATAAAATTTTCCTACATATGGGCTTTAAGCTTTTCTAAGCACAAATTTGACTTTTATTAGAGAAACTTGATATAAGACAGTAATTTCAAAACTGACTTATTGCACACTTCTTGGCTCAATTTGTGAAGTTTTATAGGATGCCATTATTTAATTCCCAGAGCCTGCTTACAGCTGCTGCTGCTCTTCTTGGAATACCTTTTTGCTTTGGCAAAATTGCATCCTATGACCCCCTCCAGTTGGTAAACACACAAACAGACCATTGAGTGCTGAAACAAAGTATTCTGTATGCTTCTGTAAGTGATCCTATGCCTGCCTGAAGGGTTGAGTCAACACTTTCAAAAAACAGAGTTTTCTGTGCATGACCACAGGCAGTGGGTTATCTCTGGAGCCAAGATTGTCTGCGGTGAGTTTGGGATGGCGAGTGCGGCTGGAAGCATGATGCAGTGCAGGCATACTTAAGCCAGTTTTAAGCAAGGTGGCTGAGGTATTGAAAGGAGGCCAGAGGATGGGGCTGTGAAACCCAACAGAGAGGCTGGCTAAGACCATGGGCAGGCAGCCACCTTGCTCTCTGCACCACCACAGCTGCTTGTATGCATCATGCCACCTCCGAGCTTCTTGGCAATACTACCTGATGCTGCTACCACACAGAGGAAGTGGAGGAGGACCAGGGGTGTGCTGCAGAAAGACTCTGGCCAGCTGTCTCAGCAAGAGGCATTCCTCCACATGTCTCCACCTCAGGGATGATAGCAGCACAGCAGGTCAGATGTCAGAGCGGCGGGTGTTTTCTGCACCCCTATCAAGCTCTCTGTAGGCATTACAGTGCCTGTGCTGGTCCCTAGCCACAGATCAGTAGGCTGGTGAGATTAAAGCTAGTTCAAGTGTGTTGTTTCTGCTGAGCCTGCCAGGCAGGCAGGGATGAGGAACTGATGATATTTAGTAAGGCGAGGGGATGCAGTGTAGGGCACTGTGCTATGTCGTAAACCAGGACTAAGCAGATCCTCACTAGCATTTTCAGCCTACATCCAAGTTTTCCCTCAGTATAGAGTTTAAAACTTTGTCTGCTAATGTTTGTGGTGTGGACCATTTCTAAGGTCAGTTAAACCTCCCTAATTGTTTGGTGAAGAGACCCAAACTCGGCTGTGAAGAGGCTGAAATTTCTTTTAATTGCTATCATCTTACAACTTGCACAATAGATTGTATAATTTTTGGCTGTTATAATAGATTTTTTTCTGGAATTGTTTCCCTTGAAGAACCAAGTAAGCATTATGTTGTTTTGGGCTGGGGGAGCTAATAATGAAAGAGGTAACGCTAGTGCTCCTTAGAATCGTTCTGCTAGTTGGTTGATATCATTCTAATCTTATTCACCTAAACCTGCAATGATGACTGGTAGCTCATTCTTGCTGTCTCAGCGATCTGGCATCTGGTGCAAGATACCATAAAGAAAGCAAAACCATTACACTGCAAAAGCCTAATGTGAAATGTTCTTGTGTGGGCTATGTACGTGTTTGTTTTAAAATGTGGCCATTTAGAGAGGTGTAAGAAGGTGGAAAACAGTCAGATTCATTTAAGCAGACATGTGGAAGGATGCCTTTATTCGAAGGCTGGTCCAAGGCTCTCCTTCACTCTCTAACCACTGAGAGCCTCAAGCTTCTCCAAAGGGAGGTGGAGAGCAGAAGGTTGGTGCCTGAAGTCAGGAGCTGTGAGCGTAGCTGCACCTTCTGGAGCTGTCTCTCTAGGACCATCTGCAGCACAGGTTTATTTTTTTTTACTTGATGAAACTTCAGTCTGAAATATGCTTTTGAAACTGACCCTCTAAGATGCAATTTCAGAACAAAGGTGCTGATGTAACTTTAATTATGCTTATTTTAATGCTAGTGATTCAACTTTATTGAAACATTTAAAGTAATTTCATTAAATATACCCATTTATAGAGCGCATAGTCAGGTAACCTGAATCTGTTGCTGCCCTAAGCGAAGCATACCTTATTTTCTGAAGCTCAGGGTAATTTCCTCTGTAGACTTGCCACCCTTGCACCAGCTAATAAATAAAGTATGCTGAAGATTAAAAACACTGTTTGAGATACCAGGTGATAATTTGGCAATCCTGCAATGGGAACAAAAGTTTTCACTGCTTATTCATTTGTTTGCTTTGTACTGTTTCAGTTTATAACTTTATTGTCTGGATTCAATGCCTGGCAAGATGTCCTATGAGTTGTTAAGGTCTCTAGAGAGTATAAACACAGTCTTGGCATTGCAGAAAGCTGAAGATCACTCAAGCATCGTATCTTGTTTCCAACAGTGGTTGGCAGCAGGCATGGAGGGACAGAATACAAGGTATGTAGAGTTTCACCAATCTTCCAGTCTTAAGTAATCAGTGCCTTAGTGATGCCCTACACTGATATCCTCTGTAATTAATAACCTGAGACAGACCTACTTCCCATAATCTGTTTGATTCTTTTTGGCTTCCATCACTTAACCACATGCACTGTTAAAAACTACTTCTCTACAGGCATCTTAAGCATCTGAAAAGGGCAGGGCAAAGAGTAGGTTCAAAGACATTGTAGCTACCTCCAAACAATAAATAATGATTTCTTATTCATCTTTGCCAAGCCACTTACCATAATGTTGGTTGCTCTGTAATACCACTTTTCAGCCGCCACTTTTCCAAACTGAGGACATGTAACCTATGTATTCTCTTGAATGACAGGTGCTGTGTAAGTGACACAGTTGACACACCAAAGGATGGGATGCCATTCAGAGAGACCTGGACAAGCTTGAGAAGTTGGCTTATGTGAACATCATGAGGTTCACAAGGCTAAGTGCTGCACCTGTGTCAGAGCAGCTCCAGATATCGATATAGGCTGCAGGATGAAGGGATTGAGAGCAGCCCTGCTGATGCAGGTGGATGAAAAAATGGATATAAGACAGCACTTGCAGCCTAAAAAGCCAAACATATCCCAGGCTGCATGAAAAGGAGAGTGGCCAGCAGGTAAAGAGAAGTGACTATGGAGTACTGCGTCTGGCTCTGGGGTCCTCAACCCAGGAAAGGCATGGACCTGTTGGAGCAGGTCCAGAGGAGGGACAGGAAGATGATCAAAGGGCTGGAACACCCTTCTGATGGAGAAAGGCTGGGACAGCTGGGATTTTTCAGCCTGGAGAAGAGAAGGCTCTAGGGAGACATTATTGTGGTCTTTCAATACTTAAAGAGGGCTTATAAGAAAGCTGTGAAAATAGACTTTTTATTAGGGTCTGTGGTGATAGGGCTGGGGTAACGGTTTTAAAGTAAAAGAGGGTAGATTTAAACTAGATTTAAGGAAGAAATATTTGGCAATGAAGGTAGTGAAACACTGGAAGCCCCATCCTTGTAAATATTCAAGATCAGATTGGACAGGGCTTGTAGCAACCTGATCTAGTTGATGTCCCTTCTATTGCAGGGGTGTTGGACTAGGTGACCTTTAAAGGTCTTTAACAACCCAAATTATTCTAATGATTCTATGTGTAATTGTTCTGGTTGTCTGTCCTTGTATTTTCTCTAATTTTAATACATAGATTCACAACATTTGAGGACCTGGTCCAAAGATGTGTGCTTATCCATACACTTAAAATTAATATGCAGGACCAATGCCTCGTTTTTTTACTTAATTTTTTCCCACTGATATGTTCTCTCCAGGTCTACCTAATGGTTGATTTAACACTCCAGTGGATAGTATATGTACAAAGCAGATAATAAACATCACCTCCTAAGGGCACAGGAGCAGGCAAACCCCAAATGCCTGAAGTCAAGCAGGCAAGGCAGAAGGCCAACTTCACTGAACAGAAATCTTCTCTTGAAAATCAGGCAAAAGAAGAAGGTGTATGCCCAGTGGAAGCAAGGTCAAGTGACATGGGAAGAATTTGGAGATGCTGCTTGCCACTGTAGGGAGAAAATTTGTGAGGCCAAAGAGTTCAAGGAGAGTTCGGACAATATTCTCAGGCACATGGTGTGACTCTTGGGGATATTCCAGTGCAGGGCTAAGGGTTGGACTCAATGATCCTTGTGGATCCCTTCCATCTCAGCAAATTCTGTGATTCTGTGATATAGGTACACTTAAAAGTACAGGCAAAAAAATCCAAAGCTTCTTCCAAGACAATGGATACTAAAGTGCCATGGTACCTCTTCAGCTTGCCTGATTATTTGCTTCCAGTTGTTTCTTCGGACTAATTCAGTAGTTTCAATTGCATTTCTGAATTTTCATTTGCTGTTCTCCATCACACCTAATCCAACTGTGTAAATGTTTTCATAATGTAGGACTACATCTTCACATTATGTGCTTCATTATGAATGCCAATGCTGCTTTAAGGGCAAAAATTGTGACTTTTTCAAATCTCTTTGGAGATTTGAGTCTCTCCTGGTTGGTCATCAAGAGCTTCCTCTTCTGTTGCCTTCATTCTCTTCCTACAGCCATCGTGCTGTGGAAGACATGCAGGTTAGGAAAGGGGAGCTCTTTTCCCAAGCCCTCTCAAGGTCTTGTACTGCAGTCCTCTCTGTACTTTCCCTATTAGACCACTGTCAAGGGCTGCACTTATTTTTCCCTCCCAATGGTAATATATTTTGGCACACAAATGCCTGCAAGGCAAACCCACCATCCTCAGACCTGCCCCCAACATGCCAATCACGCAGCGACTGTTTTCTGCAGCGATTGCGTTTCCACTTCAAAGCTATTGGAAAACTCAGGAAAGGATTAACCTGGTCTGAGGACTGCTTGGACCACAATTTTGTCTGGGAAAGGCTGGTTCCCCTTGGAGCTTTTTGGGACCTGCACCACTGCCCTTCTCTGTGCTTAATGAGGCCTGTGGGTATAGAGCTGCTTTACTGGAAAGTAACAGTCAGAGTTTAAATATGCTCTGATGACAGCTGACTTTACTTGTTAGAGCTGTTGCACAAGGCTATTGCTAATGATTAAAGCAGATGGACAGGAGGAAGAAAGCAGAAAGCTCGAATGTGTGAGAGGTGAAAGGGCAGGAGAATTAGCCCAGAGATTTCCTGTGGTCTGTGGGTGTTTTGTGTTGAGCGCTAAATCAAAGAATTGCTTTTAATGAATGAAAGTGCTATACTTCAGCAGCTTAATTACAGCTAGTCCTCCTCTCCCGCCACAGTGGGAGTGGGTATTATTTTAGATGTACTTGTGGAGGAGTATAAAATTGCCTTTTCTTTACGTTGGCCTTCATGTGGCCCTGCTGCCACACCATGTTTTTAGTTTTATAGGCCCTGTCCCAGCAGTATGCCTTGCCCATGCTCCCCATCTGCCTTGCAGGAGAGCACAGGAAAGTTTGGGCAGCATAGCCAGCTTCTATGCAAGGGTCCAACTCCAAAAAAGAGCATGCTCTGGTAATGGAATTAGAGGCGTAAACAAGCCCAGGATGAAGCTCTGAGGTACATTTTTCTCACCATGTCTTTCCTAAGCATTACACATTGCATTTCTGCACAGTCTCATCATCTATATAAAAACCTTATTGATTTTAAGACCAAACATAGTCTTTGGAATTTCTTGAGTTACACCCAAAGGGCCCTGATTCTACAGCCAGTTGTGTAAATGAACTCATAATTACATCATATTCTGCTTTACATGACCATGGTGATACGAAAATGTTCTTCTTTAGCCTCCAGTGAAGAAAATATTAAATATATCTTAATTCTGTCTTAAGACAAATTGCAGTACAACTGCTGCTATGTTTATTCCAGCATCAACTGCATTATAAATGAAACTAAATGCATTCTTCTGTCAAGGAAAACATCTGCATTTCAGAGCAAAAGTTGTGTTTGATTTGGTGAATTTTATGATTCAAACCTGAAAGAAAATTATTTTGTGCAAACATATGAGGAAAAAATGTAGTGCTACCTGTCCAAGTTCTTTAAATTTTGCTATTTCATATCTGGTTTTGTGAGTAGTTGGCTACGTACCTGCATAAGCTTCAAGATATGAATATATTTAATTTTCAAAATATTTATTTCACTAGGAAAAAAATATTTAAAAATATGAATGAAACAAAGATAAAACTATTTGCAACTTGCATTCTCCAAAATCTCTGTCTGGAAAACAACATTCCACTTGATGATTTCAAATAATAACAATGATGATGATATAAGGAAGTGCTATAAATTTTGCAATCCATGGGAATTCCAGAATAGCAAACTTAACCTCTTTCCTTAATCTTTTTGTTGCTATTTTATTGTTGCTTTCACATGCCTATTCCCTGTAATTTAACATTTGGAATAGTAATTTGTTTTAACCTTTTCAATGAAACCATAAGAGTTTCCCTCTGTCTTTTTAGCTGAGAGTCTCTGCATATTTTAGGCAAAAAGAGTTCTTAGTTCTGGAAGAATCTATTTGCTGTGAAGATATCAACTTTGACAAAATTGTAGGACTTCTGGTGAAGATAGGTAAATTATGATCAGGAAAAAACTTGTACTGAAAATCAGCATGATTTTCCATTTGCATATGTGCAGGCAGACACAAGGCACAGATAAAACATTTTATAGAGTTTGGCTTAAGATGAAAAAAGATCCAAACCAAAACAACTTTTGTTCCTGTGGAAAAAAGGAGAACCCCCCCCCCCCCAAACCCCAAAATCTTTTGTTCCAGTAATGTCTCTCCAGCTTTGATTTAAGCTTTAGTTTCATTCAAATTAAACCACTTAGCTTTGTCTGGTTTGAGAATCATAATCATACAAAACAACAATGTTTTGCCAAACACAATAAATCAGCCCAAGTACAGTCTAAATTTGTCTCACATTTTTTCCAAATTCAATAAATATTTAGCAGGTTGGACCATGGTTTGAGGTTTCTAATGGATTCCCTGACTGTGTTTGGCCTCTTTTGATGGTTTGATGCAGAAAGAAAAGAGTTCCATTGAAATCTAGAAGGAGTTGACCAAGAGAAGCAGATGGAGATCCACATAGACATGTTTGTCTAGTCCCCCAGAATTGTTTAATCCGTTAAAACCTCTGTCTAATGGAGTACTTTGGCAATAATTAGCCATGCACAGGGTAGCAGGCATAAATATTTCAATGGTGACTGAAGTCCCCAGTTCCCCAGCTGAATGAACTATGCTTCTCCAAGTGATGCAAAGTTCAAGTCCTTTGATTTCAGTCAAAAATTTTCTTTTGTCTAGGTGATGCTGTGTAAAATTATGACAAAGTGACTTCTAATCTCTATTTATACACAGGATCTTCTTGATATTACTGCATTTCTGATATGTACTTACTGAGCCTGGAGACAATCTTCCCTATCAGTGGAACGATTTGTTGTTTGATGGATCTCATTAATTTGTTGAGGAAGTAGGGAACCATGGTGATCATGTGATTTAGAGATTGAAAAATCCTGATTTTTTGTGAAATTTCCTCATAGGAATTTTGAGATTAGAGAGTATTAAAAACAAAATGAACAAATATGTGAGAAAAACAACACTATTGTCAGTAAAGTGTGAAACAATCAGAGAAAAATTATGTACATAGCTTCAATTCCATGATAAGCTTTTTAAGAATTAAATAATGTGGGGTTTTTTTCCTACCGTATTAAGTTAGTATTATTGCTACATTTGAAAAAAAAAACAAAACAGGAATGCTACTTTAAAATGTGACATAGTCCACTTTTGCTTTAACCAAACTACAGTTAAATGAAGAGACAAGATTACGGCAGGGAAAATAATATCTTTATTTATTATCAGTAGAAGTAGAGAGTTGATTTTAACTATTTTCCCTTACAAAACACACAACTAAAGTATACTTGCTAGTGAAAATTAGTCCAAGCTACTGATTGTGCTTGTTTATGAACGCTTTGGTTCTGACTTGTGCGGCTGTGAGAGACTTCTGCTGTATATACTGTGATGCAGCGTAAGCAAATAGCAGAACGGATATAAAGCTATCTTTCAGTCACATTGCACGTAGTAACATATGATGGCAATTATGGAGGACAATGAGCTTGCACAAGGCAATATGAACAGGTACTTGAAATATCCAGGCTGGCTCCAACACTCCTGGTTTTGTTTAAACCCCATGCATTGCCTGTGCTGGGGATGCCAATGGGACCCCAAGATGGGGGAGAACTGGCGTTGGGATTGCTGGGCATAGTCTGATTTATGTTCAGATTCCACCTGTGTTCAGAGCTGTGCTTGTGTTACTGGTTTATCTCTAGAGAAAACAGTAGGGGACAACTGAATGTATCTAAAGCCAAGATGAACTTTTTTTAAGTCACTTTATAAATCTACCATTTGAGACAGGGAAACAAACAAAAAAGCCCTGCTGTCTTTGCAGCTGTCCTTTGCAGCTGTCTTTGGAAGGAAGAGATATGTAAAAAGCAGAGCAATTTTTTTTCCACAAAAGTTCCTAAAAGTCTGTGGCATTATTTTTCTCAAATTATTAGTTTTCTCACTTGATTACAGTTGCCCAGTTCTTCATTCATCTCTGTTTCATCCTCATAAGGGCAAGTATTGTCTGTAAGATAAATTGCATAGGCAAAGACCAGAGAGCACACCCAAAACTTTTGAAGGCAAGAGGGGAATCAAGAAAAATGAGATTCAGACATTAAAAGAGAGTCCTGGCACTTTAAATTCTGAGAGCAAGGAAGCTGTCAAAAGCAGGAAGCAAAAAAAAGATGCATTTTGAGCAACCTGGTCTAGTGGAAGGTGTCCCTGCCAATGCCAGGGTGGTAGGAACTAGATGGTTTTAAGGTCCCTTCCAACCCAAACTCTTCTATGATTCTATGATTATATGTTGCATATTTTATTTGACTTCTGAACTGGCTTGAGGAGGACATATGGATAGGATTAAAGGAGAATGGAAGGTGCCAGGACCATGAGAGGGAAAAACCCCAAGGCAAGAATATGATTTGTAACTCTGTTTTTCATCCTTTGCTCTGGAAAATAGGAAGGATGGGATGTGATACAGCAAAAGAGCTGGTGTGGAGGAATTGGCACTGCTCAGAGATTTCCTCCTGTGGCCCTGAACAGGGCATGGTGAAGGAGAGAGGAGCCCCCCAGACAAAGACAAGGGATGGCAAAGCATAACAAGTGCAGAAAGCCCAAGGTGGAAGTGAAGGCTGAATGGCAAGTTGAGACCTGTCTGTTCAGCGGGGAAAGCTAATTTACAAAGGGGAGAAAGGAAGTGAACAAAAAAGGGAGTAAAACATGTTGAAGACTAGACTGTAATTTAGAAAAAAGGCTCTTGCAGAAAGGGTACAGTGTTTGCTACATGTAGCCTGAGGGAACTAAGTGTGGATGTGTGGGAGCCAGTCCAAGACTGTAAGTTAAAAAAGGGTAAGAAAACATACCAGCAGAAGTGCTGAATTGAGATCAAGAACAAGCATCCTTACAGGTCACTGGAAAATCAGCATCGACCCGTCATTACCTCACTGTGACCACAGATATCTTCTAGCCAAAGTCTAAAGAAAAAACATATTAATCTCAGATATCCTTGAGTGTGAATTCTAGATACATGACGAATGCTGATGATACCAAGTAAGGTCCTTAGGTCTGATCGGCTGCAGTAGAGATAGAGCTTGAGCCTTGATATTGCCTTTTAACCATCTGCTCTGCCATTTCATAACATAAGTGTCTGCAGGCCTAGCTCCTAGTGGAAAAAACCCAGGATTTGTCCTGCATAAGTAAAGACAGGAGAATACCCATGGTTCCACTTTAGAGAATGCAATGCTCTTCTGAGAAGAAACAGTTCACTTCCATGTGACAGTTGCTGCAAAGAAGCAAGTCCTTATAGAGCCTGCTGGAAGATGCTGGTTGTGGAACCAACTGCTGTTTTCTTGCATCTTGACAAAATTGCAAAAACAAATCACAGGCTTGGGACAAGCTGAAAATGAAGCAGAGGCCTGGGCTCCAAATGTTCTTTGTTTCATGGGGTGTAGTGAAAACAATGGTAGAAGAAGTTGTAAGGTCATTTTTTAATCTTTTCCATTGTTTCATATTAATTTTCATAAATACTCAGTAATGTGACACAAAGAGTTGACTTGTGTAATAGTTTGCAGTATCTGAGGCTGTTTGGTTAACCTGATTATTTTTTCACTTGTACATCTAATAGAGACAAGCTGAATGTCGGTTTGCTTTGTTTCTCCATTTCAGTTACTCCTCTCTTTTACTTGCTTTTTTAACCCTGTATTTCCCCCCATTAGACTGTCTTGTAGAAGATTAGCTGAAGGAAACTCACACTGCACCCTGGCTTCTGCTTTTGTAACCACCATAAACTTCTTATGTGCAATGTCTTCTTTCCATATTGTATGTGCTACACTTCATTTTCCAAGGAATCAGAAAGTCTAATGTATGATGCAACACTTGTAGAAGATGATGTAGGGATACGTTTACTAAGCAATTCACCACTAGCTTCATTTTCCCAATATTTCCTGCAAGCATGGAGCTCCCAATTCATGTTTCCCTGAGATATAAAGCCTTAAGTGTTTATTATTCTTATCATCAGCATTACTTTTATTATTTAAAGAATAGAAGTGGTTCAGAACGCTGTTGTCTCAACCACTCTACAAATAGGTGACATGTTAGAAGAAAGTACCTCTATCATAGACAAATGAAAATCTTGGTAAATGAGAAGAGGAAATGTTCTGATTAAATAAATGAAAAGGTAAGGAAACTGAGAAGAAAGATATACTTTCTCTGAAATGTTGTGACAAAGCTTCATTAGTAAGAAGAGAAGGCAATATGGGAGGCTTTTGAGAGCTGAGGGTCAAGAGTGCAGAGATGTGGCCAGTGTCCCACCTGCTGGAGACAAGCCCTTGTGCACCAGGTCACTGTTAGCTGAGAGAGCAGTAGGGACTTTGTTCCTCAGCATCATTCTGTATGCAAAGCTACCATGGCTGATTGCCATTATGGACTGAAATACACAGGTATTAACTTGAGCTCTTGTTGGGATTCATTGCCTTAAATAAGATCAAAAACCAGGAACGGAAGTAGCTGTTTCTCACACACATGCATGAATGTGCCACTTCAGGTTAGCTGAAAAGCTCCCCCACTGAGTCCTTAAGAATTTGGTATCCTGTAGGTATCTTACACCTAGGTAGTCAACAACCTCAGCCCCAGTGCCAAGGCTGGCACTTAGCAGGTTGTGGCTAACATGCATCAGGACTGGTGCAAGGTCTGAAGATGGGAACCACAGTGTCATAATAGGGGTGTCTGTGAGGGGCACCAGCTCCCGTACCCCGCCTTCATTACTCTCAATCCACGAGGAGTCCAGAGACAGATGCTTTGTGTCCATTACTCTCAATCCACGAGGAGCCCAGTGACCTCATGCTTCTCTAATGAGCAGCATCTCATGTATTTCTATGAGAACATATAATTTCTATGAAAGAAAAACCAAGTCTGCCTCATTGCCCATAAAAATTTGCCTGCTACAGGCCCAAGTAGTCTATGTCCACTCAATCAAGCCCTCCAGTATGTAGGCTTCATATTTTCTCTGAAGGCTTCATATGAACATCCTTGCTTATGAAATGAAGCAGTCAAGAAACTTGGATTGCAGTTCCACTGTACATGGCATGTACGTTTGAGGAGAAGGAGTCTACAGCTTAGGCTTTATATCACATACACAGAATAGGATCCTTCTGCTATCAGACCAGCCCCAGCAAATGCTCATGGCTTGATTTCCAAAGTTGCTGAACATCTGTTGTTATTGCTGACTTTGGTGCGCAGTGCAAAAGCTCAGCAAGAGCTTAGCAAGGCTGAATGTCAGAGTGGCTGCGTGACATCCTGAAGTTTCCTGCGGTACAGGGAGGTCCACAGCGGGTTTGACGCTGGCATGAGACTGGTTGTTTCATATGTGGGAAGGAAAAAACACTCATGCTTTGTGGCCAAACAGGCAATTGATGGAGGAAATGCAGCAGTGGCACAAAAAATGTGGTGCAAGCTGAGGCAATCATCACTCCAGCAAGCACAATGAACACCTTCTGGCTACATATATGGCTACATGTGTTATGCGTTAGAGTTACACATGTTAACTATACCCATATATTTTTTCCTTCTGTAGAGATAGCCAAGCCCTGGTATTGAAGGCCAGTTGACTGACATAATGTGATCCACTGGTTTCACAAGTCTGTGGGCGCAGGAGGTCCAAGATAAGTGCTGAGCTGGTGACCGGTACTTGACCTCCGGTGACTTTCCTTCTCTGCTATTGCTGTTGGTCAATCCATTCCCTGCAATTGTAAGCTCTTGTTAGGAAACACCAGAAGGACCTGGAGGAATAGAGGTAGCTACTTCCAATGGGTGCTACTGCCTGCTGATGATTAACTTCACCTTAGGAGGGTTGGTGGGGTTGAGCAGGATGGCTAAGCAGGAGAAACAGGTGTTGATAGAGATTTAGTCAGGAATATAGACAAAGGCCAAGCACAGACTTTGAGATAACAAGGGTGTGAGAAGCCGTGGGAGGACATTATCCATCTTCTTGACTCAAGAGTTTCTGTGCTGAAACTCTATCTGACAGATGCATTTCTTCTTAAAAGGGCTTCTAGTACTAGAAATTGCACAATATCCTTCAGGAACACCTTCCAGTACTTAAAGATCCTTATGGCTGCATCATCAGATTCCTAATAACTGACTTCATTATTCCCTGCTCCAATTTAAGCATGTTACTTCTTGTCATTTCTAAAGGGACGTGAAAAAAGCGAGAATAAGTCCTTTCCCTTTGGCAGCTGCTGTTGAAAGCCTTCAAAACCTATTACCATTTCTCATCTCCGTTTTCTTTTTTTTCTCAGCTAAGCATTACAAAATTTTTTCTCCCTCCTTCTTTTCTCAATCTCTACTTGTTCTTACTGTCTTTCTCTGAGTCCCTCTCTTCACATAATTTTGAAGTGCTGCATCCAAGACCAGACTCAATACTTCAGCAGAAGTTCACCAAGTGTGCCAAAGGGTGTCTCACAAATGTCACTCTTGTTTATAACTCCAGCATTCACCTTTTCTGCAGTTCCCAGCACCAGTCATTCACATTTGATGTCTAAGCCAGGGTCACCCATACGGTCCTTTTTCTGTTGGGCCTACTCTGTAACAAGCTGTCCCTCCTAAGGAATTTAAGCTGCCAATTGCTAAGGAATAAAGCACTCAGGACAAACTAGAAACCCAGTGATTTGACACATGGTTCATTTTGAAATGGACCATTATTTTCTGAGCAAGAGCTGGGGAACTCAGCAAAAATAAAACTTCTCCTAAGCCCACGGAGATCTGTCTGGCCCCCAAACCATTTTGATTTAACCTCCATTAGCCAGGCCCTTGTAGCAAAGAGAGCTGCTGGAACAATAGTAGCAGCTGTAGCAGTGAGGAAAACAGAAGCAGCGAGGTTTGCAGGATCTGGATGCTGGCCATACATCTGGGCAAGCCCACTCCACACAACCTGTGATGCAAGCCCTGCGCAATGCAAACAGACATGTGCATTTAAGCCCAGCCTACATGTAAGCTTTTAGCAATTGGAGGATCCCCTTGAGTGTCTCTCTTCAGCGTTAAGGGACCACATGATTTCCGTGATGGAACGCCACAGAGAAGGGTACAGCAAGGGTATAAGGGAAGAGTCACAGGTTCTTGCCACCAGAAAGGAAGACTCTTTGGCCTTTTGGTAGAAACAGAGGCTTTTTTCCTTCACTCTTTCTAGTCTCTTATTTGGACAATAGATTCAAAATCTAAAATAAATCAATATAGTGAAAAATAAGTAGTTTGAAGTGATGTTTTACTTTCACTCAGAGAACTAGCAATAACCATATTAATGGCAACATTTCAATTGTTCTCAGTTTGAAACAACAGTTTGCAGAAAGTACTGCACTGCTCTACATAAAGTTCACTGTTTAAGGCTTACTCTTTTCTTTAGTTTTAAATAAAACACAATCTCTTGATACAGCCGTGGTTAAAGAATACTCTGTGTGTGTGCATGTGAGAGTGAGAGAGAGAGAGAGAAACACGCAGTGGTTTTTATATTCTTACTTTTAATGGGGCTATTTTGCGAGGCTGAAAAAAAATTGTTAAACTTGCCTTAATTGATTGTTTAAAGTACCGTGGTGGATTTGTCTTTTAAACATAGCCCGTGGTTAAAGTTCCCATTGCATTGTATTTGAAGTTGGTCCTTTGTGCTTTAAAATGAAAACTGTAAAACTTTTGGTGTTTAAGGCTTTCTGACTCCAAGTTAATTGTTTTCCTTTAATATGAGCAGAATTAAAGATATTAAAAATCGACTGCTGAAGCACATAATTGTGGCCTCCCATCTATTCTTCTTGTGGAAATGAAAGGAATATTGAAAGAGTTTCTATTTTACAATACCAGAGGTGGCCGTGCATTTACAACTCTATATATTCTTTTAGTTGAATTCTTCTAAACCTCACGCCTGGCTAGCAGTTTTCTCCCAGACGATTTTCATTTTCAAAACATTCACATCCAATAAACTACACGAAACATAGTGTGAGAGAAAAAAGGGGACAGGAAATGGCTCTGTTGCATGGTTATTACATCCTATTGCCTGTGGGTTGCTTTGTTATGAGTTTTAACTATGTAAATATGACGTATATGACATCAGAATTTAATCTAAAGCTACTAGGTGGGAGATAGAGTGTGACTTTATTGTTAAGGCTAAAATCAACTGGGTGTTGACAGGTCTCAAAAGTCACTGAGTATAAGCTTGAAAAGGAAAAGCTCAGACTGATAAGCTGTTGTTTGATTGACAACTTCAGGCTTGACTGCAAGTATTGAAAACAGTTGAGCAAATGGAGGGAAAAAAGTTTTATTTCATAAGAAACTACACTGGGAAATACAGGAGGATTTATAGGCTGACGTAGCACAAAAACCTAAGAAAAACAGGTGTGAGGTTTATAAAATCTGGAAACTGGGAAAGCACATTGTCCATGAATGATTTCCCCATTATGGTTTAATTAACCTTGTAAAGGTCCCTATGCAAATATAATGCCAGAATGGGGGTGGGGGTGGGGGGGTAAAACACTGGTGTCCACTAGCTTTGACTTTCAACAAATCGTATGTCAACAGCTCATGGCAAGGAGGCGGGTTAAAAAAAATGAGAAGAAAATAAGAGAAAAGGATTTCAGTGGGAAATAAATGCACCAGGGAAAACAATGCTCTGATTTTTCATCTTTCTAGTGAAGTCAGACCAATTTTTGGCACTGTAAAATCCATTATGGATACAATAAAATAAATACAGTTTAAAGTAGCAA
Source organism: Pipra filicauda (assembly GCF_003945595.2). Classification (NCBI taxonomy): domain Eukaryota; kingdom Metazoa; phylum Chordata; class Aves; order Passeriformes; family Pipridae; genus Pipra; species Pipra filicauda. The sequence goes on along the minus strand of NW_024104378.1, from coordinate 1,476,689 downwards.
TCGTGGGTTGATTGAAATGTTATGATAGCTACACATGCTATATCTTATCAAATATTATCCATGAGGAAGCATTCAATTCATATTGTGCCAATTATCATACTCTGTGCATCATAAACTTTTATTGCTTGTTATGGAATGCCACTCAGCCAACTTTTTCTTCAGATATTGCATCATCTGATTCAGATGGAAAACATATTCTAATGTGGCAAAGTGTTAAAGAAATCTAATACTCTGGGGCTGAATGAAAATGTTAAGGTTCATCTCCTGGATAAGAAAAACAATTTATGAATGCAATATTCATTTCCTGAGGTGGGCATAAGCAAAAACCTCATCTGAAACTTAAAACCAACATGTTTGCCTTCACTAGTTTCCTTAGTTTAACTCATTGATGGTACTATGGACCAGTGCTAAGACCACATCTGGGAAGGACTCCTTTTTTTCCATTCTCCAGGTCACTTTTACAGGGAACTCCTTGTATAATTGCATGTGTTGAGATTTGAACCTCAAGGCCCAGTGGATCAGGTTTCACTTTTAATATATTACTGAACAATATCAAAATAATCTACTTGTTTAATCTTGATCATGCCAGCCAATTAACACTTTGACACCCTGAATCACAGATGTTAAGTAGTACAGGGTAAGGTTTCAGTGAAGTGTACAAACCATAATGACGCTTTGTGAAGTTACATATCTGGGGTTAATATATTTACTTAAGCATTTGCAGTACACAAAGAAGTGTTGTAGCTATCAAAAGACAACTTGGACAACATTCATGAGAAGCACACATTGTACATGAGGGTAGGTGCTGAAATCAGCAGGAGCTTGCTGGGACAGGATGGGAATATGCTTCCTGGAGGAGGTGACAAAGAACTTCTGATTTTTCTTTTAGGGGCTTCATAAGTGAAGCAGGAAGGGTATGCTAATAAGAATTCAGTACAAAGGACTCCAAAGGACTGGATAAGGGACTTGTAATGAAATCTCAGACCATTTCTGATGCATCTCCGACACAGAAACACTGACATTAGTAAACAGCATGACTCCCCAGACCTGCAGGGAACACTTAGAAGGAGCTAAGCCAAGGGAAACCCTGAGTAATGGCCCCAGCTATAACTGGCACACCGAGGACCAGATTGAATTCTGTTTTCGGATATACTGGGTCAACTTGCACAATTTGTAGAATTCCTCTTTTCATCCCATCAAAAGCCCCATCAATTTCATTGATTTCAATTACAATTCACAAAGGCAAGGTGATTTAACACAGCCCTAGAAGAATACTTTTCTGAAGAAGATTTGGATTATTTTCTTTCTAAATTCCCATGGTTTTCACTTGGTAAGTTTACTGACACCAACTGTATAGTCTGGTAAAAGCATCCCAGGATCATTATAGGTGTAAAATATACAACAAAGTATCAAGAAATGAGACAGTAGGCTTGACTCTGACACCCATATTGATCCAAGTACCTGTTCCAGACTTTATTCATCTGGATCATGCTTCTTTGAGAAGAAAGAAACCAGAGATGGGAGGCAGATATTATGGCCAATTTATCTAATGTGTATGATGGACTAGGGAAAGATCTGTACTTAGCTTCTTCCAAGCACTTCTGCAGGAAGTGCTTCCTGCAGAAGTGGACACTCCTCCACTTTAAGACAAAGCTGAGGTATCTGACTGTAGGAGACCTTTCTTCCAACCATTGGACAATACGTACCTGCAGGGGTTAAGGCTGATAGCCTGTCTGCTAGCCTTCAGTCTCTGTGTAGAAATTCTGTATTGCCATAAGCATTTCCTCCATGGAGACATCTGAGTCAATGGACGGTGAGTAGGGCAGGAGTGATTCTCATAAGTACAGTGAGCAGGGGACTAATTGTGGGTGTTTCTATGTCTGCTGCTCCCACAAGGAGAGTGGATTTATAACAAAGTCTCCAGCCATCCCTGATGCCCCACTAAGTATACAAAGCTCTTCACTTAGGTGAAAAGCCCAGTGTATATACCACATAACTCTAAATGCCAAGGGGAGAAAGAACACTGTAAGAGGGCAGATGCTCTGCAGGTGTCCAACTGTTCCACTAGGAAGGAAGCAACCAGGATCCTGGCAGATTTGGTGACTACCAGCTGCTGTAACCTCTGATGGGCCCCTTATTCCTGTTCCTGCACATCCCAGTTACCCACCAAAACATTGCTGCTGCCATTCACACAGAGCAGTCTCAGCTTAGGAAAAACTCCTGCGCTGCTTGTGAGCTAGATGTGCTTCAAGAGTGGCCACTTCTGTTTCTTTTTCCACTATTTTATTTAGCTGTGCTGCCTGCAGTAAGAAAACAGCAGCCTACTTCCAGAAGTGCATATTTCCATTCTGTGAAATATGACCTCCTCCCTAGTCCTTGCTCTCTCTTTCCCACATAAGAATTCTTAGCTATTCTCAGTTTACCTTGAAAGTTGGTTGGCATCTATAATGTGTGCATGATACCAGGCTCTGCTGCTATAATGCCTTTGACTCACCGTTGCATTCAAGTGCTTTCTAAAAAAAAACTAGGACTAGAGATCCTCCATTTCAGCTTCTTTACATGACCCATTGCTCTCATAGGGCTGCATTTTTCTTTCTTCCATGACAATTAAGAGCCAGGTTTGCAGAAGATCTCACCAATAGATTATTTCTGTTCTTTTTGAAGTCAATGGGATCAGACTTAGGCCAAATTTGAACATTTAAAAAACAATCCTAAAAATGGATAGGCAGAAATAAATAGTTTTTTAATATGCTATTGAATGTAAGAGTTGCTGCTCCTTCTACTCTGGCAACATACTGGGAAAGCTATTGTTCTTCCTTCACACAGAGAAATACTCTCTATACCTTCTTCCCACTTCAGCGGCAGGCAGACAGATTCCATGTATTGAAAAATGAGTTTTGTTTTGCTTCGATTTTTTTCTGGTTTGGTGTTTTTGTTTTTTTGTCTAGTGGTTTGTTGCTGTTTTTTTAATCAGCTGGTGTTTGCTGGTCACAAATACAGCAAAACACCAAAGTCCTAAACACAAAAGAGAAGGGATGCAATCATGTGGCTAGGGCTGTTTGCCATCCCGAGGGTCATGATAAATGAAAGTTACTTAGGGAAAACAAAAAAAAAGAAAGTACCCCCATTGCATCTCTCAAACTCTTATTAGGGCTTATACATTCACATTTTGAATGCATTTGCCCCCTTTTTATTAGACCACAGTGCCAGAACTCCTACCTCACATGACTGGACTCCCTTGGCAGTGTCATAAAAACAGATCCATCAGCCATCACCAGATCCGGTCCAACATATCAGTGACAAAAGAAATATGAATATAACCCAAACTGGTTCCTCGGGTAACAAAAAAAAGAGCAAATAATGGTGCAACATGTTGCACTTTTTTTAAAAAAAAACCTCTTTTTGCAGTAAGACTATTTTTCCCATTCAGTTGTGCTTCAAATCTGACATACTATAAAGAAACATTTATCAATGAATTTCATAATCCTTCTGACAGAATTTACCACTAAGTTGCTGCTGTTGTTACAGCTGCAGGAAGACTAGGGGCCTTGATCCAAAACTCAGTAGTAAAAAAGATGTGGGAACTCAATACTAGAAATTATGTGGGAACCTCAGCCATGCAGAAGAGCCAAAAGGGGAGAAGGAGAGCATCTGTTTATCTCTATTTGTGCCTTTCCAGAAGAGTTGAAGGGACACTGCAGTCAGAGCAATAGGTCAGAGAGCCCAGCATTTCCAACTGATGTGAGTTTGATCTGGAAATAAATACCTTGGTGAACTGTTTTCTTCAGTAGCAAACTAATGTTTCTGAAGCAAATATTTCTGGCTTCTCAAGTGGTGGATCCAACCTGTAATCAGCTGGGGGGCAGACACGCATACTGCACTGCTCAGCAAATGCCAAATGGTGATCCCAGCTCCTTGAGCCTCCAGCACTAGGGTAAGAAATGAACGGTTCAGATGCTCAGGCAGCAGCAGAGGTGGTTGTAAGGGAAATGTGATCACATTCACTGAGGTTATTAACAGTTGTGTTGTAACCACTGTATTTTTAATGCAATCATCCATCTTCGCTCTTCCTTGTGCATCAGTAATGTTCCCTCACAACCATGTCTCATTTTTCCCAGTAAAAACAACTCTGCCTAATCCTTTTGCCAGAGTAAAGTAGTAGCAAGGGCCAGGTCCAAGCAGCTGGGGTAGTCCAAAATGGGTGTGATGGCTCCATCCGCTTCATTCCTACTCTCTTTTAGTTCCAGGGTCTCTATGTAACCAGTAGCTTGCTCTGGGGCTCAGCCAGGAAACAAACCAAACCATCTTCTGCAAGAAGCAGCCAAAACATGAGAGAATTGCTCGTGCTGAGGTCCTCTCCTTCCAGACTGACAGTAGGGATGTAACCTGTCTCTACCAGTGGAAATCTGGCAGGGATCTCCAGAACAGCTTGGGCATGTTCTCTAAAAACCAGTCAGCCATGTGAACCAGTATATCTGAGAACAGAGAGTAACTTAATGTGGTACCTGTGCAAAGTCTGGTCTCTCCACTGATCTGGTGTGAAACGAAAGGATTTTGCTCGTGGTGGAGCAGACCAACAATGCTGCATATGTATGATTAATGTAACAGTCTCCAGTAGCAAATACAAGGAGAACTCTGTTCCCTCTCTTCCAGCACCGAGAGTTAATAAGCAAAACCATCTTGGTACTTGTCCCTTCTCCTTCCCCTAAGCCCTCCTCATGGTTGGCTGTCAGAAGGTAGCATTGTTCCACACTATGTTGCTATTAGCAAATTAAATGGACCATCCTCAGGCACTGAGGCCAGAAAAAGACGCGGATCAAGTTATTCTTGTACTGTTCAGAAGAAAGAGTGTGGAAACCTTGCATTTCCTTATTTTAACAATATGTAGAAGCAGAAAATTTCTTTATCCTTGAGTCCCATATAACAGGAACTTTTGGGTAAAACATCATAGTCCAACGAAGCTTGTCAGCATATAGAGGCAGGTTCTTAACTTTGAAGCCTCAGGATTTACACTTCTAAGTAACTTGTTGAAAGATACTATGGCCTCATCAAAAAAGCCTTTTTTTGGCATATTTACTATGCCTATGTGTTGTGGGCTTGGAGATGCCAGGACTCTGCACACACATTTTGAATTTTAGCTCTTTGTTACACACTACAGTGTACAAAATGAGATCAATGCACATCAGCTTGGTTTCTGCAGTGAATGCTGAAATGCATAAACAGACAAACTGTGAGCATGTCAGCTGTGTTTGTTTAAGGATGTTAAGCATAGCTCAGTTTCTAAGGACAGACATATCTCTTGTCCATTTTTTCTTCTGTCTTCTTGTAGATGCTTGGTTATTCTGGAGGAGCTTAAACTATATGAAGAAAAGGAAAGTAGAAGGACACAGGAATCAAGAAATAAAAGAGGACTGCTTTTCTAAGCTGTATGCTTTTTTCAACATAAGGAGCTTCATAATTCATTAAAAGTTACCCTCAAAAATGTAAATAGGAAAACAGTGGCTTATTCACTAAGTCTATATCTGTTGCAAAAAACTGCTGTAAATAGATTCATTTATTTACTTCCTGACTAAACTTTGGTCAAATTCTGCTTGGAGTTACATCAGTGTAAATTTGGAAGGAGTCCATCCATTTTCAGTGAGAGCAATTTTTCTCACTCCCAAAAGATCATTAGCTTCCTTCAACACTTATTCTGTATTTCACCACGATAAAGATTCAGATGTTTTGATTTTTCAGTTCCATTTCCAGAATGCAGTTGTTCTATGTTCTGACAACATATGGCATGAATATGTTCTTTTCTATATAATACAGGAAAATTATTCAAAAGTTTAGACTTGCTTTAATGTTTTTCATTCCCTTGTAAATGCTTTAATTTTTTTTGATTGCTTTCTGAGCAATGTCAAAAGCCAGGACCACATTAAAAAAAAGACCTTCCACTGAAGTGTCTTCCTACTGAAGTGTCAGCATGCCCAGCAAAGCAAAAATTTAGGAAAGGAGCATTTTCAATGCTCACTTTCTTATAAAACAGGCATACTTTGGTAGAGGTTTCAACAATGAAATTATTGTACATATATTTGCTTTAATGCCTCTGTTGTTATCATGTTTTTTTAATGGCAGTGTTGGTTGTTGCCAGATGTTCTGCTCAACAATGCTTCAGCACACATGGGAATGCTTGTGATGGCCAATCAAGTGAGCTGGCAAAATAGAAACAGATGGCCATGGATGTGTGCTCTAACACATCTTTAATGAAACTGAGTCCTTGCATAGACGATTACATTGCACTAATTACCATTTGCTTATCTTAGACCCTGCGCTTCCCATTATAGACCATCTAGTGTCCTAGTTCTGAATTACAACTTGTTTATTCACCTATTCTAGTTTTAGCTGCATGGGACACTAGCAAAAGACGGTCCAAGCAGGAAAAACTGCATGAAAATGCTGGGTTAACAGGGGCAGATGTAAAAACTACAGTCTGGCTTGAAAAGTGCACAAAACAGACTAAAAACATGCTAATTATTTATTGTCTGTCTTTTACCTTTCAGTGGCTTTTATTAAATAATGTAGGGGCCATGTATTGTTGAGCTGCAGTTTAGGTCTGGATCCAAAGCCACTCATGGTCCAATATTACAGTGAGAGTCAAACATTAGTAGATGCTCTGTGAGAGCAGAGATGTGTGCCAAACCAAACCCTAGCAGTACAGCTTCCTTTGATTTTCCTAGGGTTCTTTAGCTAAACAGTAACTATTTTCAGATGCAATCAGATGGGCTCAGGAGGGCAGAAATCTTGTAAAAAAAGCTGATAAGTTGGTACCTCCTGCAAGGTAATTCCATGATCTTTCAGTTTTTCACTGATTTGGCATTGAACTCCAAATTAATTGATAAACTCAGGAGAATCTAGGATGAACTACATACTTTGTCTCATCTATAGGGAGGCTGTGTATGCTTAAATGTAAAATAATTTTAGTGACTATAACGTTTAAAACAATCACCAACCTCCAATCAAATACCCCAAATCATTTGATTAAGAAAAATTATGGGTCTGTAAAGGAATAACAACTAAGAAGATTTTACGTCTGCATCCAAAATAGGGATTGAAGATTTCTGGCTTTTCCTTGCAGCCACAAGAACTAGAAACTAGAAAGCTAGCTGAAATTTGAATAATGAAGGTCTCCACAGACATCCTTAGGAGGCTCACAGTAGCATGGTGACTTCAGGCATTTCTCTACCCAGTAAGTACAACTTTGCCTGGTGAGGAAGGGTAAATAAGAGGGGGGAAAAAAGTTTTCTGTTTTTTTCTCCATTGCTCCTACATGTTGCTGAGGACCTTCAGGCACATGGGTGCTGTTGATTTTGCCTTTGTCAAGGCAACAAAGTTTTTCAGCATTGCCTCCCAAAGGTTAAATATGGACATGATTTTCTAAAGATTGTTAAACAAGAGTTGGAGAAGGGACAGAAACATTTGTCCTCCATTTAGTGGAGAACTACACAAAGCTGGGGGAGCATGGTGGGGGACATTGAGCAGGCAGCACTTGGGGGACACCAGGTAACATGTCCAGGTCCACAGGCTGTGACCACCAAGAACTCGGTTCCCTCCCACCCTAGTGCCACTGTACAAAGGCATGGCTTTTAATGCTCTTGCATTGCACCTAGGGTAACCCCAATGGTCACAGCTCAGCATCTTCATCCTTCAGTGTACCCAGGAGGCGCCAGCCATTCCCTATTCACATTTAAACTGTTAATATATACCTTGTCTCTCCTGCTTAGTGCTTTATGGAAATTTTTTCACATTTTCAGTGACAAGTTTTATGCAAGGGACCTATATGTCACTTTAAACTCTTCAGATTTTTTTTTTTTTGCATATCTTACAAAGAAGCAGGGAAACCTTTAAGCCCCACAGAAACAGTTATTTTCGGGTTATATCTGGTATAAGCTTGTTTTAGGCCAGATGTAAATGGACAGTATTCTTTTAAAGTGTGTTCTCAAACCTTCTTTGCACTTCTCAAGTGAAAAAGGCTCATGTATTTTTGGAAGAGTGCAAACAATGGAATGCCAGATTTCAGTTACTGCTCTTAATATATTTAACCATTCAGCATACTGTAATTGGCTCAATCAAAAGTTATTTCCCCAAGTAATACAAACAAGACCCAAAGGATGATGAAATAATTCTAAAATGTCAATCTTTCAAGATTCAGATATGTTCTAATAACATTACAGAAATTCCAGAGGTCTCTATTTGGAAATAACAATAATCCCGAGTATAGGCAGATTTTTAAGGCAAGAGCTAATAAAGTTATTTGTTCTCTTAACTTCCATTTTGGACTAAATCTTCCAAATTTCATGCTAACATAATTCAAAAATATTGTTACATCTAACCTTACAAGGAAGAAATGGAGTCACTCGTTCCACATATACAAAACTGTATTTATATCCTGGCTTTTCACACTTGAGAACATGACAGAATCTACTCTAAAGCTCTTCTGAGTTCCTTGATGTGTTTTTTTCCTTTCCTACAAATATCACTACACTAGGTAATTCAGCCCAAAATTATTCATTAGACTTTTAAACCGCAACTATATTGAATCAATACAAGCATATTACCATCCATAGGTGATGATAATGTCCTGTGCTATGTAGCTGCCAAGGATAATATTTATTTTACCTCTGCTATTCCAACACATCCTAAAATAAATTAAATGATTACACAGCTTTTTCATAAGCATCTTGGAAGCAGGAGAACAGTGACTTGGAAGGGCTTGAGTCTGGTAGGTGGTGGGTGAGTGGACTTTCCATTCTTTATGCTCAGCAGGGTTAGATTTAAATTTACTTCCAAAAATACATAAATACCATTAAATGGAAAAAAGAGATAGTAGAAATCACAGTAAACTCAAAGGATTTGATTTTTTACAATTCCAAACTTTCACACTGCTACAAACAGCAGAAACAAAATTGGCTCCTCAACTGCACTTTTGCATTCAGAGCCAAGACGGGAATCTGGGTCAATACACTTCTAAAGTATTACCTCAAATACATCCATGGTTTTTTTCCCAGTCCTTATAATCTTCTCTATTTACGCATTGAAACTATGAGTGCTAGGAATACTTTCTTTCTTCTTATTTTGTTTAATGTTAGAGGAAAAGTTTGTGAAGAAAAAACAGGAATGCCCTATCCCCTCATTTCCAAGGGGTAGTTCACATTTCTTCTGGATGTTGTTCTGGTTTTGACTCTGACGACACAAATTTTTAATTTTTGTGCATTATTTCAGAAGAGATCTAGGAAGGGGAAGCAACAAGGCATTAGCATGATGAATATATATTCATGGGTTAATTATATGTTAACATTGAGTGGTCTTTTAAAGGGACTGAAAAGCTGTTGCTCAAAACTTGTGTAAAACTGGGATGTGAGCTATGGGAAGAGGAAAATACTTCAAACAGTGGTCATAACATCAATGTAGAATAAGAATATCAGTACCTAGCTCATTATTTTCTCTTGTGTAGCCTGTAGCTCACTGGTGCTGACGCTTGAGCAGCTGCAGCTGTGTCAGAGGCTCCATGCTGGGTTCTGAGGCATGCCTGGTATTGACCTGGTCACATTGGCCCTCCTAGCCATGGCCTTTAGCTTCAGTTACTAAAATACAATTGCCTGAAGGATAAATTTCCCACTTCAATCACATGGGGCTTCAGTCAGCTTTTCAGCACGGCCAGAAAATAACAGTCTTTCAGTGTCATTTCTTACATAGGCTAGTCAGAAAATTACTCAGTATTTATAATTGTCTACTGCTTCAAAAACTGAACTTCAGAATTGTATGTAGATAGCTCTCCAAGTGACTGCTGGGGCCTTGGTATTCTTGACCACCCACAGTTCCCATGCTCCTCACAGAGAGTGTCCCTGTCAGGACTGTGAACAGCATGCTATTTAAGCTTCATCATCTGACCCACTACAGTACAGGATACTGAATAAGCTGTGGCCTTCATATACTATCTGTACCTAAGAATCAGCTGGCATTCCAAGATGGAAAGGACACATGCTCTCCATGGCTGTGCTATTAACCAAACCAAGTACAAGAGCACTGGCCACCTCCACGGGCTCAGACTGTGGAGTAGTTTGGCCAAAGCAAAGGATGAGCTCCAAATTCATTTTCTGTGAGAGCAATTGGAAACTAGAGGTCCTAGGGCCAGGCAACCTTAGCAAAGACTCTCAAATGCAGGCTACTGAATGGCATCCCACATTTGCACATAGTTCATGCTAGTACTGTTGCTATGGTTGCCGTAAATTGCAATTTTTATTTTTTTTGTGCATTATTTGTGCTACCAAAGCACCTAGAAGCTCTTGTGATGAATCAGGGCGCTGACATACTTGGCAGAGCAAAATCTGTGCCAATAGCTAATGGATGCAGAAGAAAACTAATTTGGAAGAATTAAATCATTTGCTTTAGAACTCTGTTATGGTTACCTTCCTTGTAACACCACCACCTCATAACAACACCTTAGATGCCTGGGATAGTTTTATGATGAGAGCAAGCTCAAGTATATTTATAACAAGAACAGGTCAATGGTCCAGAGAGTAGTTTCCTATTATGGGAGGGATAAAATAACTAAAATCAATAAATCTCCAGATCATAAATGTAGCTACAGTCTGGGCAAGGTTGAGAAAATTATTAGCAGAGCCTCACGATGTCTGGATATTGTAGCTTGTAAATTTATACATACATATGTGTGTGGTTATGTACACGCTTGCTATTCATCCCCCACAGAATTCATTGAAATGCTAAGAGGAATGTGCATTTGGTGCTTCTTTCAGTGCTGGTAAAAGACAAAAGCAAGAGAAAAGTGGGGGAAAAAAAAGAAAAGAAAAATAAAAAAGAGAAAAGAAAAAATAAAATAAGAAAAATAAAATAAGAAAAAATAAAATAAGAAAAAGAGAAAAGGAAAAAGTAAAAAAAAAATAAGAAAAAAGAGAAAGAGGGAAAGGGAAAAAACAAAGAGGCAAGAGAAGAGAAAAACAGTAATTTCTGGTGAAAGCACACTGCTTAATGGCTCATACCTTTAGACTTATGGTGCACTTTTTCATATAACTGACTCTACAGAGGCATGACAAAATGGCTTCATGTATTAACCAGAGGTCTGTATGCTTTGAGGTGCATAAACTGTTGTGTCTTGTTTAAAATATATATTAACTCTCAGGAACCATTCCCTTCACTAACACCTTTATTGTGAGCTATCACCCCCTTTTATAATTTCCTAAATTTTATTAAAATGGAAGGGCTTCATCTCTTCAGACTTCAGATATCTAAAGGTTTGTTGTTTAAGTGTATTCATTTAGGCTCCCTTTGTTATCTGCCAGGAGAAGAGGTAGCTCTGAGGAGTGTTTGGTCTTAAGGGTCTAAGATAGGTTTTGCTCTAGACTCGTTTCTTCTCATACTCGTTTACACAAGCAGTCTTAGTGATTAGTCTCCTTCCATATTAGATCAGATAAATCTCACCTACTGAGCCTAAATTGCTTCCTGTTTTGATGTAATCATAATGAACAAGGTCTTCAAACTCCAGTAAATATGCAAAATGTAACTGAAATGCTATGTTCATGCTTTAGTTAACATGAATAGCTAGGTGATTTCTGCCATATAATCATAGCACTGTTTAGGTTGGAAAAGATCATCAAGTCCAACCATTAACTCAGCACTGCCAAATCCACTACTAAACCGTGTCCCTAAATGACACACCTACATGACTTTTAGGTACGATGACTCCACCACTTCCCTGGGCAGCCTGTTACCATGCTTGACAACCCTTTTAGTGTAGAAATTTTTCCTAATATCCAATTTAAACCTCCCTGACAAAACTTGATGCTATTTTGCTCTATTGCTTGTTACTTGGGAGAAGAGACTGAAATCCACTGTCTATCTGTTACTCGGCAATAATGGTGTAAGAGTATAACAAGGAGAAAAACCCAATAGTCTCAGTTGACAGAGCAGATAGAAAATATGAGGTGTATGAACTGTGTTTTCCACAGGCTGTTTGATGTATTTTCTAGAGATGAGCTTAATCTAAATCTTGACTGAATTCAAATACTCACTAATTTGAGAAAAGTATGAGCCTTGTATTCAGATGTGAGCTTTGCCCCCCAGGCAGCTCAAAGATTGAACTGATTAGGCTTTCAAAGGACATGACTGGTTTGGAAAGCTTTAAAAAAATAAAGGAAAAACTGTGGAGAAAGTCATGATGCTCTGATGTAGCTGGTGATTCCAAGACCATAGTCATCCATGTTTTTATTGATTTTGTGTTTGCTAACCCCATTATTGTGTTCCTTTCTGGTTTAGATTAAAAAGTTGTTCTGTGAGAGCAGAAATAACAAAGCCTGGTTTCCTATATATTCAATCTAATGCACCCATGTACCCTTTCTGCAGTTTTAACACATAATCTCACCTTCCTATTAGTCCTTCTAGTGTACATTGCTATGTTTTCAGCAGTCCCCTATAACCCAGAGGTGTCTCCCTGTAACTCTGTTAAATCCCTCCTCCGGCCCATGACCCCGCCCCTGGCAGTGCTTGTGGTCTTCCCCGGTCAGTGAGCACCTTTCCTCCTTGTGTCCCCAGCACCCACAGGCCAATCTCCCTGCCTTACCTCCAGCCTGTACCATGCCCTAGGGTACAGGGCAACAGAGCCCTGGCTTGCCCAGAGATGTGAGAGAAGCCAGGCAGTCATGTCCTTTCTTTTACCCATTTGCTGGTGCAAACTGGACCATGCGTACAAAAGTCACCAGGAAGAGTGATGAAGAGGCAGATGGAGAAGCCCCACCACCAGAAATATTTGCAGCCATTTGTTGGTTATAGTAGATACTGCTCTTCAACACACCACCACAGTATATTAAAATAATTACCAAGGGAAGAAGACACAGGCAGCAGTATTTCATAAGCCTGAAATATGCTCTCCAGTTTGCAGGGTATTATTCGTTACAAAAAAAAAATTAAAAGATCAATGACTTTTAAAAAGGCTTTAGGTATTTGTCTTAACAAACTGTTAGCAGTTATAAATAAGGAATGTGTTAAAACTCTTGCCAATTATCCCAACCAATGTAAAGCTGTGTATGAGCCTGGAGAGGCAAGAATTTCTCTAGCTGAGGCATTTTAAAGGAACTTAGTTTAACAAGGGTGTAGAAGAAAGCATGGAAAAGGAGCCAGAAAACTTATGACTAAATGAAATACTTCAATGTTCAGAGCCTAAGTTGGTGTTTTTAGGAGCTGTCAGAAGATTTATTAAGTCTTTTAACTTTACTACATGCAACAGAGAAATTCAAAAATTATAGACCAAACAGGGGCCATAAGGGGACTTGGAAGAACCTGCAGGCTGCAGAAATTGCATGGTGCTGATCGGTCAGGTCTCAGACAGTCAAGGATTACCTTGGGACAGCTGTCAGACTTTTTCAAATGACAGTAATAAATTCATATAAATGATTGCATTGTAGAAACCTGTGTCCTGTCCATCCCTATCTCTTAGGGCTACAGTGGTGTCAGGTCCCAGGGAGTGAGGAATAGGAAATAGTAATAATCTGTGACCTTGTTAAGTTATCTCAGTGGCCAAACACTTCCGGTAAGTCTGGAGCTATCCTGCTGGAAAAACTTCCCCTGTTGATGGGGTATAAACCATGAGTGACATCCCTGTCCCAGGCAGAACCTTACCAGGGTCCCATCTGCAAAAGAAATGAAAAGTGTTTTCCACTTTGAAGAAACATGAGGAGGGTTTGAAAGGCCATCAAAATCACTAGGAAAGCCAAAGGATGCAAATGGCAGGAGACTCAGAAACAAGGAGGACAGGGGGAAAAAACAGTGGAATGATAGAGCAGTGATGTAGCAGGAAAAAAAAAAAGGTGCTGTAGAAAGTAGAAATGGGAAATGTATTTAAGACCAATTAATGTCGATTCAAAAGGACCATGAAAGCTCAATGGGCTAGCTATAGTGTCTATAACAGATGAGCAAGAATTAAAAAATAATAAAGAGAACCTTATTGGAAATTCAGAAGAAAATTAAAGAATTGTGGGCGAAAACTGCAAAATGATGGGCATATATTTGCAAATCAATAACCCGGGCGGGGGGACATTACAGTTTCTTGGCTTTGCCTGGAAAATCAAAAAACTATTCTGAAGAGTACAAGACACTTCCCATGAATCCACATTGAAGCAGGAGTTGTAGATAAGATGAAAAAAACCCCAAAATACCAACCAAAAAAAAGCCCAGTTCAGAGAGAAATACTGCCTGAAACAGAAATTTAAAACCATCAAAATGAAATGCATTTGTCCTTTCACATAGACCTCAAACTCAGTGGAGACATTAAGAAAATTGTGCAGATGGTCAACTAGTGAGTATGGAACTGGCCAAGAAAAGGTTACACTAGCCCTTTGAATGAGTTTATAATACATGTTAGGAGTTGATAAGTCTCTGTTTCACCACAGATGGGTGGTCTTATTTACCTACATAAGTCAACAGACAAAACAGGGAATTTATTTCATGAAATAACGTCATCAGACAAGCAGAAGATATTTGGGCAGGTAGTAGCATTCCTTCACTGATATGTTTCCCGGAAGTGGCTGGTTGTGTGTTATTTCTTCAGTGAGAGCCTGCTCTGGTGTTTGGCTGCCTGGTAGGAGGTCTTTGCTCCAGCAGTGTGAAAGCCTGTGATGTGAGAGGCGTGTGTAGCTCTCTGAGCACAGAGAGACACCGGCATCATGCTTTGAGGGGAGATATAGATGCTGTCATGTGGAACACATACTGTAACACTGGGGCAGTCCCAGATACGTGTTCCTGGGAGGTGTGTGGCATCCAAATGCCTTGGTGCTGCCTTAGGAGAGGCTGAAACCTCCTCCCGGCACTCTCAGTTGGTTGCACAAGTATTGCTCCAGATGAGCATGAGTGACAAGATGGTGTGGGTGGTCTTCAGCTGGTCTCCAAGACCATGGCTGTAGATCCCATGGGAGGTCACTGTGAGCACAGACGTTAAAATTCTTTCCTGAAAGCCAAGGTCTGCTTCTAGTGTAGCAGGACAGCACATGAGGCTGCTAGACTGGCAATTCTTGGGTGAAGTTGGTGATTATCCCCCTATTAAGTTTTACCCTAATCTATTAAACTTAATCTTTTTCTTTGTAAGTAATGTTAAATACTTGAGGAAGCAGCTGGCATTCAGTCTGTTCTGTGGTTTGTACTAATTTTGCATGGACATGAAGTAGGAGCTTTACTGAGTTCATCCCGTTTACCTCCATTTATGAGCATGTGTTGGGTAGAAAGAGACTCAAAAAAGAGACCTTGATGGTTTTGGAGAGAGTCTAAGTTTTGTTGATATTGACCAGATTATCTTACCTCAAGATGGCTGAAACTGTACCCCGGGTTCTCCCTTTCAACCTCTTCCTTCTCCTTTTTTTTATGCAGTCAAAATGATAGCTATGCCCCGCTTTTTATGCCACTCACTTTCACAGTAGTGTCTGATAGTAAACTTGAGAGTACGTTTAGTGGACTAATGTGAGAAGCAGACACCATTCAATTGTGTTCGCTTCGTAGTTAGATCAATGCCTTGGGTGGGAATGTAGGATTTCCTGAATGAACTAAGGAGTACTTTTCACAGGCACAAAATGAAATGAAATGCTGCAGAACACGCTCAATCCTGGCATTTCAGGATCGCTCAGTAAACTTTTCTGGGAAGAACTATGTAAAGTTACATAGAAAAAGCTTGTATAATTATGAGACCACGTGTAACGGAATGGAACAGAGTCAAAGGAACACTACTTTTGAACCTAAGGAGCAATAGTTGCAAAGCAGTTTCATAGGAGACTTTGTATGTCTGCCTGAATTCAAGCTACAGAAAATACTTGATGAAAATTCTACCTAGATGGTGAAGGCAACTTATACTTTCTTCAAGAAAAAGACTTAAGCCTTCCTGGACCTTGACCCTTCATGATCAGCAATACTGGCAACATCACTGCTTCTCTTCTTGGGCTTTGGTTGCCTTTGTAAACTCTAGTACTTTCTGTATCTCCTTATGGCATCTTCCATATGCCAACAATAAACTTCTTCACAGTTTCCCACTCTCAAAGCTGTCTAAAAATCCTGTTCACCAAAGAACAACTCTGAAGCGTACATTGGGACAGCAAGTACAATCTGACCAAAACTCCATGCAAGGTCTCCCAGGTACCAGAAGGAAGCTTAAAGCCTAGTATCTCAAAAACAAAAATACCTTTTCCCTGATGCTGTAGGAACTAAAGAATACCCACTTGTTGCTTTTCTTGAAGTCCAGAGTACACACTGTAATAGAAATGTTTATAAAATCTTTTCCAAATCCTGGAAAATCCAGTGGAGAAACTGAAAAAGTCCACTCATTGTTGCAGTAACGATCAGGCAGAAATCCAGTCAATTTAAAGCAATGTATTTTCCATGTAGTGATTAATGTTCTTAACTAATCTACATGAAATGTAGGCTTTTTGTTAATATAAAAAGATTCTTCTCTATTCCTTTGTGAACTCTAAATTTACATTAAAATGTTAGATAAGGTTCCACAGAAGACAGTCAAATTGTGGAAGAAACCAAAATCAGGCATTTTGTGTCAGAATTATTGATGGTATCTGTGCCATACTATTGATGAGTTGTAATAAATTATCATTTTACTGTTTTTTTATGGAATCCAGAGGCTTCAGTCAGAACTAGAGCACTACTTTGTAAGTCTACGTAAATGTATATAAGTATGTATACACATGCATCACATGCACAAAAACAAATACAGAAATGCAAAGCGTTTATTCTTTCAAGAAGATCAGATATTGTTAGAGCTTTCAACTCTCACGTTTGGCTTTATACAAGTATGCTTTTATGAAAACCAAGACAAAGGGAGATGAAGGACAGGAGAAAGAGCAAGAAATCAGTAACCATCACTTACAGATCACAGAGCCTGGAGAAGTAAGCATGAAAAATTACTGGATTGACTCTTGAGGTACTTAAAACCAACAAACACTGAACCTTTTAGAGCAATTTAACTACCCAGATCATTATTTAGTAAAAAATATAGCCAAAGCATGCATAATCAAAGAGTTCTCTAAATTGCATGGAGACAGCTTTATGGTATTTGGCTTTTACATCAGAGCACTGGCCTGTCGCCTATAGATGCATTTGAGACATTTGGCAAAGTAAATAACAAATAATAAATACTCTAGCATTTGATGTAGGGTTTTATAAAACCTTGCCTCAAAATTAGTTCAGAATTGCCTGGGATAGGAGAGACAGCTTTCAAAATATTCATGAAAGAATTCAAAAATATTTACAGTGCTTTGCTTTAAAGCAACATCATCTGGAAAGCGGGAAACCTGGAAAGTGTTAATACTACACAGGGCTGGATGCAGTTGTGGTGTGGGTAAGGAGGTTGCCAGGAACATGGCTGGTCCCAAGACCCCCGGCATGGGGGCTGTGCTAAGGACAGCTAAAGGAGAAGCCAAAAAGGAGGTGTGAGGGTTGCCTTAGCTCCTAAGACAGACACATGCTTGTTGAAAAAACTTGAGAAGGAACTAATTAAAACAGTACTTCCAGCACAGCTGGGCAGCAAAGTGATGTGAAAGCCACCCTCATATTTTATATATGGAAGGATATACTCTCCCTGGAACTGCACCCTGATCTGTTGTGTGCATTTCTAGGTCTCCCATCGAACAAATGTGCTGCATATTGAAAGGCATCAAAGGAGAGCAGCAGAAGAGACTGGAGTAATATCAAGGCATGTTGGTAGGTCACCGTGCTTGTGTATATGCACATGCAGGGAGATAGAGGGAGGTGGGTTTTCTGACTTGTGTAAATTTGGCTGCATGCCTCATGCTCACACACACAGATCATCGCAGACTGATGCATAAATCCTTCTCCGACTTATTATAAATGTTTCTACTTGAGCACACTTAAAAAGAAAATTGAAATTACAATAGTTTGCTATACTTTCCAGCTTCATTCTTTTTCTGGAGGGGTGAGGAGTGTGAAGACTTTGACCAAAAATTAAAAAAAAAAGGAGAAGACAGAAAATAGTGAAGATGTCACATGTCTAAGGCTGATCTGTGAGTGTGTATGTTCCCTACTGGACAGAAGGCTTCAGAGGCAAGGACAGTGCAGATTCAAAGGAGGTTTCCTTTGCCAGTCTTTAACATCTCCTTCCCCTGATGCGGAGAGGATGGACATGAGGAAGGAGGAGCAAAGAAACAGGAGCTGCCTCCCTGATCTTGACTGCATTTTGCTGCTAGCTGCCTCAGGACAGTTCCCAGGCAAGATTTCCCCCAAAGAGCATCTAAAAAACACTGCACTATCAGGATATTGTGTGCAGTTTTGGGCACCACAATATAAGAAAGATATTAAGCTCTTAGAGAGTGTCCAAAGGAGATGAAGATGGAGAAGGGTCTTGAGGGGAAGCTGTATGAGGAGCAGCTGAGGTGACTCGGTCTGTTCAGCCTGGAGAAGAGGAGACTGAGGAGAGACCTCATTGCAGTCTATAACTTCCTTGTGAGGGGAAGAGGAGGGGCAGGCACTGATCTCTTCTCTGTGATGACCAGAGACAGGACCCAAGGGAATGTCCTGAAGTTGTGTCAGGGGAGGTTTCGGTTGGGCATTAGAAAAAGGTTCTTCACCCAGAGGGTAGTTAGATACTGGAACAGGCTCCTGAGGGAAGTGGTCACAGCACCAAACCTGACAGAGTTCAAGAAGCATTTGGATGATATTCTCAGGAACACAGTGGGACTCCTGGGAATTGGTGCAGGGCTGGGAGCTGAATTTGATGATCTGTTGGGTACCTTCCAACTCAGCATATTCTGTGATTCTGTGATTCTGTTGCCTTCAGGCAGGAGCAGTGCTGCTCCTCTTCCCACACCTGTGCTTGAGGCTGAGCTCTAGAAGAGGGTCAGAGACCTTTCACTGCCCCTTGAATGTGAGGAACCCTCCAGCCGTACCAGCACTCCACTTCATCCTGGGGAAATATGGGTTTTGGCTGTGCTCAAAGCTGTCCCAAGGGCCTCAGTGTTTAGCACTGTCTCTAGCCCCGTTTTGCCATGTGAGTGAGGAATGCAGAAGCAGTTTCTGTTGGGAGTCGTGGTGCAGAGAGCCTGGGCTCACAGTCTGCCCTGCGCCAAAAATCGCAGAGCTACGCGTTACGTGCAAGTTATTAAAGATTCTGCTTACTTTACAATGGTCTGTTAACAGCTCTAATGTCTTTAACATGTGCAGTCCATTGACTTTTAGGCAACATTTTATTGAAGTAACTGCCGTGGTTATTAGGCAGTAAGATTTACGCTTCATTTTCAGTCCTGGCTCTGGAAATCTGGAAAGAAAAGAAAAGAAAAAAAAAAAGAAGGAAGAGACGCAGAGGGATGACATCTACCAAGAGACAGGGAAGGTGCTGCTTGGGACAGCACTCACCATGCACCTGTGAGATACCATCCCCATATTCTCAAGGAAATGATTCCTTCAAACCAGGGGATGCTGAACAAACTGCTGACAGAAGAAACACACAGAGCAACCTCCTCCTTGGTGGAACTTCAGTACGAGTTGCTTTCTTTCCCCCTCTTGGTATGAAATAATATTTGCAGATGTGAACTGTGGGAGAGGTTTTGTGGCACATTTACATTGCAATGAGGTTTGCATTAAGGAACTGGCACTTGACTTTTGTTCGTTGAAGAATTAGTGTAAATCTTGAGCCTTCATAATCCATTGGCATGGGCGGCAAATGGAGTATTTCAATGCAATGCTGTGTGTTTCTACTGGCCGGGTTTTTTCAAGTCTCACATGTTGCATAAATCTCTTTTTAATGTGAAATGAAATGTTTAAAATAACTCATTAAGCAACAATGCTCAGATATTTTTTTTCTATCTGGAATTTTACGAGGTGTGTTTTTTCATTCCCTAAACTGCTTCTTTCAGTTTTGTCATTTTTCTGAGCCACCACTTAGAGCTGGCTGGTGCACCCAAGAGCTGCAACCGTTCTCTCACAACTTTGTAAAACCAGAGATAAGACATTTTTGTACATTTATGGTAAAACAGAGATTACAGCCTACTAGCTGGTCTTGGCCTGCTTTAGTTCCTTTGTTTTCAGAGATGTAATCTTTTCTTTTTCATCCCATCACCCATGTCTGAACTGATGGAAGATGATTGTCTGTCATACTCCAGGCTTAAGTTACTAGCCTCTCAGCTGCACAGAGGCCTTGAGAAATGCACTAATATATTCACAACAGGAGGAAACTGCCAACAGAAACAGATCCTGAACTGGTTTCCAAACAGGATGACAAAAAAAGTCCACTCGGACCACACACAATCCCTCTGCTTTGCATGTGGGTCCCATTGCACACACTCGCTTTGCCTTTGCTGTATAAACAGCAGACAACTGAACTCTTTATGGTGGTACATAAGAATGCCTCAGTTTTAATGAAATATTGCATTTAACTCACCACCTCAGAATTTGCCCCACTAGAAATCCCTATTTCTCATGAAGATGTTCTGTGCCCTTTGGAAAACACCACCCCAACCTCCTTTCAACAAAGTCCCCAAATTCCAGAGTGGGGCAAGGCACCTGCACACACATTATGTTTCCTACAGCTCTGAGGAAATCTTTGATCTTGAGTTGTTCTTATTTATATCACTGTGGCTAAAGCAAAGCAAAACCAAAACAAGTCCATATTGAACATATAGAATAAACCCAAATTGTTCTCTTTAAAGCAATGATTAATCAAGCTGTTTAGGAAAATATTGCTTTGATGATGTCATGTATTTAAGCCAGACAACTATCTGGAGGGAGAGGTTTTCAGCACAGGTCCTTTCTTCAGCATAAGAAATAAAAATCCTGGGAAAGCAAAATCAAATATCTGTGAAAAGGGATGGTGAATCTAAGGCACAGAGGCACAAACTGTAGAAGTCTGAAGTACCTGCAAAGCGTCTTTCTGGTTTAGACTAATTGTGAAAATACTCTGCCTTGTGCCATGCAAAGAAAAGTTTATTATGGACTGAAAATGCTTGACTGTTCTAAATTCCCAGCCTAATATGAAGCCTCTATAGGGGACTTTTCCAGCACTGGATAATAGCCTAGCCCAACACCTTTAATAAAATCAAGGTGACAGACCATGAAAACATTTGCTTCAACACTATAAGCAAATCTGATACTGTTGCTGAAAGATGCCTCAAGGCATCTGTACAAGTCTTCAAGAGAAGTGGTGGTGTGCTAGTGTGTGTGGGGGCTTCAGACCAGTGCCTCATGGACAGTGGCTGTAACTTTGAAATTTTAAACTGACTTCAAACACAAAGAACTGGGCTAGAATCCTATACAAAGATTACGGGTCAAAAATTGTCATTTAAGCACAAAATTTACTTTACCATTAAAATTAGAGTATTTTTTAATGCTTGATCACATGAGAGATGTGGTTTCATAAATTAACACTGGTAGAACATAAGGAGTCCAAGAAACAAGCATGAAATTATTTCACACAGCAGTTCACAACTCACACTTCATCAAACCCAACACTGCAAGTGTAAGATATGCAACTTCCCATCTAAGGAAAAAAAAGACTAAAAAAACCTAATACAGCTCACTTTTGTTACTTTCAAATGCTGTTTACCATATAAACAAGTAGAGCAGGTTTTGTAAATCCCCGGACAGGAAGCTGGCAATAATAAACCTTTAGCTGAATTCAGAGTTCTTTTGGGACAGGGGAGTTCTGTTTAGTTAAGCCTCCATTTTTGTGTTGAAATCTCGGTCAGATTTATTTTAAACAGCCTCTTTATTTTTCTGCCTTTTTCTTTCCCACATATTGCTCCCATCTTCAAAGCTCAGATATTTTATATGATTATACAAAAAGTTTTCAGAAAGATCTCTTCCCAGTTATTTTCTTTTCATGTAATTTCAATGAATGTCCCTCATCAGATAGTATCCCAGTCTATTGGCATTACATAGTAGAGGTGAGACTGACCGGACAAAATGCACACTGAAGCATATGAAATTCAACATTAAAAAATACTTCAAAAATTTATTTTAATTTTAAGCAAATTAGCAGTCAGAATTCCACTTATTTGTAAATGGTAGCTGGACACAATTTTTCCTAGTTCCCACCTTAAGGACCTGCACAAGTCTGATGGTCCTGAGAAATAGTTTAAAAGAAGAGGTTTCTCAGGGAAAACAAGGGGAGGGAGGATGGTGGACTGTTGAAATGGTACTAGAATTGTAGTTTTGCTTAAACAAGCCAACTTTCTATTTTTTTTTTTTTTTTTTTTTTTTTTTTTTTTTTTTTTTTTTTTTTTTTTTTTTTTCCAGTGAGACAAAAAAACTCCATGTAGTGTTTCAGAAGGAAAGGAGCAAAACAATAATCTGGTATGCCAAGTGCTAGACGTATAACATGTACTATTTAAGGATGGGTATTAAAAATGCTAATGCAGAATGTCCTTTTTAATCTCTTTCTAAGATTTTTATTAAAGAAAGGGTAGAAAAAAATTATTTTAAAAGATCTAAAATGCAGCTGAACTTTCTGTCTTGAGGCCATTATGAACTTAAAATTCAGCCATGTGTAGGAAAGTCCCACAAGACCTATAAACTCCTTAACTCCCTCTTAATCAGTTTTTTTGGAAGTTTTAAGAACTGCTTAAGTTTTGGGCTGCTCCTCTGTGCAGAGATAATGCGTCCCAGACAGAAGGTAAATTGCAGTAGGTAGACTTCCTCATCAGGAATGAAATTCATCATGTGACATAGCAATATTTCACATTTATTTCCAGTTTCTGGAAATCCCCTTTTCTTATTCTTTGAGCACTAAAAGCAAGATAATGAATGAGTGAGGAATCAGTTGTGTTACAGTGAGGAACTGTGAGCGTAACAGACTCCCTTTCAGGTTTGGTTTGAACAGCCCTGGATCATCTTTATGTAGAAAACCACGTTGTGTGCACAGACCCTGCCTGTCACCATCAGTGCCTGGTATCCTGAGGCAGGGGAAAGTGGGATGTGACTTTTAACATTTTGGGCATTGGAGACCCTCGGAGACCTGTTGCCTTCTCTGCTTACACCTCCCTGCACTCCAAAGAGCATGACTGCAGCATTAGCTACTTTGCCACTGGGCTTTCCTGCTCATGCCATGAAATCGTAGCTGTGGAAGGGGTTAAAGTGTATTTCCTGCTGCCTAAATCATGCTAAACATTTATAGCTGCTGGAGATGGGCACTCCTGTGTGGTACTCAGAGACTCAGATACTTTGGGACAGAGCTGCAAGTGCGTGAAGAAGTTAGGGAGCTCCATCCTTCCCTGTTATTTACTGAGGGTGTGCCTAGGTGTTTCTCCCACTTTCAAAGCAGAAAGTATAATATGGCCCTTAATATCTAAGATGCTGTAGGTTTTGTTCTGTGTTTTTAATTTAAAACATCATTCAAATGTTCTGCTCAAAGACTGTGTGTTAGAAGTGGATGTGGCTCTTTTTACCTTTGGAGCTCTGGTTACTTCTGCTCTCGCTCAATTTTCTGAAAATGAGAAGATGAAAAGAGAAATTTCATTTTAATATGAGGGAAACCCAGTTCAAGCATTTGAGCAGCTATGCCTCTTCCCTTAGCTTTTTAGAGGAGGTGTTTTATTTTTCCCTTCCACTGCTTTGTGGGGTCAGCAGGCACAAAGCACCTTGATCTGAATGCTGTGAGAAGTGGGGGCAAGGAGTCATTGTGACTGTCACTATTTTCATTCCTTTTAAAAATTTTATTATGGGTTGAAATGAGACAAGGAAGTTCCTGGGTCTGGTTTTAGGTCTTCATTCACTTGTTTATTATTTTGCTTAGCTTTGAAAACACAATATTAAAGCTGAAGTATGGCAGGGGTACTATCAATGTCTTTATCTATTTATTTTAAACTACCATTAACTCCTGCCCAGCACTGGGATTTTTAATGGCAAACAGTTCTGGCCAGCATCTAATGCAGATTATGAGAAAAGAATAAAATAAAAATAACAGCATTTTAATGTTTAGAAACACGTCAAGTCAAGCACACTCTTTCAAGTATTTTTTCCATTGAAGCTGCTGTGTGGATTTTAACATGTGACAAGCTCATTGCTGGGAGCAGCTGAAAAGCGCTGAAATGTAAGTGCCTGCGTGTGCTCACGGCAACAGTTCCTTGCACGTCAGGTCAGACCTCGTCTTTTAAAACCCTGCAAATACATATTTATTCACATATTGTTTCTGTTAAAAGTCCAAATGAGGCTTCAAGGTCTATAAGAAGAATATGTGCTGGGAATCCTATTTAAATGACTGTTTATAGGTACAGGCTGGAGAGGGAGTTTGGAAAAATCTGTATCTGTGTCAGTAACGGCATTATTTTGCAGTGCACTTCACGAAGAAAAAGGAACAGAAGGGAATGGAAATATTCTTTCAGTTGCAGACATCAACAGCAAAAATATTGCTCATAAACAATTATGTTGCCATAGCGAAAGGTCTAACGCAAAGTATTTTAAATGGGAGATATATTGCATGATTTACTCTCTTTTTTGTCAAAAATATACCATGTTATATGTACTGAAGTACATCTCATTTATTCATCAAAGGGATTTGCTCCACAGTTATACTGATATAAATGGTCTGAGGAATAGCTTTTTAAACTAATGAAAATCAGGTGTAACTTTAGGTTAAATACTTTTCCCCTGGAGTTATTTGCATTTATATTGCTGTAAGGAAAAAAAAAGGCATGGTTAAAACCCATGCAATTAAATAAGGTTCTTCATGCAATAATATTTTTTAAAAAATAATTTTCTTCTGTTAGTGTTGGTTTCTGACTTGCTTGGAGTTGGAGGGAGATTCTCCTGCATTTCCACCCACAGATGGGAGCTGGGAGCTGCCGAGAGAGGGACTGCGAGCGGGGGAAAACTGAACCATGTCAGAAGCTTTTTTTTAAGATTGCACTGAAAAAGTAGTCCTTGATTCCTGTTACCAAGTACTAAAATGACACTGAAATTCATGAAGCTTTTCAAATGTCTCACATGTTTTAGTCCAGGAACCAGGGCGGTGTTTACAGCTTGAGCTTTTGCCACTCTGTGTCCCAACAAATTTCTCCCAGCAATTGCAAACAAGGGAACAAAATTCTTTGCTTCATGTCTAAATAGGTTTAAAGTCGTTTTTGCTGCTTTTAAATGAGACTTCTAGAGACTCAATGCAGGCTTTTTCTCATACAAATATTTCTACAGACAATCTACACTAAAAAGTGAAATGTTAGCATCTTGAAGCAATCTCCTTTTTGCTCACTCAGTGTCAACATTTACAAAGGAAAAATTGCAATAATGTTGAAGATTACCCTTTATTCTCTAGCATCTGCATATAGGCTAAGAAACAACACCTGGCACTTAGCCAGTAGATGAAAGCCATAACACTGAGGCAGGGCAACCAAATGAATCTGCAAAATCATTTTACTAAGTAGTTTCTGCCTTAGTTCTTTTTACTATAACAAGATCTTACCAGGCAAAAAATGAAACAAAGAAATTACATAAGGAGTTTCCGTGAGAGATGAATTTATAGCTAATAAAGCCAATACAATTGCTATTTTTTTTCAGAGTTAGATTTGAAAATAAGTTCTTTTCAGTAAAATCTCTGGGAACATCACAATGCCAGGGAAATTGCAGGTAAACGAGTCACTCGACCTCATTCCCTCCTCTCACCATGTGGTGGCAGCCTAAGGCATGCGTTCACCAGGCATTTTCAACTTTGTGACCGCAGCCAGAAATACATATCCAAATGTCGCTCCGCTGGTGCTTTCCCACTGAAGGCAGCAAATGACTCGTTTGTTGAAATGCTGAGCCATATGTCCCATCTTCATTAGTACAGATTATTCTCTTTTAAAGAAAGGTGAGACAAAATTGAGAGATGAGATCAACATAGGCATAGCATCCAAAATCTGAAGACAATCTACTGAAATAATTCTGGAAGACCACTGACACAGCACCTTTGCTTTCCATTGTGGTTTGTTTGTACATTGACTGAAATCTTTGGACATGCTCATGAGCTGTTCCCTCTCTCCTTCCCCACCACACCCTGCTTTTTTCCATTTTTCCGTTTGCATGCAGTTTGGTTTTTATTCCCCCCACCCCCTCACCCCCTGCCCTGCCACCAAAATATTCCAGTTCAGTCCCAAACTACAAGCAAGTCTCCAGCCTTTGAAGTGGAGCAGACCTACTTTGTGTTCTGAGTTCTGTCCCTGTGCAGTTGCAAAGCAGACTGCATGATACTTTTGAGACTGCTCCCTTTATGTTTGTCTTAGGTTCCCTATGGAAACAGTTCATGGAATTCAAAAACAACAACAAAAGACAACCTCTCTTCAATTTTTCAACATCATGAAAAAATGTATGCCATCTTGCTTTAGATCTCAAATGTGTAGCGAGAGAGTAAATATTTTTAATTGAATCTGCTCATGACATGCTCATTTTGGGATGTCTGTGCATGTCACTCCTGCAATATCTTTGCCTCTGGCTATTCAGTTTTTCCTTTTTCCTTTTTCAGTCTCATCAGGCAAACTCACTGCCCCTGTTCATTTTTCCATCTGTGCAGCTTTTCTGTAAAGTTAATGCTCTTCTCCTATAAAACTTCCCCTTTCATAGC
The DNA here is from genome assembly GCF_003945595.2 of Pipra filicauda. Lineage (NCBI taxonomy): Eukaryota > Metazoa > Chordata > Aves > Passeriformes > Pipridae > Pipra > Pipra filicauda. Next base: position 1,450,108 of record NW_024104378.1, on the reverse strand, counting down.
CTACTAGAACCTATGTTAAATGTTCCTTAACTAAATGACATACATATTTGATTATTTGAATACCATTTCTGTGTTCTCCTAACAAATTCTATTTTAATTCCTTGAGTTCTCACCAGTGCTCACCTGAGCAAATTGAAATAGGTGACTACCCCTATCAATGTACTATCAGTTGATGGCCTGCTTAACTTGACCTCCTGCTTTATACTCATTAACAATAAAGTTAATCCTAATTTACACAGATGTACGCTGAACATTTCTTCTTGCCTTAATTCAGTACAAGCTGATTTAAACCATCTTCTGATATTTTTTTGCTCAGGGTGCATCACTCAGTTTCCATTCCACGTGACAATAATCATATCCAAACGGAAAAAGAATTAAGTAAATGTGATGTGCCGTGACACGCTATATCAGATGCTTTCCTAAAGTAAAGGAAGCCACCCACGGTTTCTGAACCCCTGCTAGGCACATCACCCCTTTCTTCCTTTGAAGCCAAGAAGCCAGACATGGATCCGTGGTGGAACTATCACGACTCCCAGCCCATCCTTGGTGCCAGGGTGGGCACTGCGTGCCTTGTCCCGCACCTTAATTTGTGGGTAGCTAACACAACCCAGTGATGATTGTGTGCATGTCCAGTGCCACAATGTGCCTAAATTGCAGGGTATTGGTGTTGGTATCTGCACAGCGTTAGTATTGCTTTTGGCTCAGCATGTGCCCACACTACTCCCTTGGTGCTCCAGACCCTACAGCAGATGCCACCATCATAGGTTTGTTAGCCTCAGTGAATGGAAGGGTCACGGAGGGGGCCATCCCTGGGGTCGTCAAAGTGGGAGAACCAGCTCTTCCTGGCAGCAAGGGGCTGAGGAGGGAAAGAGCTCCAGTTCCCACCTTGGTGACTCCGAAGTACCCACTGAAGGGAGCTCCGTGCTGTGCCATGCCTTGTATGCATGTGGCTCACCCTGCTCTGTACTTCCAGTAATTCAATCAGGACAGTCACGTCGTAACCATGTGGAGTCAGTTACCAAGTCACAGTGAATTACTGAGGAAAGGATTTCATAATTAAAAGGGACAATAAAACGAAGAGCTTTCCACAACAGTGGAGTCCAGAATTACAATTACGACATGTGGGCTTGGTTTAAGTCTGGGCAGCACCTCTTCAGAAGACAACCTGGTCCAGTTCTCCTCCCAGTAGCCTGCAGAAAGAAAGGGGTGACAAAGAAACAAACTGGAAAGCGAAGGTGGGAGGAAGATGTCACCTCTACCCTTGATGGTTAGAGAGGGAAAGACGTGCTCTGGAGTGATCAGATGGAAAGTAGGGACCAAGACTTGATATCAGGATTCAGAGAGGAGGAGAGGTGCATTTAGGAGAAAACACATCTGCGAGAAAGCACAAAAAAAAGCAATGCTAGCAGTGAACATTATGATCCAGCAAATCTACTGCTGGCCCTAGTGCCCACACCTACAGCACCCTGTGGAAGAGTTGTGTTTCAGGTACTGTCCGTCTTCTTGTACCACATCTATTGCTGTGCTATCCAAAAGCCTTTGTGCCAGCTGGCTTTGAGGCACCAAACTGAATGACTTTCCTGACAGGGTGAACAGCAACAGCAAAAACACATGAGCAGAGTTGGACTCAAGCTATCCTGCAACGATCTGCTTTATCCCTCAGTGCAGGTTGATGCCTTACCAAAATTTCCATGAGGGGACCATGCCAGGTCCTCACCCGTTCCTCCTTAATCTGTCCTATCGGGGCACATATGATTGCAGGCAAAGTGAAACCTGTTTGTACTGAGTCATATCTTCTTTTTAAAAAGAAAATCAAAAACCAAATCAAAACAAAAGAAACCACAAATACCAACCCAAAAAGTAGATTAGATGATGTTAGCTGCTTGCTTTACATGTGACATTCTTTGCTGACAGCTTGTGTATCCCTGTGTGTCATAGATATGGTCATCTGCTGTTCAGGACAGAATAGCTGGGACAGTTGTTCACCTCTGTTGGAGCTTCCATATGGAGTAGAGGACAGAGTATTATACAGATCAGGAGACTTACATTTTATCCACACCTTTCTTAATGATGAGGAAGTTAAGGTCTCTCAGTTACGTCTTCTAAAATACTTGGTAAAGTTATTTTTATAGGGGAATCTGAACTTCTTCAAACAAAAACCATTAATGGATAATTATTATTGTGATGCCCCTAGGCAGTCATGGGGTCCAGATACCTACACTTTATACTATAATAAAAATGCTGATTTTATGTGGTAACATCTGTTTGCTCCTTTGTTTCCTAGATTAAATGAAAACACTCATCTGAAATCCAAATCTGGAATTAATCCTCACTTTTGAGATGAAAAGGAGGTGAGTTGTCTCCTTATCTGATTATTAATCAACTGGGCAAAAGACCTGATTTGGCTCATTTCTTGATTTGCCTTGGAGCAATTCCTTGCAGGCGATAGTCCTTTCCACACTGTGAGAGACTGTCCTACTGAGTGGAAGACCTTATCTGTCTACAAAGACAATCATGGAAAGAGATGACCTCTGTAAAGTGCCAGCAATAAGTACTAAAATGTGCCCCTAGCAGACAAAGAAATAGGAAGAAAAGTGAGCTCAGCACTGCATTATTTTAACTGGAGAAAGATCCCAAATTTCAGAAGTTGGATTGTCACACTGGAGACTTGCATTTTCAGACCTTCTATGTTGGGATGAATATTGTACTCTAGTTCAACATTTGTTCCTCAGTCAAGTATCACTAACATTGTGTGAGTGAATAATTAACCTAATTACTTATTACCTTCTGCATTTTGTAACAATTGCTTTGTTGATAGTCTCTTACAGTTCTTAACCATTCCCAGTAGTTTCCTTGTAAAAGTGAAACAATTTTTCCTATATAATGAAACCTATTTACATCTTTCAGGGAACAATCAAAACATGCTTACATTGTGTAGACAGGGTTTTCCCCATGCAAACATATCAATGAATTATCCAGGTGGCTTACCTAAGACAAAAACATTAACAATAAAAAGATAAATAGAGTTGATTTCTGAACTGAATGCCAAGAATCTTACACGATGAAATCTCTCTCAAAATTCAGTTTAACTCAGTGTTGACTATTGCTCCTAATACTAGTGGGGGAAGTTCTACAATATTTAAAGCCTGAGGCATTTGAAAAAAATATTGGTTTCTAGACAACTAATAGAATAGAGCAAAATCTCCTCCTGCAGAACTTCCCAAGATATCCTAGTGATGTCAATGCCTTTCATCCACTGAAGTGGACCAAATTCATCTAGTGTATACCTGCACCCACTGCACTTTCTTTAAGAGCATCACAGGTAAATGTAGCCAAAGTGAAATACTACTAAAGGTTCACTTTGAAACCTGCAGATAGGACTGCCTGGCATGCACAACATAAAGCTTTGCTTCACATCTCAGTGAACATTGTCAAATACTGGCTGAGGTTCAGATTTATAATAAAACCAGAAACCAGGGAAATATTACACATCTTTAATGATTAAAGTCCTATTGTTGCTAGCTATTACAGAATCACAGAATATGCTAAGTTGGAAGGGACCCACAAAGATCATCAAGTCCAACTCCTGGCCCTGCACAGGACCATCCACTAGAGTCACCATGTGCCTGAGAGTATCATCCAAACACTTCTTGAACTCTGTCAGACTTGTGCTCTGACCTGGAGCTTCCTAGGGAGCCTGTTCCAGTATCTAACTACCCTCTGGGTGAAGAACCTTTTTTTAATGCCCAACCGAAACCTCCCCTGACACAACTTCAGGACATTCCCTTGGGTTCTGTCTCTGGTCATCACAGAGAAGAGATCAGTGCCTGCCCCTCCTCTTCCCCTCACAAGGAAGTTGTAGACTGCAATGAGGTCTCCCCTCAGTCTCCTCTTCTCCAGGCTGAACAGACCGAGTCACCTCAGCTGCTCCTCATACAGCTTCCCCTCAAGACCCTTCTCCATCTCCTTTGGACACTCTCTAAGAGCTTAATATCTTTCTTATATTGTGGTGCCCAAAACTGCACAAACATTCAAGGTGAGGCCTCACAGTGCGGAGCAGAGTGGGACAATCACCTCCCTCAACCAGCTGCTGATGCTTTGCCTGATGCTCCCAGGACACGCTTGGCCCTCCTGGCTACCAGGGCACTGCTGACTCATATTCAACTTCCCATCAACCAGGACCTCCGGTCCCTTTCCATAACACTGCTTTCCAGACTCTCATTCCCCAGACTGTATGTACATCCAGGGTTGCTCCATCCCATGAGCAGAATCCGACACTTTCCCTTGTTGAACTTCATATGGTTGGTGATTGCCCAGTCCTCTAATTTGTTGAGGTCTCTCTGCAGGGCCTCCCTGCATTTGTGGGAGTCAATAGGTCCTTTCAGACTTACTGAAATGAATGATAATATGCTGTCCTGACCCATTAGGACAATATTTAGAGTGTTAGTTGTATTAAAAGATATGCCATCTATTTCTCCACCCAACTGATGTAAGAATTCACATTGATTCTTTTAACACAAAGTTGCTGTTATCACACCTTAACAATTGAAAGTGATTACCTGTTTTTCCAGACACCCTGTGAAGCAATGCACTACCTTTAAATTCAGTTTTTAATAGCTGGTAATTCTAACATCTAAGTGAGAAAAAATGTATAGCAACATACATTTTTCTCCTTGATCTCATGGACGAGTGTTGTCTGAAGACTCTAAAACATTCAACAGTGCATCCTCTCCTGGATCAAAGAAAACTCACATCTGCCTCTCAGCTTGGCACAGTCATTTAAAACATCCTCTCCCCACCGGCTCCAGAAAACAACTCTGAGACAAAACCCATACACAAAAGCCACTAGAGTTTGTACAAATTAATTTTTGTTGGCGTTTAAAACAAATTCCATGGAACTGACCACAAATATTTGAAATCTCTCTCCTGGGTAATGGTAGCACAATGGGAGTGGAAAAGGAACAGCGCACACCTGGATATACAAACTTCCCAAATCAAAGGGTTAAAAACAAGGGATCATTTGTTCTTAAGGAATCCAAAAAACACATTCACCAAACAGCTGCCTGTGACTTGAAACAAAAGCTTTCAAATGGCAGGTTTTAATGTAAAAATATGAAATGAGAGGGAGGACAAAACATCTCTGATCCTCACATACCTTAAAGCTTTAAATCTCTATTTTTTTCTCTGCACCAGTAAGAGCACAAGCATTAAGTTTGTCTCCTTTCACCTGACAAGTTTGCCTACTTCTTTCAAACAACTGCAGCTGACAGACACTGACAGAGCTGAGCTACGGCAGCTTGCACCCGCTGCAGATAGAAGGATGTTAGTGCCTGGTTTGTGACCACTGTAGTTAAACACCTTAAAGCCTATAAGTAAACTTGTCTGTAAATCAAAAAGGCAGAGAGTTTTCTCATTTCATCAAGTGAAGTTTTAACTGTCTGCTGTCACCACAGCTGTCAACAGGATGCTTAACTGCTCTAATTGTCTAAGGGCTCATTCCCTCACCCTAACTAATTGTTTAGATCTGCTAATCTGCATCCATCATCTGTGAAGGAGCTAAGGCTGTTCTCATCTTCCAGTTTCTAGGAATCAGCTATAGTGATTCCTTAACAGGACCTACTACCCCGTTGCTAGCAATTGGGTCATGATGTCCTGTGAGCTAGTGAGGATAAGGAGGATAAAATCTGTTGGAGCAGTTATCCAAAGTGTGACTTATCAAGAAATAACAAGCACAGTAAACTGCTACAACCTGTAATGTTGAACCCAGCAAGGAATGGATAGGGGGACTATGTCAAAACTTTAAATTACCAGCTCTTACATAGATCTCACTGTATTTGTAATGGTGTGTGCTTTGTTAGTGTTAGGTATGAAAAATTAATGATGTGAGCATGCTTTGCTTCTGTATATCAAAACTTTTTTTTAAAATGATTCATTGCATTGCAAAGGACTTTCATCTCAACTTATTTATACAACTCTCCTACAGTGCATGGCACTTCATTCAGTCAAATATTTATCAAAATCCATTTATTTAAAGACCAATACTGTTTACATGTGTAATGTCATCATTTTATGTGGAGTTTTTTCCCTTTTATTTTTTTTTTACTACCCTTGGAATTAAGGCTTGGGAATCTTAAGGCTTTTCTGGTTATTCTACAGGAATTTCCCTTGAGTTTTCCAAGTATTTGTTGTAATTAATATTGAACTGAAATTATCTGAACTCTAAACAGAATTCTGTCTTAAGCAAGGCCCATCCACCGGCCAGCAAATCCCAGGTTGCTTCTGTTAGCAGTCACAAGTTACTTGCTGCTGGTCCTGCATTATTCTACCAGTTCAGACAAAAGGGTTGGTTGGGTCACAGAAAATTATTTTTGTGACCGTTAGTGTCAAGGTTTACTTACATCTTCCTTCAGATATTTCAGTCTGCCTAAACTTTAATTCTGATTCATCACTTATACCTATTACAAAGCTGGGATCCCTGCATGAAATTCATTGCAAATATTTGCTCTGGCTAATTGTCAAGTAACCTCTTTTCCCTTATTTCACCTGTTCTCTTTTGGACACTGTTTTCTGCTCTTGCTTGTCCTCGTTGCCTTCTTTCCTCTGGTTCAGATACCACAGCTTCCTTGAGTGCCTGACTGAGGATGATAAGCCAACCTGAAGAAGCCACATGAAGTCCCCTAGAGGGATGGAAAGGCTCTTGCCAGGCTGAGGAAACACATGAATGTTGTTTAAGGTCTTTTGCCTTTGACATTCTCTAGTTCCTCCAATTATGCATGTGCAAGCATTAAGGCAAAACCACAAGATACTTGTCATATCTGACACTCTTCTTTTACAGCCTCCTTTCCAGCAATTGGAAAGTCCTGCTCCAAGGAGCTTGCAATTTAGTTTATGTAGATATGTTGAGCATGTGAAGGAACCCAGACAATTCATAAAACCCAGTAGTGATGGGTTTCTCTGAAAGATTAAAGACTAAATAAAAAGAAATGTGGAGAGCAGGGAGAAAGAAGCTAGAACATTCCTGGTTTAGGAATGGGGAATGTAAATGCTTAAACCTCATACTTATAAACATTAAAAATTAGGGGAATTCTCTAAAGTAGTATTTAAAAGATTCCTCTATTGACAACCAAAACAGGTAAGGTTTGCTACATTTGCTTAAGTGAAAAAGACAACATAGGGTAAATGGGCTCCTAATCTCAGCACTTCAACTAAGTTCCTGAACTGTGATGGGATGACTTTTGCCCTAAGAGATTAACTGAATTGGTCTCACACAGGAAATCTATGGCAGAGCCAGGAAGCAACTTTACTGCAGAGCCTTACTTCTAAGACAGGACTCCATAAAATCAGTAGTCATCATAGCCAGGAGATGACCTGTTCTCTCCTGCGTTCACTGTTCCTCTGCAGACTTTTATTTTCAGGGGAAGTGATTAGAGAAAACTCTATGAGACCTCATTCCTCATTTTATAAATGTTCAAATCTTAATAAGGGTACAATTATGAGAAAGAAGGTTTTAAATGAGCCAAGTCTGTGCCAAATAGATGAAGGAATCTTTGAAGTGATCCCACCTTTGATTTATGTACTGGCTAAACCTTGAGTTTCAATCTAGATTTCCTCAGCAAATCTCTTAAATCAAAAGTTTCATTGCACTGCCTTTCAGGAATTAATCTGACTGTGAGACTAAGGGGAAAAATATTGTACCACAGAACAGTAAACTGCTGTAACTCTGAAGTTAAACTGAAACTAAAGAAAAACATGCTTTGCATTATTAGTATGATAGGGCTTTAGCCAGCCCGCAACTTCCTCCTGACTCTTGACCTGCACCCTTGTTCTCAGGAAGGTTTCTGATTTTGGCCAAATGTTCACTGAAATATGCCCTCTCTTCATGGCTGGAATCACAGGCTCCAATCAGCCCAATGTAAAGACAGAGCAGTATTTTAAATTAAACTTATCCAAATATTATTGGTATATTATGTTTCATAATTACTTTGGATCTTTTTTCTTCTTAATATAGAAATGTATTTTGGCTCTACGGCCGCACAGTCCCAACACCTCAGATATAATGGTTCTCATAGAGCCGGGAGGTGGTTGTTGGTCTCTTTTCTTTATTAACCCAGTTTAGCAGAGCATTTAAACAAGTGTTAAAACTCATCTCCCTTCAGGAAAATGCACAGGGTAAGCTGACCTCAGGGCAGTGAGCCCGGTGCTGAGGGCTAATGAGCTCTTTTTGAGCTACTATAATTGCATAGTTTCTGGAAAGTAAGAGAGTTGAGTTTGAGCTTTGCAAAGGCAGGACCTGAGCCCCAGTCTTTCCCTCCTGGGAGAGTGCCCTTACCATGAAGGCATGTGAAGCATGATCAGTGCTATTTGGAGTATGGGTGAGAAAGACCACTACAGGAGTAACCTACATTCCTAAATCTAGGCAAAACTTTTAAACCTTTAATCTTAGGCATGTTCATCCAGGATATAGAAAAGATTTCAGAAACAGCCTATCTGGGGGCCCTCAGCATGTCATGGGTGTCTCCAGCTCTTTACATTTATGAAACCCTTTTTTCCCGTCTTTCATCTCTGAAGTCTTGGCCCAGAGATGAGCTTTGCAGTCCCTCAATGGGTCTGATGCTCTGGTACCTAAGGTCCCCAGGAGCAAAGTGATGCTAATAACATTTGCAAACTAGTCACTTACCGAGATGAAGGCTACCATTTAGAAATTGAAGACTTGTATAATTCACAAAGCAAATAAAGACATTTTAAGTTGAATTTGAAAATTTTTCCGACTATATAACAAGTTAATAAGTCTTGCAATTGCCTCTATCAGTTTCCTGTGCCAGTCTTGACATCTGTAGTAAATGGCAAGAAATTTTATGGTGAATAGACCATCACTTGCCATTAATTCTAACCAACCGAAGGTTTAAAAAACTCATTGAAAAATAAAAAAGTCTGTATTTAAGAATGAGAAAAAACAACTTGCCTCCATCAGATGCAAGATCAGCTGAGGGAAGATACAGGTTTATTTCTGAGACAATCAAAGGGATGGTATGTTCAGTGAACCAGATGTCCTGTGCTTGGGTTGGTGGAGGAAAGAGGTATCAGCATAGGAAAGGTGGGTGAGTGCAAAGAGAAACAGTTTCTGTAGGAAATCCCAACCAGTCAGAGTCAACTTGACAAATGTATGTGTGTTAGGTATATATGGAGCAGCCGAAGCAGTAAAAGGTTGGCTTTTTTTCAGAAACTGAGTTGAAAATCGCCAGGCAGTGTTGTGCTGCTGATTTGGCATGAGTGCTGGCTGGTTTCCCTGGGAGAGGGTAGTTTGAATGGGCATGTGAAGAAATAGCAGAGAAGGAAAGGAATCAGCAGAGGCAGGGGACCTTCACAAAACATGACTGAATATTGCAGCTGTGCAGCCTTTGATCAGTAGTCAAACTGCAGAAACATTTTGTGCCATCGACTTGTGGGAATAAATGTTGAAGATGTCAAAAGAGCACAGTAACCTCCCTGGAGCATGCTATATCACCAGACAGAGGAATCCAACTTCTCTGTTTTATTAAATTCTACTTTCCTGTGAGCAGAGTGTCTCTTAAGGATTCCTTGATGCTGTTTCTCTTAGAATTGTATAAATGCAGTGAGATTTCTTTTCAAGTCTTCTCATATACCACCTGCTGCCTTCCAAACTGGTCAGTGTCCTCAGATGTTATTACTGTGAGAGAAACTATATAAGAAAAATGAAACACATAAGAAAAATGAAAAATTTGGGAGACATGATAGCTGGAGCAGTTTTGAGATACAAAGTTCTTCAGGTTGGTGGTAGTTTTATATTCAGGACTTCTTTGTGCAGGGCCTTCAGTTAGCTTTGCATGTTGTTTACATGCTTTTGATGTTATGTGTATTGCTGAGATGAGTGAGGAGTGTTATACAGTGTATTCATTCTTAACTTACTAGTGCCTGGATATAAGTTTCCATGACAAATTAGAAGGTTTGAATGACACGAAACTAGTTTTTTTTTTTAGATGTATTTGCACATATTTCCTTATGTTTTAATAGCAGCAAGTGTATTGATTACAGGGCCATTTTAGTGGCTTTCTTTTCCCATGTGCAAATCTAGCATTATTAATTGTAATGTATTTAAAAGGTACAGGGGAGTAGGGGAGAACCTCAGCTGTATTAGCCAGCAGTGTTTATGGGAGCTGTAGGTTCCAGTTGCCCTTGTAGCTCTGTTGTCTCTGGTGCTACTACGTGAGGAGTCAGGGAAAACTGTCTCACTTTTGAAAAATATGAGGAATTTCAAAGTGCTCTTGCCACAGCTCAGTTTAAAAAAAAAAAAAAAAAAGAGAGGAATTGAAACTCAAGAAGTCTTAACGCTCTTACCACCAACACAGGAACTGCTGTTTTGAAGGAGCACGTTCCTTGACAGTTGCAGGAGAGAAAAGGAGAGGAGCTGCCAGGGGCTGTTGCTTTTCTCTTGGTGTTCCCTGACAACATTTGGTGCATTTTTCTCATGAATCAGCAACACAGTGGTCCTAGACAGCAGTGGTGAGACTGCCTTACCTTTATAGAGCCGGTGTCTGTGAGGGTGGTGAGGCACTGGAACAGGATGCCCAGAGAAATTGCAGATGCTCCATCTCTGAAAGTGTTCAAAGCCAGGTTGGATGGAGCTCTGAACAACCTGATCCAGTGAAAGGTGCCCCTGCCCACAGCAGGGGGGTTGGAACTATTTGATCTTTAAGGTCCCTTCTAACCCTGACCATGCTATGATTCCAGGGAAGTGAAAACCCTAACCCAGAAGTCTTGTTACTTCATCTGCAGCTCTGCCTGCAGATACTGGCACATATCTGCAGATAGAGCTCATAAACAATCACCTGAGGTTAATTTTATTATCAATAAAAATAAGTCTGATCTATATCAGGTTACTTTCTTATTTTGGCCTACTTTGGCTTATTTCTGAGCAGCAAAAAAATCTACTAGTGGAAAGCCAAGAGGCCCTGATTTGATGAAGTATGCTCTGAACTCGCTGAAATCCATCCTGATTCTTCAGCACATGGATACTGGATGCAGAGAAGACTCTGTGATGGGCTGAGACACTGTCCTCAGGAATCTCAATGCTTTTAGCCAGGATGATCAACTTCATCACAAATCTGGGTGCTGGTGTGTTTCTTCTACATGATAGGTATCCAGGTTTGCCTGTGTCTGTCATAGCAGTTTATTTCTTATTACACTAGTAGCATAGCTCAGCGTAAATAAGCAAAGCCTTAGTTTCCTGGGAAAAATGATGCTTACATAGCACTTACAGTTCTCAAAGAACTTCTGTTCGATCTCCACACTAATGTGGTTTCACAAGGAGACTGAGATTATTTTATTGCCCCAGGATGCCAGGAAATTTTCATTTGACTTCCTCAGATCTCTAGGATAAAAGTGGAACAGTAAAAAAAAGAATTCCCTTTGCTGTCTTAGATTTCTGTTCTTCAGGAAAATATGTTATGTTTTCTAAGATCTGATATTCTATAGTTTATTTTTAACTTAGTGACAGTATTATTTTACTTTTTTTTTCCACAGAGGAATATCTTGCCCTTTGCTGCTTCCTGCTCCTGGCCTTTTTTATAGGCTTCTTTTTCTTTGTGGAGTGTAGATAATGCTTTTCACACTTCATTGATTTTATTCAGTGTATGTTTCCTGTCTTTTTAGAAGACAAAAGAGTCAATAACCCATAAAGTGCATAAAATATAACTATCATTAATAAACTGCCAAAAGAGCAATACGAGACCATTCGTTTTCCAGTGTTATGAGAACGGTTTGGTGTTGGTGAAAAAGTTACACCTTAGTAAGCTGTTAGCCAACAGGGGGTGTTTTTGAACAAAAAAACCCCAAAGCAAATCTACACCCCAGATTTTAGCCCAGTATGAATGTCAAGGGCAAATCTTTCCAAAAGCTTTACTCTCCTATTCAAACCAGGTTCAAATGGTATGGAAAGAATCAGGACCGGTTTGCCTCAGCATCACAGAAGCATTTATGACACTTGCTGCAGGAGTACCAGGCAGCAGGGAAATAATTTCTCCTGCCTCTTACTGCTCTTCCAGTCCCAGAGGACTTTCCTTTCCACTCTGATAGTAGTTTCTGCAAGAAGCAAGGACAGCTTGTTAGAAAGCAGCAAAAGCACCTCCAGGCAGAAGGGTGCGGGATAGGTCACTGCTCACTGCCTCAAGCCACTTGGAGGTGACATTGTGTTGCTAAGGTCTGTAGGTTCACAAGAAACACCATGAAAGCAGGACTTGTGTTTCGGAGGCAGCTTGGGAGAAAAGAATTAATACTGGAGGTTAAAAAACCTCCCAAAACCAAAACAAAAGACACTTAGAAGTTGAGTGATATAATTTTTGGAATCCTTACTGGTCACCACCATGCAAAACATCTGATTTCTTTCTGCTGCTAAACAACATTAAGAACACTATCCCATGTCAGCAACTACCGACATAAATCCACACTTATTCCATAATTGCTCAATCTGGTTAAAAACTATATTTAGCCTGACAAATGGTATTCTTACTTGTCAAGCTAAAGTCAGAAAGATCTTGGATCTCTTTGTGCCCTTCTCCCAAAAATCAATTCTTCATGGAAGTATTCATAGATGTACTGATTTCCTGTACTTTTGGAGGTGAATGTCTCCCAGCTGGCAGCAAGGAGAGGTTCATGGGCACTCTTTGGCTGTATGCTTGGGGTGTGAGAGCCTGGTAAAGCAAAGTGGGTGGCCTTTCTGCTGTTGGGGGTGGGTGAGAGAGGTGCTGGGTTGTGGGGTGATGGGTGCTTTTGACTATGAGCTTCAGTAGTCCCTGGCTGTTGGCCACAGATTTGCCCTTTGCTCCCACTCTTGATGTCAACTCAGCCCTGGACATCCTTGGATCACAACTCAGTTGTGTTTGGATGCTGAGGAGCAGGAGCCTTCTCTGTGTCTGTTCCCATCAACTGAGAAATGCACAGAGGTCCTCGGGATGAGATTAGCAGAAGTAGTCATGGCTGTCTTTAATTCCCTTCCAAGTTAAATCATTTGCCATTGGCCCCATCAGGCCTGGAGTTAGCTCAGTCAGGAGCGTTTCTAACAGCCCTGCTCACAGGCTACAGACAGAGGCTTTCAGCTTAATACAGCCAAAAAGGCTTGCAGGTCAGTTTCTTTTACAAAACCACTTTTTATTGACTTAAACATTCTCCTACAGCTACACTGTGCTCCTGTGTGGTCACCTATCTTGTGTCACAGCCCAGACCAGAACAAATGATGAATAGCGAGCTTGGAAGAGAAACATTCTATTCCCTACTACATGCCAGAGCCCTTCCCCCATCCCTCCTGCAACAGCATGGTGAAGAAGATGAAACCTCTGGGACACAGACTTGTCTCTCTAGGTGTTTTCTACATCATTGTGTGTTGTCCCATTTCAAACATCCATATTTGTTAATATAGTAATATATTGAGTCAACATCTGGACTTTTGCAAAGACATGTGAGACCAAGATCTTAGGTTGTAAGAAGGAAATAGAAAGGTGTATCTGTGAGTCACATGCATTCTCTCCTGCTTGTTTTTTGTCTAGTTTAGATTTTATAATTTTTTTACCTTTTGTATTGCCCCTTTTCTCAAAATGTTTGATGGATTAATTACGGATAAAAACTGAACTGTAATACTAAAAATTCTGTCTGTGTTTTCACAAGCCTTTCAGAGATTAAGTTGAACAAGAAATGAAAGTCTTGAGCTTTGCCCTCCTACGAGCATGATCCCACCATACCTAAAATCCATGTCAGGCACTAACTCAAATTTGATTCCTCTGTGCATCTCTTGTTTGTGTACGGAAGCGTCTGGATAATCTCCTGTCTCCATCCAGATTTAGTAGCAAAGTGCTGCTGTGGGACTTCTCACTGTAACACCAAGACTTCCTGCATGTATTCTATTCTATTGATTTCACTGAAATTCCTTTATAAATTAATTTCATTTCTCTGTTTTTAAGATACGTTACCAGTGTATTTATTTGGTATTGCTAAAGGAACTCTATACAAAAATTTTTGGCAGTAAGACTGATAGAACCTAATATATTACTTACCAAACTGTTTAAAGATAATATTACTTCTCAAAGGAGTAGACTTCTTCCAGGCAGCACCTTTTGCCCAGTGATCTTGTTATCCAAACAAGTCTTTGGCTTTGAAATGAAAATGGTTTCTTCTAAACAGCTGTATTAGGATTTCCATGAGCCCCAAAAAATCTATCCCTCAATTCTTTATGAAGGAGTTGAGATCAGCATGTTGCATTTCTCAAGTACTGGGTTTGCTTCTGCATTTTAGTTTTGGGTTTCTTTACTTAGTTAAAAAAAAGAAGCATTTCACTGTACAGATGAAAGAACTATAAAGCAGGTACAGTACAAAGTAGGCAAAAATAGCTTGATATTGTAATCAGTTATCTATTTTGACTATTATGTGGTTTTAAAATGATAGACAAAAGATCTCTCCTGTGCCAGATAAACTTCCATCAGAGGAGGCTAAAATCTTACTCGGTTATGGTATTAAGTATTACATTACTTTCTCATGTTAACATTTGTTCAGACATGTGTTCTTTTCCTTCAAATCTTGTCAGACTTCTTATGCCATTTTTATAAGACAGCCTTGACTCTGCACTAAACCATACCACTAACACGTTACTTAATCTAACTGGCACATTGTAAAATTTTACACATGCGCTCATCCAGATAATTACACAATTAATTTTCACTTAGTACAGCTGAAACGGGGATAATGAAATTTCCACTGGTGTACTGTTACGTCCGGGTGTTAGAGGTCAGCTTCCTGTTTGGATAAGGGTGAGTTTAAAGAGGATTTCTGACAGTCTCCTTACTTCAACTGAGTCTAAAAACACTGCAATGGAATTTCAATTTACAGCTAAGTTCAATGGAAGGAGCAGATGTTGGGAGTGTGCCACTACCATTCTGGGAGCCCTTTCTATGCAGGTGTAGTCAAAAGTCAATGTCCTTCATCCCACTCTTCGCATGAAGACAGAGTTTAGAGTTAAGCTGACACTTGATATTAATTTCTGCAATGAACTGTAGCTGCTCAGTGCTTTGTAGAACTATCCCCAGCATGAACAGTCATGGAAACTTTTCCTCTCTTGCAGTTTTGGCATTTTCAAGGGCACACACAGGTGACAAGACTGAGGCTCTTCCCCCGAGGATGTGTGGTAGGAAAATCACCACAATATAACACGACCAGAAAGAACTGAAACAAACGTCCTCATCTTTGACAAGACCCCTGCTTTGGCAGTATAGAGTACATAGTGGCATATAAAACCAACAATGCTTTGGTATTGAAATGCAGATTTTGAGACCTTAAAATAACAATGTTTCTGATGGTTCCTCATCTAAGCTGGAATAACAAGTTCAGTTTATTGTGCCTACACATGCATATTTGCTGTCACACACCTTTACTGTCCATAGATCCCCTCAGCAGACATGCTCCTAAATGCAGAGCTTTACTTTTTCTGATCCCTACCATCTCAGACAGCTGACCTTAGCTGCAAGTCACATTGGGCAGGTGACAAATCTCCCAAACACCAACTGTGCCATGTAAGCAATGGCCCAAGGTGGAAAGGAGTGCAAAGCCAGGCTCAGCTTTCGAACCAGCCTGTCCATGGTTTACACTGATGCACAGGACTGACTGACCTGCAAGAAGAGCAAAGTTTTTTAAGAGGTACTGGAGCTCAGAGCCACAGGGACACAGCTTTCACTCTCACCAGGTTTCCACAACGCTGGCAGAGGCAGGAGGCTGGTCAGAGATGGCTCTGGCCAGATCTGGGTAACTCACCCTGCCTTGGTGCCAGCCCCAAGTCAAGTCTTTCCATCTCATAGCCAAATAACAGTAATGCTAACATTTCCATCAGTATCATGGACTACAGGATTAGGTCCTAAGGGCAGAACACGGTCAGCTGTCAATGAGTGCGTAATATGTCAGAGCACATCTCTTGTGAACAGCAACTTCTTGTGATGTGTATTTCCGTGCTGCTACTAGGTCATGATCATGGGCTGCATCTTCACCAACTTCGAATAATGTGGAAGAAAATAATTGCAGAAAAGACTGTTCACACAATGATGTTTACACAGTCATTGATTTTGTGCATTTCTTCTTTCTCTTTCTGTCTAGCTTCTTCAACAGGTTTTATACCATGCAGTTCAGAAAGTACTAGCACTTCTTATGGTAGGCCTTGTTTCTTCATTCCCTTCTTTTCTTTATTTTAATCTCTTTTAAGTTTTGTTTGGTTTTTTTAAACTCATTTAGAAGTCCTGCTTTATTCAAAACTTCAAGTTTCATGCTGTTTTCCTCTATTTCAGTCTCTTTGATGCCTTAAACATACTTCACATTTTTTTAAGGCATCAAAGTGTCTGAAATTATATGCTCTCCTTCCTCAAGTAGCAAAAGATGTAACTAATAAAATCCCTCCTCTGTAGACCACACCTTATGTTATCAGTGCCTAGAGACCAGCTTCAGACACCTGGAGCTACAGATGGATGCACTATATAAACTCTGACTATAAGACATGTCTACACATTTATAAAGAAACGTGGAAAACCTCCAAAACAGATATTTCAAAAGAAGAATAAAAATTCAGTTTTACTGATCCATTGGGAAAAAAGACACCTGAATTGAGTTTAGTAAAGATCCATAGACAGTCTTTGCATCTCCTTTCAACATCAAGGGTTACTCTGACAGGAAAGGCCATGTATATGTTTTACAAAAGGAAGGAGATGATATACTGCACAACAGACATTGCTGTTTGTTGTTAGTCCTGTCTCAGAGTGCAAAGCTTCAAGTGAAATCCATATGTATGACATTAATTGGGTGATCAAGAATATACATATTGACCTCCAAACAAATACAAGCAATGCTTTTGTTACTGAAGTTTGGTATTATTACCAAACTTGATGGTGTTGCTAACTTAGAAAATGTAAATTGTATTTCTAAGCTAGTAATTAAACATAAAAAATACACCATAGAAAATGTACAAAAATACACGATAGAAAATGTGTGTGTTAAGAAAGAATACAAAAATACTTCTTTTTCATTTTCAGATTTGACCACCTTAATTCCAAAAGGGAAACATTTTCAGAAAACACAATTTTTTGATCTAATGTTTTTGTTCTAATATTTGTTCTAATGCTCTAGGCATTAGAAATGGTATCTTTTTTCAAGAAAACCAGCAATATCAAATTAAAATTATACAACACAATCATCACTTTCTCTTGTAGAAATTAATAATATAGTAATGAACAATGTAGTAATAGTAGTAATGTAGTAACAAGTAATATTATAGTGATATAGTATATGCACCCTTCCAATAGTCTACATTTTCTTCCCTAATGAACAGCATCTTTCCTATTTTCATTATACATTCATCAAAAACACATTGTCTGCAGCTACTTAGGATTTGCAGAGCTGGCTGCAACAATTTTTGCATTGAATACCAGGTGTGAGCCCAAGGCCTTGCCTTTGGTCAGTGATCCCACCAGGCTGCTGCTGTGCACTGATGTGCTGCAGTCACCTCTCTGCAAACAGGGATGCCCTCAGTGGGGAGGCAGCGATGGGCTGCCCTGTCCCACAGCTGAGGGGGAAGAAAAGCGCAGAGGCCTGTCCTCTACTCTCTCCACTTGAGATTGTCTTGCCTGACAACATAACTCACTTTGTGAGTTTCAAGGAACCCAGAAGTACCTTGGATGGAGCCAGGAAGCACATTTGGAAGGAAGAGTAATCTGAAATGTGAACTAGCCCCTGCTACGCTGCACACCCCTCACCCCATCTTGTACCCTTCAGAGTGAGAGGCTACCACAGCAGTTCTCGTGATTGGTTTATAAGCTTACTTTTAATGATATTATCGATTTCTTTGAGTACTATCTACAGTTAACAGCCCTATTCTTAACACATCTCTGAGCTATGATTTGCTAGTGAAGAAACAGAACTTTTCCATCTTGGGATTTTAAGGCTCTGGGACATGATAAGACTTTGATTAGCAGGTGAATTTAGGCACAAACCTGGGTTACATGTACAGGTTCCACATGGTCAGGATAACTTATTTCCACAGTTAGCAGGTATTTCCAAAAGCATGTGTTCTATTGTTCTCTGAGTAACCTTCATTTCTTCAAAAATTTCAGTTTGAAAAAAAATATTTTCATTTACTCTGTAATATTTTTTTTACGTTGTTGTTCTTTTTGAACTGATGTGAAATAGAGGATCACTTCCATTTTAATTCATTACTATAATCGCTGCTCAGTCATCTTTCTTGCTTCCCAGGTTTCTGTTCTACATAACTGGCTGTGTATTGCCTTGACCATCTTCTGCCACAAACTACGCTTCAGCAGATGCTCAGCATGGGAGTCAGAAGTCCACCCACTGTTTCAAGCACCCAGTCAGTGGAGAAAGATAGGCTGGGCTGAGAGGGAATTATTTCTTCTTAGGATAATTAATTAAAATAAGGAAAGAATTATCCCCCTGAGTTTTCTATCAATCAAACTGAGACCTCAAAACAGTATGTCCCACCAGCAGCCTAAACTTAGAGGGCTAATTTCCAGTGAGATATATCCCACTGTTATGCATCCATCTTTTTTTACCTTATCTTCTTAGCTTTACTAGTTTCTCCCTATGGCTCCTTAAAAGCCCCTGCACAGATATCGTCTCCATTCCCACTTCTGCAAATGATCTTTTGTTTAAGGCTGCTACACCTCACACATGGTTTAAAAGGCAAAATGGACTACAGCTTTCCAGTCATTCATACAGCAGGTATACTGTCCTTCTGAGAGTTTCTTTAACATTTCTTGCTTTCAGTTCGGGAAGTTCCTATACACAGATGCAGCTTAATGGTATCTGTAACAAATTGCTATCTATTTTAACAGGTGCTCCTCCTGTTGCTCTGCTGCTTCAGAGTTCATTCCTCCTCTTTCTCAGGCATTTAGTAGATGTGCTGATAAAGCTACAATCTTCTGCTAGGCAGACTATTTAATGGGGACAAATTGTGCGATCATAACAAAAAACAGTAGTTATACGTTGATTGAGACTACTTCACTCACGACAGATTGTCTATGTTTATATCTCTATTTCTGGTTACAAATACATCTTTCTTATTTTTCTGACTTGCCCAGATTTTAGAAGTCTGTTATTTCTGGCATTCTGATGTCTCTGTGTTTCTCTACAGCTTTACCTTTTATTTTCTTTTTGTTTCTTTTTTTATTTTTTCAGTGTATTTGGTGGTTGGGGTTTTTTTGTTTATTTGGGTTTTTGGTTTAATTTTTTTTTAGGGAATTCTCTTCTCTCTTCTCTCTTCTCTCTTCTCTCTTCTCTCTTCTCTCTTCTCTCTTCTCTCTTCTCTCTTCTCTCTTCTCTCTTCTCTCTTCTCTCTTCTCTCTTCTCTCTTCTCTCTTCTCTCTTCTCTCCTCTCTCCTCTCTTCTCTCTCTTCTCTCTTCTCTCTTCTCTTCTGCCCTTTAGTCTGGCAGTCCTGGAGCAGGTCTATGTGTGAAATTCTCTAATAATGCATTGATTGCATCACTTTTCAACTTTGTTTTCCTCCCAAGGCTTAGAATAAGCTTTGACTTTCTTTCTGATATTTTAAAGAAACCTACAAGATAATAAAACTCACATTCTCCATCTATGGCCATTTATGGACTACATCATGGCATTTAGCCAGTGACCATCATGAAAGGCTATAAGAAAGCTCCTTCCCTGAAGAGCTGTCAGTGAGGCTGTCTTTGCAGGACCACCTTGTGCTCTTCTGGACCTTGATAAATGGATGTGGAGAATGGAGAATACTGGATGTTGCAGAAAAAAAGTGGGAGAGAAAATGTCACCCCAGGTGTCCACAAAAATTATAGCTCCCAGTGCAGAATGGCAATTCTCCCTGCAACATAAGGAAAACTTGTGGAGGAAAAATTGTTGCCATTCCTCTTGGACAACTCAACCCAGCTAAATTATCAAAATTTCAAATGCTTAAAGTACACTGTGTGAATTTTATGGTGCTTTCTGACACACAAATCTCAGGAACAGCCACAACATATTTTTGGCATTGTAGTAGTTTGAGTCCCTCTCTTTTTTTTAAGCAAACTTCTGTTAGGAGAATAACGTGAGATCCTTCTGTTCTCTCTATAAAAGCAAAACTTCCACTAAGCACACCTGAACATCAGCCACAACTTTGTCTATATCCTGACAGCTGGCTTCTGTTTGCACTTTTTCAGGAGTTTTAGCTGACTGCAGCACTGATATCCCTTCTGACCATCCCACTGGAGGCATGCTATCATGGGTAGAAGATCTTTTCCTGGCTACTGTGAACAGCAAACTGCTGGATTTCAGACCTGCATCACCTGGACTTGTCAGTAGTTGGGACCTCAGAAGATATGGTTAATGTGCATTTGAGCAGACATGTTGAGGGATCCTTGGCACCACCACATCCCCAGGTCCAGGCCATTGTGTCTGACTTCTGGGGAACAGAGGGCTGCTGTATCCAATGCTCAGGAAAGTCAGGCAGGCTGGCTACATGGAATATAGAGGTACAAGTAGCAAGCATCACTCATTTTCTTATGACAGGAAACAAATATTTGCCAAAACCACCTCTGCAACTAAGGAGCATTTTCTCTAAATCTCCCTCCCAGTGCTGCAAATGACTGGATGAGTCATGAGTGATGGGGCAAAGAGAAAGTCCCATAAGTGCCTGCTCTTCTCTCATGACTCTTATCTTCTCCCCTAGACTTTTCTTTTGGGTAGCATTGGAGGCAGACTGCTGGCTCAGATGGACTGTTGGTTCAATGTGGTACAGCTAACTCATGTTCTCAAGGGAACAGCACAGATAGTATCCTCCTGTGGTGAGCATTCTGCTTCTGATATATATCAACACATTTTTATGCTACTTTTAGGCATAAGCCCGCCATCTAAAACACTATCAGATCTAAAAATGGGTTTACTTTGAACAGACATCTGCAACTCTTCTCTTACTGCATAGACGTGGCATTGGGGGAAAAAAGTTACAAGATTTTCTGAGTATTCATTCTTGAAAGACTCAATTTTTTTTCTGAACCACAATTTAGTTTACATATCTAAATGTGGTCAGTCGATGTTTGTCATAAGAATGTGGAATACTTTGAGTGTAAATTAACAGTTTTACCTTTACTTAGTGAGAAAAACTGCTCATTACTCCCAAGTAATTTATGAACAATATTATTATATGAACAAAAAAAAAATGTAATGTAATCTGGCATTTATGACTTCCACAAAACATCAGTTGCTAAAGCAAGAAAACAACGAAAATACGCCTTTTATTCACAAAAATCCTTAAACTAATAAGCATGTTCCTAATATTAAAATCAAGTCAGAGATCCTATTGACTTTCATTATGTATAATTTATGACACTTAGATGTAGTTTAATAAGGTCATAAAAATGTCAGTTGTGGTATCTCATAATACTTTTTATAAACTGATTTTACAGTCTACCCTTTGTTCCAAAGTTCAAAGTGACAACTGAAATGCACAGGTTGCCCAGGGGTTCAGACTTTTGCCAGAAATACTGACTGGTGAATACCTTAATTTCTAATATATCTATATATTTTTCCAAAATCTTGGTAATTGTGGGGAACATTCCTTTCCTCTAGATGTGCCAAAGCTGATATTTTTCAATTTAAAGAAAAATATCAATAATTCAGTAGAAGGAACACATTTTATTGCTATACACTTTTTTCTTTGCTTTTTTTTTTATATGATATGAAATGAAAACTGTGCAACATTTATTCCTAAGCAGGTCAAATTCAAACAATACTTCTAAGTGCTGTTACAATAGTGGCATTATATTGTCCCTTGTCAGCTTTCAATTACTTCATCCACCTAGCTGATCACTGACTTATTTCCTGGCTTAGGTAAATAGGACTTTTGGTGCACTTCCCTTAAGTCATTTCAGAGAAGATAAATTAAATAATGATTGCAATTTAATATTGTGATAGTGCTAAAATATTTCCTTCAAGGTTCAAGTTTGACCACAAGTTTCCAATAATATACTTTTTTTCACTTGCTAGCTCAAACCTGAGGTTTTATTAAATTCTACAGCTGCAGTCAGTATTTATGTTTTCATCTAGCAAATTGGACATTTTAAATAATAAAGAGCATGAAGTTATATATATAAACAGATGACACTTGCAATTCATTTAAGGTGGAAACTTTATTTAAAATTAATAAAATTCTGCACAATATGGCACAGACGTCCAAATTCTTAGTTCATTATACTGAAGTAAATCTGGGGAAAATCCACTGACTTTATTGAGGTCATTCCAGGACCATAGCCAAATACTCAAAACCTCAGCTGGGTGTATACTCCTAAGGGATGCAGAACCTTCTGTGCACAGGGCCTTCAGTGTGCAGAGGCTGGTCCATCCAAGGAAAGATGCTTTCAAAGAAGGGGTTAAACTTTCTTGATACACTGGGAATTGAGACATTAGAGGAGACTTTGCGGTGAAGATCTCGGTTTCATGGCTGACCTTCTGCAGGGGAAACTGAGGACTGAAGAGGAGGTAAAAACCTGAAATACAGCTTTAGAGGTGTGTGCTGGAACAGTCCTCTTCTCTGCAGATAGACACAGTCCTCATTTCACTTTGTCTTTGCACTTTGATGATTCAGCTGCATGTTCTCTTCAGGAGAACAAACTAATAAGCAATAAAGTATATAATGTATGCCATTTGCAGATAAATTTGGTGTGGAGTTCTCATTTTTCACTTTTCAATTGTTAATATCCTCCACTATTTATACTGTTTCTGACCATGTGTACACTGAAGCACATCACTGCTGCTTTGGAGTAGAGGAGTTCTGCAAATGATACATCTCCATGTAGAGTAGCTGCTCAAGGGGCAAGAATGGACCCATGTTGAGAAATTCCTCTTACTTTTCTTCCAGTGACTCCACAATGTCTTGCCTTTGCTGTGATGATAGCTGTGTTTACTTGTTCTGACCTTGTGTGTGATAGCTTGTACGATAGGTTCATCTCAGATGTTAGCTGTAGTTTTCCAAGAGGGAAATTCCAAAATAGTGATTTCAACCCAGTGCCCCAAAGAAACACTTTAGTATCAATGTGTTGGGTTAACTAACTCAGGCAGACAAAAGATTTGTTGCAGATGAAGTTCCTAGGGAGACAAATTGCTACGGGTCCTGTTCCTTACAGGAACTTATAGGATGATGCTTAAGGACAAAACATCATCCTAATGTGCTGACGTTATGTAAGCTCAGCAGTAGGCTCTCCCCACTCTCAGAAGCCTGCAGTAGTCACGGACCAGTCAGAGGTGAGTGAGGACAGGGTGATACTAGTGACAGGACAGCAGCAGCTGCTCACTGACAGGTTGAGCAAGGAAAGAGCATAGCTTAGGTCTTCTCCTTTCAGACGTTTTTTTCCTATGAAGGCATCTGTGGGGAAAGCACACCACCGAGCAAAGGGAGATTCACCCTACAGCTGGTCTTTGAACTCTGCTATTTCTGAAAACCACAAAGTCTTCCACTGGTTTTAGAAATGGTGATTAAATAAATAAATAAATAATAAAAAAAAACCCCTATCACCTTTTCCTGGGAATATAACACCAGTCTTACAGCTGATCGGATCTCTCCCCTTCCCAGTGTCCTGCAGGAAATTCTGACTTTATTTTTCTTTCTTTAAGATACTAACTTTAAAAACAAAAAGTAAAGGAATCCCAAATTCAAGTCACAAAGAAGCAGTTCAACAATACATAATGCAAATGATTCCAGCAGATTTGCAAGTAGGAGGCTAAAATAAGACAGAAGACTAAAATAAGATAGAAAATAGCAGAGAAAATTCTGGTATTTACATGGATACAGGCTTTCTACTCATGCTACTGTAGAAGTAGGAACATAAACTAATATTTAAGTGTGTTGGGCCAAGCTCAGGCCTGAAATAGTTATATTCTGAGTGTCTAATAGTGGAGTAAATCTTGGAGATATTTGACATATGAGTAAGGAAACACCATGTATGAAGGAGATCTTCACCAGGCTGACCAAGCTGAAGGTCGATTGGGTAGCAGTAGAGGAGAGGACCTGGACTTCAGCTTTTGCAAGCATAGTCATATCTCATACTTGGAAACTTCAGGTCATTCTCCTTGTCCTCCCCTTCAGAGGATTCTGGGAATCCTGCCTCATCTCTCTGCTCTGCACAGGGGACACATGCAGAGAAATGGTAGAGACAGAGGACACGCAAAGATAGTAGACTTCCTCTTCCTAAGAAAGTAAAATTATTTTTGGGGATAAAGCAGTTAGGCATTTCTTCTTGACATGGTCTGCCTTGATGGCCAGAGTGCATATCCTAACCTCTTCTCCAGGGCACAGGTACCCTTTCAGTTGGTAATAAAAGTCTCTGTGAAAGAACTGACCTTCAATTTTTCAGAAAGACTGTGAGAGAAACAAGAAAGGCAGTTGAACTTCAAGAGAGATTTTCCTCTGTCAAACAAACTCCAAGAGGAGCTATGCACGCATAAAATACCTCTCTGCTATCATTTCCACTGACTCCTTTGGGAAGATTCAGCATTTTGCAGCCAAAGACCCATGATCAGCAAAGCATATGGCCTGCTAACTTTCCATTTGAAGTCTAAATTCCAACTGAAATCAGTGGGGAGTTTAAACAGGAGTTGGGAGATTCAGTATCTTCCTGAGCATTGGCCACCAATATCAGTGCACTGCTTAACTCATAAACTATATTTACAATTATTGCTCATGTTCATCCACTGACACATTTCAGGTGCTTATAGATGCTTCTAATAGTATGTCGTAAATCACCCTAAAGAGCTGGGATACAATTTTTAGAGTTCAGATGGGAATACTCACTAGATATGTGTGTTTGCAGGATAAGGACCTATTTTCCAGAACAGGTGCTTAAATGAAATCATGAAGTCATTATAGTTGAGCAACTTAATACAGAGAAAAAACTCACATTATTCTAGTGCTTATAGGGCCCTGGCAAAAGTGATTAAATTAAAAACTTGAGAACTTATTAGGTAAGAGGATTAAATTTGGCATTTCACTTGGAGAGCATTTTGTGGATCTGGGGAAGAAAAATATTTTATTTTTGTGCATATATAGGTCTTTTTTTGCCACCTGGAAAAGTTGCATGGTTTTGACAACACTTCCACTTTTTTTCTCCTTTTCAGTTTGCTCCTTTTCTATACTGCAGACCTCTTCAGTGCCATGAAAATCAGGGTTTGATCTTGAAACAGGCATGTGTTCAGGAAGGTACAAAATGTCTCTTGGAAAGGCAATATAGTGCACCCTTTGTGGTCGAGAGTGTGGGAAACTCCATTCGGTTCATTTTCCTGACAGAAGCACTGAACCACATTAACACAGAAGGAAGACGTAGAAAACATTCAATGGTACTGCAACGCTTTGTTTATTCTTAGCTAAGCCTACATGGCTTCCAAATGAGCCCACTATGCAACGTGACTACATAAGGTTAACTGCTGGGTACATTAAGCAAAATACTCTCTCTTAGATGCTTGTTTAAGTCATCATTTCTGATCATTTATCAGACTTAATGTGTTACAGCAGACTGCAGGTCACAATGTGTCATTTCCAAAAGAACTTTGACTTTTCCCATTCCAGGGTCAGGAGCCGGTAATGTTTAGCTGAAATGACTGCATTACACTTCATACCTTCCAGTATATCCAGAGGCTTTGGAGAGCCATTCTTGATAGACCAAGGCGCTGGCTCCAGGTATTTGGGTATTAAAATCTGAGGAATTGCTTAAGCATAGGGATTCAACTGAGATTGAAGTTGGCTGCAAAAAAAAGCCCACTTCATTTGTTGTGAAAAGACTGTGAGAGGTACAGGAAAGATAATTATTTTTCCAAACTGATAGTGGGAGTTCTCTCTGGAGAGAAAAAGCAAAACCAAGGACACACATGCCCCTACCCCATGAAGGTTATTTACATGGAATTTAAGAACAAATTGAAAAAGCTTGGGGTTCAATTTTTAACACTCTATGTGAGCATTTTCCCAGTTCAAGGTAAAACAATAGGGCTATTTATCTGGTGAATTCTACAGCTAAGCAAATTGTTTACGGCAAAAAAAGTTTGTTCAATGACTTTTACTCTCCTTTTTTAATCTAGGAAGTATGTACATTTTTCAGGTCTATGATTTTTTTAACAGGCTTAGGTTACACTGGTGGGGATTGGACAAGGGGTAAGATGGGAATGAATATTTTCTGTTGTCTGCCATTTCCTTTTTATGTGCTGGGCTACAGTCTGTTTTCAGCTGCATTTGTGGCTCCATAGTAGACAGAGTAAGACGAGTGACTGTATTAAAAACATAAATCACAGAACTAACATGATACGCTCCAGATATCGTGACACTTTTTTCCTATATATCAATCCCATATTCACATCCTACATGGTTGCATAAATATTGTAGGTGAGGATGGAACTACTGCATCTATTATCTAACGTTTCTCATTGTAAGAACCTGCTTTTAGCTGCTAGTAGTTTTACCAGATTTTCAACTATTCAGAAATTATTTTTTTCTTTCCAGGAATACCTTCTTGATATCAATTAGTCTTTGGAAAAGTTTCAGCTAAGATGTTCTGGTGTTTCTAAGAGGTTCGGGTAGAATACATTGTTTTTTGAAGGCTAAAAGAAGTTCTTCAGATAATTAATTGACAAGCATTGCATAGCTGTGCCTTGGGGAAGAGGCCTGAGATTTCCATCAGGGATGTGCCTTTTGCTGATCCTGTTACAATTTGCCTAAATACTAAAATAGTGCACCTGTAGAGGATGGCTGGGCATGTTCCTGTCTTGGACTGTGGATGCAGGGCAGAACTCTCTCAGCTAATGCAAGATGTAGGGAAGCTGTTGTGAAGTGGTACTGGAGGCTGGAGATTAATTAGGAGGAGGGAGTGCACAGAACATCATGTTATAGCATACTGGGAAGACAGGCTCATCCTAGCTTCTCAACCATTGAGTTAGTGTCATAGAAGTCTTAAAGAAGTGCTCAAGAAGAAAGAAATATTCTTATATTTGGGTCCTTATGCAAGCTGGTTTGCATTAAAGAAGTCCTAAGAAACACTACAAAAGTTATGGAAGTGAAAAAATATTGACTAGACAGTCTGATCTTAATTGGGATGGGAGTCCAGTCAGAAAATAGTACATAAAGCTTAAAGGCCATTTCATAATAATGTATGTTCAAGGGGACAGGGCAAACTGTTGTTGTTTGAGGATCTTGATTTTTTTCTGTTGTTGTTTGAGGATCTTGATTTTTTTATCTACTAAAAATTCCTTTTTTTTCCTATCTTAATAATATTCTACTGCAACTTCTTACATTGTAGTAATTAAATAGCAACCATCATGTAATTCTACAGATCTAAGAGAGTTTTCATATTTATGAGGCATCTATTCTGTGACTAATATAAAACACCAGTTTTTTGAGAACTATGAAAGAAGTAAAAAAAAAAACCCAATGATGTTAAGATCATTTGCTTCCTTTTCAAATGTTCATTGTGCTTAAATAGGTACATTTCAAAAGAATATATGAGATCCTCTGTGAAGACTTTCTAGACGAAGACTGTTATAAAAAGTTGTCTCTCTCTCCCATGATGTTCAGAAACAGAAATTGTAATTTGGGAAGGTAAAGCTTTAGAGGACAACTGGATTTAAAAAGCCACTTATATTTAAATGTCTCATTAGCAAAGCTGAGTTTCCCACCTGTAAAGGAAAAACTTGGTGAGGATGGTAATAAATGAATAAAAGAAAAAAATTCTAATTAATCCATGAAGTAAAAAACCCAAGACAAAATAAAAAAAACCCAGCTAACCCTCACTCATTCTCTTTCTTTTCTCCCCTCAAGAATAATAAACACAGTAGCAGAGAGGGTTGGGGTTTTTTTTAATTAAATGTTTACTGTCAAAACAGAAGACATATTCTTCCAAAGAGAATTCACTCATTGATGAATTCTATTGCCTTAGAGTCCAAACTTCTCAGGCATCTCATAGAGTGAACACGTATGTGTAAGATTGCTGAGTTACACGAGTCTAAATTCAGTATTCAAAGAGCAGGAAGAGTCAGGATAAATGATGGGAAAAGACAGGAATGAAATGAATTGGTAAGGCAAAAGCTCTTTCTACCTTAAAAAAGGTAGAAAATGGTACATGAGACACAGTCTTAAAAAGGCTTGAAAGAATCTCTCAACTTCAAAGCAGTTTGAGATATCTGCAAATGCCTAGAGAATATTCACATATTTCTAGTTGTATCAGTGATCACTTGTGTGCCACGCGGTGTTCTCCCAGGCAGCTAAAAAAGGGTCATGGCATGCCTGCATGTTCAGTATGGTTTGTTCATTCCTGATTTCCACACCAGGAAATGCAAGAGGAGCTTTATTACTGCTGCACAGTCAGAGTAGAGTTTTGAGATCTCTTCGAGCCTGAGAGGAAACTGAGAGGAAAATAATTTTTTAGCAGGTAATTAAAGTGACTCTAAAATTCTGTACCTGAGCATTTCAAGGTGTAGGGGAAAAGTGTCTTGTATTATTTCTGTTGCCTTATTAAAATATTATCCCATACTTGCCAGCTGCTGGGTCATAATTTAAGTTAAAAATGCCATATGAAAATTAAATTAAATAGAAAATCCAGCATAAATCAGTTGCAATCCACATGTTTACATGAGGGAATTTTTAAAAAATTTCTCTCATTCAAAGAAATGGACATATTGCTTTTTCCTCAGACTTTCAACAACTGTAAAAAAACAAAGCGCCACAATTTGGCGGAAAGCAGGACTGGAAAAGTTCAGTCTTACAGGTGAAAGTTTTGGAAAGTTATGAGCAAATGAAAACAGAGCCTTAGCATGGAAATGCATAGGCATCCCTAATTACAGCTGTTGGTAGCGCTCCAGCTATATTGCAAATGACATATATTTTATTCTGCTTAAAGTCCTAATTCTGTTAGTAGATGTATCAGCATGGAGCCCTGCAGCTGTGACGTTTCCTCCCCAGCGTTGGGGGGACATCTCATGAGCAGAAGAGTCTCCACAGCATTTCTGCCTCCTCCGTAGATGTCAGCTGTGGATGGCTGCGAACACTGAGTACGTGCAAGAATAGAAATCCGTGAATGGTGCTAATGTCTAATGTGATTAGTGACATTCCAGTGGTGTTAAAGCAGTCAAAACTGAATGTGGAAACAGCTAATTAATTCCACGGGTTTAGGAACACAGCCCTGGCAAGGATTTTGGGTCATATATTACGTATATAGTGCATTAATAAAAGACGAAGATTGAATGATAAACCACCCAAGCTGTGCAGTAATCCCACAAGAAAGCATTATCTGGAGCATCATACTGAAATTAGTTTTACTGAGAAAATTGGATTAAAGTCTGAACTATATGTTTACTGGCTATTGTTAAACTCAGTATGAAATCACTGACAGAAACTTCCAGTAATGTTTATGGTCATGTCATTTCCAGAACAGATGCAAGAGTCATACTTTGAAATTATTGCAACATTGTTATTGTGGGTCCAGAAGCCCAGTAAATCTGGGGACTCTTGCTGAAAGCACATTGTAGAGGGAACTGTTGGGCAACCACATTGGATACGGCTGAATAAGGTACACTGATTTACAGGAAACCTCATCTGTTGTAAAGATTACTCAATCAACTTTTTAATATATTAAAACCAAATGCTAGAAAACATCTCTGATGCAAAGCTATGGTCCAAGTCCCAACAAGTCAGGGGAGGAGAAGGCTTGAGCCTGGCTGTGAGAAGGGGAAGAAAGGAAAGGTGGGAGGCAAGTAGCATGCAAGGGCACCATCCCCTGTTGGTCCTGTGCCCCTTGTCATGCCAAAATGACCCAGAGAGTACACTAGAAAAATTGCTTCCTGTGCTGCTACAAAGTCGTATGTACCCAAAGATGGGAAGTGAGGGCTTTTTCCCATCATCAGCACATGCTGTTTGCTATCAAAGCAGACAAACAAACACTTTCTCATTTTCTCCTTTGATAGTACTGAGAAATTATCTACAAGTTTGAGATTACCCATAATTTGGCCAAAATCAATAGCAGGTGAGTTATTTCAAACTGTGCATAATTTTTGAGTTTTTACAACATCAACACCTTTCATCTTGTTAATAGTGACAGGGAAAATGTTCCCTTCACTCCTTGCAACCCCTTTATAGGGCCAGTCTGGGTTGAACAAACATTAATTAGTTAATATTTGTGTAACACTTTAAAAACCTAAAGCCCTGTGTAAGTGCTAAAGATTATTATTGTTTTTGAGAACCAAACAAGAATTTAGTGGGCTACACTGAAAAGAGTAGCTATAATAAAAATGTTAGAAGTATGGTTTAAAAAAATAATGTGAAGTGTAAATTAAATAGGCTTTAAAAAAAATCAAGCTGTTTCTTTGTGTACAAACTACCACAAAAGTGGCTTGAGTAATATTTTGAAAAATTTGCTGAGTATGCATTTTATTCCAATACTCACTCTGCATTTTAAGAATGATTGCTAATAGTCTTAGCAACAGCATGGGAAGTGTGTATTTGAAAAATGACTACTGTATAATTGCCAGTAAGTTCTGTATTCAAGCATGTGCTAATGATTTTTTTTACTATGAATATTCTGAGAACCCCATGAACTTTTATACAGCATAGTAATGAAACAGAAAAACTTTTTTTGGTGCCAAGTTTCTATTAAATCAGTCTTTTGAAAAAAAGAAAAAAATTGACCCCATTACAGTAAGAAGGATTTTAATAGAAAGAGTTACAATGGTTCTGGCAGGGGATGCTCTGAAATAATGAAAATGTATAGAACAAGCTCCAACCTTAAACAACAGTGGCAGTTGATTAGCAAAGCAGAATAAAGATTTTAAAGAGATTTCTATCTCTGTTTAATAGTCTTCTAGGAAATCTGGTTTATTATAGCTGTTCATTAAAAGGTCACAGCTTTCAGTGATTACTATTCACTATTGCTATGGTAAGGGTACAGCCAGAGCATCCCTCACATCATCCCTGTAATCTGTAAAATCAACAGCTAGTCTGGATCTTTCACATGAGTTAGTCATATGTGGATCAGATTTAGGGGGGAAAAAAGGCTATCAAAAAAATATAAAATAAAAACGATTGAGACCCAGAACTTGACATAAGATATTTAACATCTGAGTATCTTCACAACTGAAAGTTATACAATACTGTTTTTCTTCCTCCCACACTAGGATTTTTCTATATCCTCTGAGCTGTTTGGTTACAATTTCTCTAGTTTATCTCATTCCTATTAGAGGCCCTGGATCCTACTCACATCCCCAGGCTTGTGTCCGTATTTTATCCATGGACTGTCTCATGCTGATCACACAAACCTCCCAAGAACAGAGACATACACTAAGGAATTCCCTTCGTGAAGGCTCCTCATTGCGGTCTGCTTCACCCTTCCCATGATGCTCATTCACTATTGCCTTCACAGGGCACAGTTTGAGTCAGAGCCAGGGAGATGCCTGTTGTTTTGAGCAATTCTGGGCTCCTGCGTCCCTACGTTCTTGATGAGACTCTAAAATGAGAAGATGGTAGGAAAAATGGCAACTATGACCACCACTACCTCCTCCTCCTTGCATCTCTCTCCTTCATGACCACAGTGCTGGGCTCTCAGACTATCCAGGGATGGAAATTTCAGGCTGACACAGTGGTGGTGGTGTTGGAGAGGACATTGAGAAAGGCCTTCATAGGGCAGCCAACAGGCCCCCAAATTCTCAGAGCACGCGATGTTCTTCTGAGGATCTGGTTCTTGATGGCCTGTAACCCATCTCTTCCAGCTGGTAACTGTAAGCACATGCTTTTGCACATCATGGCAAGAAGTTGTTCCTGTCACTGAGGGAAAGTAAGAAGGTTAGAAGGTAAGAATGTAAGAGGTAACATCACATCAACTTAACCCGTTTAGTTCTTCTGCAAGTTACTGGTCCAAAGATGAAAAGGAAGTGACTCATATTAGGTTCCTAAAAGCCTAAGCAGAAGGAAGGTTTTATCATAAGGTCTGTGGCAGACTGTGCCTAAGGGTGGTCAGGCTGTACTTCAAGGGCTCACCCCGTTGCTGAGGATCACACCATAGTCTCAAGATCCCTATACCAGCTACTTATGGGAGTAATTCATCTGCACCACTGCAGCACATAACACAGGTTCTCTTTGTTGATGCTCAGAAAAGTTGCTTACAGTGTTTGAAAATGTTTCCCAAGGAAGTTGCGAATGTGCTCAGGTGTGCAGCCAGTGCAAAGGTGTTACATCCAAGGTGCTAAGTATCCAAGTCCCTTCCTTACACCACTGGAGCAGAGGGCTGTGTACCTCTCTAAAAGCAGGTCACTTCTTTCGGCACTTTGGCTAAGTATGGAGGCAACAGAGATGATCACATGTGTTTGAAAACCATTAAATGATTAAAAGCAAATATAGAATGTGTTTAGACAAGAAATGGTTCCAGACCTGTATTTCTGACTGCTTGATATGAACAGTATGTAAACAAAAAAAATATATATGTTTGTGGAAATCTGTGGGTGAAAACATACAATGGCTCCATGTGTTCTTTTTGAAATGTAACTAAAATTAGTGTTTTCTGGCAGCTAAGGTAGGCTCTGAACTCTCACACGTAAGAAATGCTTAGTTCACATTTTAAAATGGGGATTTTAATACTCTGTGGTACTGTTCTCACAATTTAACTAACGTATAATACTTTCTCTGCTATTGAGCATTTTATCAGAGACATTGCACTGTGCAACAGCTTAAGTGGCTCTGTAGTTACCATGGTTTCTGTTCTAATATACCTTCTTTTAAGAACACAAAACACTCAGTTCCTCCTTTTTCTGTCCTTTTTGCAAGCTACCAGCCCCCAAAATCTTAGAAGAGTTTTTATGCAGTGTGGTTTGGGAAAACTAATGTGAAGGAGGCTGGAGGCCACCGGGAAACATTAATAGTTCTCTTCAGTTGTGTTTTATTTTAACTGTTAGACCCTAATGAGAGCACTGCTGTGAAATTTTGGATACAGTTTTGACAAGGCTGCACTGATCCATCAATGAGGCCTCCTTGCTGAAATGAACACCTCTAGTAAGCTTTTAATGGCCTTTGTAAACAAACAGAATAATCCCCACTAACTGCAGAAATGAGTTCCATATTTAATTATTTTACTTCACAGTTCCTATTAAGTTGATTTAATAAAATCCAGCACATAATGTTTTTTTAAAACAAACATTAAATAAACTAGAACTGGGTACTGAACTCTGCATGGTGCTGCCAGTATTAATGGGTTCAAAAGAGGCCATAATGCTCCAATGGTCCCTGTGTGGTGACACTGAGGCTGACACTCCATGAGAAAATAAAATGGTTTTAGGGTTCCCAACACCTGACTGAAATTGAGCAATCACAATAGTAGCCAGTGTGGGAGCTGATTAGCTGATGGCTCAAGACCTTTGGCTCTCATAGGTATCCTGCATCCCCACAGCTCTGTGTTTGGACCTTCCTCAGCTGACCCTCAGGTCTTTCTCCTTTCTTACTCCCTGTTTTAGCACCTCAAGG
The DNA here is from genome assembly GCF_003945595.2 of Pipra filicauda. NCBI lineage: Eukaryota > Metazoa > Chordata > Aves > Passeriformes > Pipridae > Pipra > Pipra filicauda. The sequence continues at coordinate 1,416,575 of NW_024104378.1, read as the reverse complement.
TCACAGTTAGGGACACATAGACCCCTTATCAGCCCCTGTCTTGTGTTTGCTTATAACAGAAGGTGTGACAAACTGGTTTGTGTCTTAAATCAGCATATGAACAAAATTTCTGAGAGCAGTAGATATTCTCGAGGGGAGCCCGTGACTACCCTCATCTCTCAAGATCTCTTCCAAGGGACAGAAGAAATGTGAAGATGATGATTTAACTATTCATGGTAAAAGATGAAGACAAAGGGAACAACTCTGTGAGTTTTAGGTACTCTGAGAAGACATTCGGGATCCAGAAATAAAGCCAGCGCCAGTAATCCAAGGAAAGCTCTTTGACGGGTAGGCTTCTTGCTGCTCTGGGCTTCATACATTTTTTTGTTTGTTTGTTTGCTTCTTTTTTCTTGTCACGTTGCCAAGTCTGAACCCTTCTTTGAGAGTTCTTCCCAGAGTATTTGCATGTAGAAGAAGTTATGGAACAAACTGACAAAATACTCAGTCAGAAATCATCAAGGCTGGGCCACAATTAGATGAAGTCAGAGATAAAATAGCTGAATTACTAAGGGTGCTGTGTAACCTCTTGCTTAAAATTGTACTAGTCCTTGAAGACTGGAATGAGGCCTACATGATGCTAACTTCTAAAGGGATTTGTGAGATATTGAAGAAATATCGGCCTAGAGGCATCATGTCCATGTCCAGGCAACCTGAGACAAAGTATAACAAAAGACAGAGTTAGAGGACACCTTGCAACATGTGATTTCCTGGAGAAGAGTTAATAACAATTTTACACATGAAAGTCCTGCCTGAAAAGCCAGTTAGAGTTTTCTGAAGGTGTCAGCAAGCTTATGATGATTTGCCTGATGAATGTGTTGTATTTTCAAAAGGTTTTCAGCAAAATGTCTCATTCGGAACTTTAAGTGCCACAAAGTGCAGTGGTGTAAAAGCAATGCTATTTAATGGCTGAATAGCTCATTACGGGATAGGAAGAGAAAGTTAAGAGCAAATATTCAAATCTTACCATAGATGGAGATTATCAAGGTTTTTTCTCAGGGGTCTGTGATAGAAGGCGAGCTGTAAAATGTATTAATAAGCAAACTGGAAACAAGGTGGCAAATGATAATTCAGTCTGAAGTTTGTAAATTATCCTTAGTAGCAAGGACTGTATGTGTTTGTCTTATGCCCTTGCTCTGTATAGATTATTGAGTTATATTATTTTGTTTCTCATCTTCTTACCCTTTCATATTTTAATAAGAGCAACTATATCATGATGAGCAGTGATCATGCCATTCATAAAACTGCTCCTCACATAGTGCCTCAGTTCTTATGGGTCAGTGAATGGCTTGAACTGCGGGAAATGGGGCTGGCTATGGTCTGGTTGAGTTTTAGATACTCATTGTTCAGTTATTTTGTCCTTCTTTCCCTTACAAATGCCATGTAAGACACAGAAAGTAAGAAGAATCCAGGTTAGTGCAGCAGCCTTTTTCTTGACCTTCAAGATACCGCAGCTCTGCAGAGGGGGACATGTGCTGAATGGTCTTGCTGGCTGATAGGAAAACTTTAGAGCAAAGAAAGTCATCAGAGACCAGCTCTCAGATGACTTCAGCAACTGTCTTTCCACCATGCACTGGCTGGTGGTCTTCCTCACCAACCATTGCCTATATTTCTATGTACTTCTCCTTTCCTTTTCTCTTCCTGTTCTTTACCCCACACTGTAAAACACAATCTTCTGTAGCCAGAACTTGTTTCTCTGTTACCCTTCTAAGACACAATGTCTAGCAAAGCATTCAGTCACATTTATACCTTAAAGATTTACTGAAAACCTATTGGACTGTACATGATGTTTATTAATCAGGAAGCAGTGTTGCGCACACACTGAAGCCACTTACCATGCCATAGTAGTTAGTTCAGCTACTTTAAGGTAATAAACCTTCAGTGTCACAGCATGAGCCAAACTTCTGCCTCAGGAAGAGCTTAGGAGAATGAAGACACTAAGATCAGGGCTAAATGAGAAGGTGAGAACAAAGGTGTGTGAAGAGCTTCCACAAATAACCTATACACGATGAGAAGAGGCTTTTAAAGGTATGATCTTATTGATGCTGGTACATTTAGATTGCTCTACGAGATAAGCAGTGAACTATTCATGTCCTCATCTGACATTGTGATGCTGGAAAGCTTCTCTGGAATGAGCAGAAGATAACTTTTTTTTGGCTTAACTCAGCAAGGTCTGACCTATGGCCAGTGGGATGAGCCCATCTGGCACACTGCCTTTTCCCTGAAGCAATGAACAACTCCTTGGACAGCGTGTGCAGCCCACACAGCTGAATGCCTCCTCTTGCCCATAAGCAGCTGGTGCTGGCCAGGATCGAAGGTAACACTATTTTCCGCCTCAGGTGCAGGGAGAAGAGTGGGAAGTACATCTCCCAAAAGGGGTTGCTCCAGCCACCACACCCAAATACTGACCAATCGAACTTGTAACATGGAGTTGTCTAATGTCATGGCTGTGTGACTAGACCAGTGACTAGGCAAGACCATCTAGATTGTAACACCTGTGTTACCCATACACAAGGAGACAGATGAGCTCTCCTTGGTGAAGAACAGAGAGGCATAGCGATAACATGTTTTTTCCACTTCTTCCACTGGGTTTTTCAGTCATATTTAAGCAAGCTATTTAATTTCTTCCACTGTAAAATAAGACTAATAATTGCAGGCTACCTCACAGGGAAAAAAATCTGGTATTTGTTAACCACTGAAAGCCCCTTTATAACAAATGCTGTGGAGAGACAAGCCAGGCATAACAGCCAACTGTGGTTCAATACCTACAAATGTGTCCTCATTTGTGCCTATTGGGGACCTGAAAGACTGGTGGGAACTGGTGGGAACTGCCCATGAGGATCACCGGCTCATCGCAGGGCCAGTGCCAGCTCCAGGGAAAAGATGTCAAACGGGGTGCAGCGGCCACCTTAGGAGTTCAGGACACCCAGGAAGCTTTCTCAATTGAATTTTAAGAGGCAATTCTCTTCCTGCTTACTTTAGGTTTATGTAGGGTTTATTTATATACTGCTGTCACTGCTGAGAGTGCCCTGTGACTCTGATTTTCTGACCCATGCTAGAAAACCCCTCCTCCTCCTCCTCCAAAAGTCATTGAAGCCCTTCCTCAAAGCTGAGCAGGGTTTGAAGTGCTTTCCTGAGCAGGGATGGTCTTCCAGCTGAAACAGATTCATGAATTGGGGCCAGGATTCCACGTTTCTCAATGGTGATGGTCACAAAGAGGCATTTCAGGGCTTGAAGGGAAGATTTACAAGCATGGTTCTGAGAAGGGAGCACAGGCAGTTCACTGCAGGCTCCAAAAAAAGAGTCAGCTCCACTTGTGTTTAAACTGGACCGCTCAAAATGAAGGCATTGTGCATGCCGTCAGTAAACAAAGAAAGAGATATCTGGAAGTGATAAAGCTCGGATTGATAAAAACTTCCCTTCTTCTAGACGGAGGCCACACATACTCTAAATAAAATGTGCCACTTAGGAGATGATTTGTATTGATAAGTCTCGAGTGCATTGTTTTTCCAAATGTTCTCTCCCAGTTGGGAATTTCACACTTGGGCAGGCTCCAGCCGTGGCCTCATGAAGCGCCAGCCTCCTTCCCTGACCTGACCTGCTGTTGTTTATACTGCTGTTTACACATTTCTAAACAACCTATGCAAATGATCTCTAATTACTCTTGCTCACAGCAGCTGCGGGTGGTGGTGTGGAGATTCAGGCAAGCTCTGAAGCATTGCCAATGTTGTGCTGTTTGTTGACACAGAGCTCTCCCTGCTGCAGCAGCAGGTCAAAGCGAGGGTTATGGGATGGCTAATTGCAGCTGGGGACACAGCCCCACAAGGCTGGCATTATACTGTAAACAGCCAAAGGAATAAATAACCCGGGTAAGAATCAGCTTTCAAGAGACTTGCTCCAACCATGAGACACACCTTGGAGGCATCCTTGATCTATTAGAGTGCTTGCGTTTGGAGCCACACGTGTGCATCTCCATGTAATCAGAACTGTTTTGATAGGAACTTAGCTTGGATGTAATCTGGATGTGATGCTACGTCTCCCTCCCCTTTGAGGCCAGAGCTCAGGACCTTTAAACAGCAGTACGCTTTAGATTGTGATACCACTCTAAGTTATATCATTTATGTTATACACTCGCTAAACACATGATTTGGAAGAATCTATATGGTCTTCATGCCCCAAACATATTTGACTTTAACAGACAACTCATATAGTTGCTCTGAAGAGGAGGCAAAAAGTCTCTAGATAAAGTATTAGTTCTGGTTTATTGACAAATAAATTTTGGTTGCGACCAAATGGTTTGATTAGTGCCTTGGAAATCTATGTAAGCTTGATATAAATTATGAAGGTGTTGCCCTCTCTGATTTACCCTGTTTGAAAACCTTGAGGGCCTTCAGCTTGCCTGGGCTTAAAAATACTAATGTTTGTTTCCATTAAAGCCATATTTTTAAAGCTTGGACAGGGTGCGGGAGTGCTGATTTCCCTTGATTAGCCACAGATATCTCACAAAAAAAATAAAGTTCCTGAAACTGTTTTTTCATGGTTTTCACTGAAAAAAATCCCACCTCATTGCTTCCTTCTTGCTCCATCCCCTAGTGTCCTCAATAACAATACTGCAACACAGAGTTATGAATCTGAAAGTTTGTGAAGGCATGTGTATCTCAAAGGGTGGCCAAAGCACCAAGGGCTTGCCTAGCTTGTAGCTAACTTTTAGATCACTGAGGCCTATAAGTTAAATACCCAACTCCCCCCATGAAATCCATTCCTTACTAACAGTATTTCATACACTGGTTGATGACACTGATTGCAGCAGACCTTGGATTTCTATTTATTTACTATCTTGAGACTTCAAAAGCAAACAAAGGATGGTTCACAGAAGCATTTCCAGAATTTGAAACTACACCGTTTAATGACAACAAACAAAACCTACAGCCACTCCAGCAAAGCCGAAGCATTTTCACGCTATTTTCATAATCTTTGGGATTAAACACCATAAATGGCCTGCTATCTGTGCCAAACACTGCTATACATGTATTGAAGAAATAACAAGTCTTTAGTCTGGGATAGCCAGCAGTATAGTAGTTAGCTGGAGAGGAGGGTCAGGAGATCAACCCAGACTACTTATCATCCCAGACCCTGAGCCAATCTGTCTATCCCTGGACACGTTCATTTTAGCATTAGTTAATACGTGCAATGTGTTTTAAAGAAAGTATAATATGTAAGCTGCTTATTAAGCAAATTGTATGCAAAGCAAGGCCAGCATGTTCACTGCTACTGAAGTACAGACATACACAGATGCTACAAAAGCAGCAGAATCCCTGCAGTTACTGCTGTGCAAATGAAGGAGAGCTTAACTCTGGTGTACTGGTGATGCCAGCACAGATGCTGTATCGGCGATGGCAAAGACACTTAGAGAAAGGAGAATGTGCTTGGTCTTCAAACCCCACACAGGATGAGCATGGCTGACAGCTAGAAAAGTTGGGGTTTGTGGTCTGGATTTGTTCTTCCCCTTCTGAGAGAGCTCTTACCTGAAGAGGAACTGAGACAGAGGTATGAGCATCCCATGCTGATGTATTTGGTTCCCCTTTGAAGGGTGCTCACAGCCTGCCACAGCGAAGGTCCCCACTGTGCCAAGGGGATGTCTCTTCCCTCCCAGGAGTGCCTGCAGGCACACCTCTGCCTGCAAAACAGCTGTTGTTGGCAAGCTCCAATTCACCATCCAGTCATTTCCTCTCCCTGGTTTTGGTCCATCTCCCCTCCCCAAGTGTGCAGGCTTCCCACAGCAGCTGGCTGACCTCTCCCACCACAGGAAAGTGTTATCAACCCTATGAGGAGTGGGCTTGCCAGATATGGGGCTCATCCCACTGATTCGAGGAGGCAGATCTATCTTAACACTTATCTCCCTGTTAAAGCCTCCTCCCTCTCTGACAGTTATTTCTAAGCCTGTACTTCATACTCGTCACCAGCACCAGGAGTGAACCTTTCCACAGACAGATAAGTGGCACCAAATTAAAGAGCATTAAATGGATGTCTTTCCATATTTAAAGAGCCAGTAGCAATCCGTACATCCTGGGCATGCCAGAGATGGTAAAATCTAATCGCTTTCCATGCTTTAAATGCTGTGTAAACATGAGGTAATTGTTCTTATATGTGAAAAATGATGTGTCTCATGTCAAGAATGTATCAAGACTGACTTTTTAGCTCTGTGAAATATTATTGAGCCCAGCCCCTGCTCAGCAAATCTTTCCAGACTCAAATAAGTCACTAAAGCAAATAAGTATGTTCTTATTTATGAGACTGAGAGTTTATCTTGATTAGATATAAAGGATGTAAATAATGGCTCTCTTGTAGACAACTTCTAACATAAAAGAAATAAACTATATATCTATCTGTTTTCAGTATATCTACAATACACTCATCGGTCACTGCAAAACGCTTAATGCTCTTGATAAATGAAATGCATGCAGTTAATCTCATCAATTTGGCCCCTAAAAACTAAAAAGCCATCTTTTCTGCTTTTTTAAAAAAGGAAATAACAGCAAAATCCACCATTATTTGCAAAGTGTAATCTGTTAACATCAAAGCTAATGTTTACTGAATGGTTTTTCAAATCGCTGGTTTGAGATTTTACATGTCTGCAAGTATTTCTTCAGCAATTATTAAGATAAAGAATAGGAGAACAGAGATTTAGTATTTCATCAGTGCTGAGGGAATAACTAGTAATACCAGACTCAGATCCTAGGCATGATGTGGGCAAGGCTGGTGGGTTTCCCCACCTTAACACTCAACCTTTGGGGACCAGACGTCTAGCAAAAGACATCAAATAAAACAACAGTCAGGACAGGGGAGAAGAGCTTGAGAGTACAGTTCTTTTACTGGGGTACATTTATCTCTGACTTGTTTCATCCTGCAGTTTTCTTGATGAAAATTTCCAGTTATAGTTATTGAGATAACATCAACTCTATGTCAGTTGGACAAAAATTAGCCCTCAAGATAAACTTGAATAATAATATATAATATATAATAATATAATGCTATATAATAATATACAATAATAATACATTATAATATAAAATAAATAATAATATTATCAGAAACAGGTGAAAAGTAACCAATGTATTCACAGTCTTCAGTTCATCATTGGCTGTGTGGTCTTTACACCCCTTCCCCAGTGAATTGAAGGCTCAAGTGCAGCCCGGGTGAATGCAACAAGGCCCTCTTTCCTTTGTACTGTAATCTTGTTAGTTCTTTCTAAGCATTTTTTCTCCCCATGGTGTCAGTGGCAGGTTCTCTGAGAATTCTGCTGTCAAGTATCATCATCTGTGAAAAACTTCATTGTCCTCATTGTAAGGGACAGATATAAAAAATTAAATAAAGTACTGCTGGAGTTATTCTTGGAAAGGCTACCAGTAGAACCCCAAACAGATAGTTCTGGTGGTTAATGAATATCACTGTGAAACATCACAACATTACCATAGACCAAAATGTGTCTTGTCAGGGCTGCCAGCTACTAGAACCTGGTAAGCTTTTACACAACTAGAAAAAAATACCCTGCCATCACAAATCTCTCACGCAGAGGAAGAAGAGTTAAGCCTCTTTGCTGTTTTCTCTTTGTTAAGATAAGGCTTATGAATTTATCTAGACTCTCTCAGAAAGTCTGTTTTTCCAGATTCTCTCTCTTCTCTTCTATGAGCCTTATGAATTTTGCCAAAACCCTCTTATAAAACTGAAAATTTTATGTGAGGTCACATAAGCAGGTTTGCTAATAGTCCAGGTGTCATTTGAAGAATCTGATTGCAGGGGAGCACAGCATTGCCTCTCTCTCATATAAACATGGAAGACATGAATAAAACTCAGAAATTCAGCCTTGCAACGTAGCCAGGTGTTACAGTCAGTGAATGTAAAAAATTAATTTCCTCTGGTAGCATTTCCAAGTCTCCGTGTGCCCAGAAGGAATTTTCCTTCTCTCATTCCCTTGTCTTCCCTCCTTTTCTGCCTCTGTGTTGAAAGGCTTCAGCCCTTCATCTTCATGAATCTTCTGCAAACTAAGGGAAAATGTATTGGTTCTTAAAACACTATCTCAGAGGCACAGGTTCCTGCAGGTACCTCATGGAGATCTTTCAGCCTCTCTTTTGGGCCGCTCAAGAGCTTCAACCTCTCACATTACACTACCATCCAAAACTGTCCTCTGTGCTGTCAGTGACCCATCCTACAATGGGAGCAAGGGGGAGCAAGTAACTTGAACTTCTGGGAAGTCAGCACTGGTCCTTCTGTTTGTTTCCCCTTTATGAATACAAAATACTCTCAAATACAGGTTTTGCTCTGCATTTTGAGCTTCGGTAGTCTCAAATCCAATAAATGTTTACTTTTTGTCTTAGTAGTAGATATAGAACAAACTGTTTAATGCTGTCTGAGTTGTACTTGGCATATAAGAAAAATGTTACCTTTGGCCTGAACCATTTTTAAGAAGTGTGGAGAGTGAGTATAGGAGCCACAGGAATTATTGTTGCACGTAGCTTTTAAGATATATAAATGGGGTGGAGCTTAAATCCCTGAGATTTTGGAGCTTATGCTTCAGGAAACCATATTTAATGTGGTCGTAAATAAAGCAAGAAAAATATGAACTTAACTGTGACATGTGCCTTTATGTGGGTATGATATGGAATTCTAATTAAAATTAATGCAGTAATAAACCAATCCACCCTTAACGGCAAAGCAAAGCAAAGCAACACCACCACCACCCTTTTCTGCTGCTTTAATGGCATTCTGAATCCCACAAATAAAACTGGCGAAAATTGACATCCTGTTCTTACGCTGTTAAAAACTCTAGTTGAGGATTATTGCAGTTTCTTATTGTTTCAGGACTCATTCCAAGTTACACTTTATCACACTGAATACCAGGTAGTTCAGGACTTTTAGGATACCAAAGAACATTGCAAACAATGATCAGCACAGGCAAAGAAAAGGCATCAACTGACAGTCCATAGCCAGGCCTGTGCTGACTCTTCCCTCCACTCCTACATCGCAGGATCAAACACACAGAAAACTTGCACTGTGAGACCTCACTTCATAGCTCTGCATACATGGGGAAAGGTATGCATGTGTTCTATACCCAAATGCAGAATAAGTGCTCTGAGCCAGCAGCTACACAGAAAATTATGATATTCATTTTCTGGTAGAGGCGGTAGGGCACATTATTGAAGCCTGCTGAACCCTCTCTTTCCAATAGTGGAAAAAATAACTAAGCAGATATCAGCAGGATCAAAATACACCATGACTAGAATAGAAACATCACTAGGATTGCTTGTCCAGGAGGTGCTAATGTGGGATCACTTTTGCTGGCAGATACACCAGTTGTGACAATAAAATCCTGAAAGCTCAGAGCTCTTTATGTAGGTGTCTTCCTACAACCCATTTTCTTCAGCCAGCATGCAAATTTCTTCAAACTTCTGTCCTCTGGGAATGTCTAAAATGTCAGTATTTATTGAAGTTCTGCTTTTTGGGAGGAACAATAAGAACCTGGGGCTTACCACCAACAAAAGAACAGTGTCTTCCAGCATTTGTCTTTTTCTCAGCGGTGGGTTATAGAATAGCTGTCTATAGATTCAGTTCAGTGATCATTTATATTTAAAGCAAAAATTTTATTCCATTTCTTAATTATTCTTGAAGTGTAAATCCTCTTAAATACCACACTATTGAGCAATAATTTATTTTCCAGCTGGATGCAAGCTTTCTAAAACTTGAAAGATTAGTAAGTTCAAAGGAGAATCATAAAACTGTAGAAAGGCAGGCTCAATAGTACCGATATCACTTCTGACAGATCTTGGTCTAATACATTCTTAAAGACATGGAGAATACAACCTCCCCAGGTGACCTCTTTCTGTGCTTCTTGGTATTACTCTTGGAAAGGTTTTTTCAGCTTCTGATCAGATTCTTTCTTCCTGCAATACAAGCCCATTGAAATGCATGGGCATAGAGAACAGGTTGCACCCTTCCTCTTTGTAACAATCCTTTTTATACTTGATATATAATTTGGTGTGATTTTATGGGACTGTATGTTCGCTGGGTACTTATAGTTAAAATGATAGTAATTTGAAGTCACTGGGTGAAAAACAAATGAGGAACAAATGCACATTTGTTTGCAAACAAAGATAGTGAAGATAAAACTGAGAATCTACCATATGTTTTCACCAGCTGGAATTCATTCAACATTTTGTTAGTTCTGCTCTTAAATGCATTGTGAAGGTTACTTTTGAGGTCCTTCTCACAGGTTATGTCACTGGCAAGAAGTCCTCAATCTGTAAATGGCATACTGAAAAGAGTTCTCCAGCAGTTGTCTTAGAGGGGAATATCACTAATGTGTTTCCCATTCTCTGCCCTGAAACCTCCAACACAGTGTTTTGCTTCTTCACTTGAAAGTATTCTCCTGTGATGGACTGAGAGAGTCCCGGTGAGAGAACAGGATTCTTGCAGCAGGTTTTGGAAGTACTTCTTTCCAAGTGTCAGGCTTCTTAAAGCATTGTGGAAAATCCAAAGTTGTCTGGTAGGGGACTAATTAAGACTAGTCAAACAGGATGTGGAGAAGAGCATGAAAGGGCTTGAGAGGCTCTGGTCTAAGACTGTGTCTGCTCTGTGTTACTCTGTGCGGTGCAGATTTATTCTTGTAATTCTTTTCATCACTGGAAAAAAAACAGGACAAAGAAAGAAGCAGCCAAAATGGAGCCAGAACGTTTCTTTGAGCAAATTGAGAAAAAATTGCCTTTGTATACACACAATTAATATAAAACCCAAACTGTTTACATGAAATTGATGGAACTGGAGTTCTATGAAAGAGTGAATTCCTGCTCTGAATCAATCTAAATTCGGTTTAGGGGATTTTGGCTCAGGACTGCAAAGGTTAAATTACATCATATAACACAGTATGTCTGCAAGGTTACTGCTTCTCAGAAATGACAGCATAATGTGTACAGACACTGTATATGTGAGAGAAAGAGAATCCCTGCATTGCCCAGGCCAGCTTTAAATATTCAGCAATGTTATAGCAAAGTAACTTAATATTCAGTAAAAGATGGTGGTGTTTTGAGTTTGCTGACGAGAAGTTTGTGCAGAGGAACAGTTTTGTTGTCTGTGCAGAGCTCTGAATTAGAAGATGTGTCATATAACACTTATCTTAGATAGTGTGGGGGCAGTCAGTGAATGGTAACTATGTTCTCCTGAAACAACAAGGATGTCATGTAGCACTTTTGGAGAGATAAGTGAACGTTTGGACTGGGAAGGGTATGCAAAGGATACCAAAGTTCAGCAGCTAATTAGAGTGTTATCACTTGAAAAGTAACATAACTGAATGAATGAAGTCATGGAATCTAGGGAAAAAGCTTGTCATTTGTTAAATTGTATTGCAGTGTACACGAACCATACAATGGTGACATTCTCAGAAATGCAATGTAGGAGAAATGGGACAAACAGAAGTTTAGTTTAGATCCTGAATTTAGATCCTGCATCTGTAAATGTACATGACCCTTATTAGCAGGTCATATGCACATCATCATGTTATCAGCAGGAAATCAAAGCTCCAACTAAAATTACAGTAGAAGAAGCTTATAATCTGGGAACATGAAGTCATCCTGGCATACTATTTGCCCAACAATTTTTTGAACTCTTACTAAGGGGTTTACTTAGTGAAATTATAATTTCTTCTTTAGAAGGAAACAAAAGGTGGATATACAGTTTAACACAGAATTTTCCATTTAAAGCTCGGTCACATTTTACCCCATCCCAGGCTGGGCCTTAATCCGGTAGCTCGCAAGACATGCAGGTGAGCTAAGTGGGCAAAAGATTGATTTTCAGTCTGTTTGAGCTAGCTTGATGCAACTGAAAAAATCTCCATACAGAGGAAGGCAAGCTCATCTGAAGTCGTTCTGACTGTGCGTGGGAGGGAGGCCCACTGCAGCAGGATCTGGCAGCTCTCTGTGAAAGGCTAGGAGAGCACAGACACTTAATTTCTCAAAAAAATTTAGGATTACCCAGTAAATCACATAACCTTGCACTGTCCAGAAATGTAACATGAACGTGGTGATAGAATAATCACTGCAGCCCACTGACATAAACAGGACGATGTACAGGGACATAGCAACACCCTGAAGCACAGGATGCAGAAAAACGACTCCATGCAAGGGGAAAATGAATGGCTGGACCCTTATCTAGTGTGATAAGAAACATTTACTTCTGAAGAAACTATTAAAGGACCAATTCTCTAGCATGCACTTAGTTAGGGAGTACTAATTTGGCAATTATTTGTAGTGAAGAATGTGGCTACTAATGGGCCAGTCTTGGTGCCTTTGGAGAAACCTAATAATGGTTGGAAGGGAGATGCGAAGGAAGACATGGAAAGATGTCGCTGGTCATGTGACCTTACAGGACAACTTTACAAATCACACAGTAAGCATATGAAACACTCAAGTGATCCCCCTGCTGCTGTTATGAAAGAGATATTTTTCAAATATATCTGAGGAACCCAAAACAATCTTCCCTCAGCTGTAAGTATTTCCCATGTGTATGAACACATATTCTTTAGGAAAGCTTTCTATTCAAGTGCAGAGGCTTTCTCTGGGATACTTGTCCAGTGCAATGGTCATTCCCTTTCCTGCTGTTTTACTGTTTAAGTCTCCAGGCAGAAAAATGCTGCGATGCCTCCACAGCCAGTTGTCAAGCAGATATTTTATCAATTCACAGAAAACACAAACAAGAGGTGCACTTTCAAGGTAACAGGCAAAAATACCCTCACCTGCTGCCTGTGTCTATGACCACTGAAGTTAAAGGAAGATATCTGCTGCTAGCAATGCTGTGAATGCTGTGTGCCTCAGACAATGACAAATTGCAAATAAGTTTGTGCAAAGCACGGATCAGACAGGATATGGGACAGCCGGGATTCTTTTAATAAATTGTTCATGACAAAAGGCTGGACCACCTTTAAGTCATCCCATGATGTGCTGGATATTTGCTGGGAGTAGTAGAGAAATGAAAGCAAAGATAAATGATGAATATATAAATTAAAGAAATATAAAGAAAACAAGGGCTGTAATTAATACACACTTTTCTAGACTTTACTTAGTTTTCTATTCTTACCTACTTACACGAAGAAACGGGAAGTGACCAACATATTGGTGAAGAATTCTTCAGGCAACCTTCTAAAATAATATGTGTCTGTTGGATCCAAATTGTAGTCCAAAAAATACTTAGATAATAAAAACATGGAATACGAACTAAGACAATAAATGTGTAAAGATACAGAGTGTGGCTTAAATCTTTCCACATTATTAAAAATCCAAGTCATCCAACAGTACGTTTTCAAACTCTTTTGCTCTGTGATTTATTACCAAGGCTATCATAATCAATTACTTTTAATTAATAGAAGATGGAAACATTAATTGGTCCTATTTAAGTTTGATTGTATTAAATGATTCTACTAGTGATCAAAAATGTATTTTGAAAGGGAGTTTAGGCTAATATATCAGCAAATGAGGCACTATAAACATGATTAATATGCACATTAGACTTTCCTTATCACTTTTTGTTGGCAGTTTTTATCCGGTCACAGCTGAAATTCCATTGAGTTCTTTCTCCTTTTGTATAAAATACAGATTATGTGGAGACAGCCGTCTGAGCAACTGGAGTTTCATCTTGTATGGCCATTAATTATTATTTCTCCTTTAGTATTTCTTATCTATCACAGAGATGTAGGACTGTATTTTTATAGACATTTGCAGTTAGGAAAAAAACAGGCTTTTTTGTGATGGCGCCTCAGCATATTTTTATTGCAGAAAGGATCGACAACACATTTTGCACATCTATGACAGGGTAGAATAAGATGTTTACAGCTGTCATCATCATGGAGGTATGTATTTTTGGTAATACACCAGGGAAGTTGCTAGATAGTACTGACTGCCTTTGTTGCAACATTTTGACTTGGAGCTTTTTTTTTTAATACATCCAGAATTATGTTGTATTTACTTCAAGGAAATAATATGCAATATAAAACATTTCACTGAATTGTCCCTGCAGTTGGGGAAACTTAAGAATACATTCTTTCCTGGCAGTTTGCTAGCATGCAAGTGTTGTTCTGCACTGTGAGCAGCTTTATTTTATTTTGATTACTTCTCACTCCTCACAGGGGAAAAATTTTCATTGGCTTCCAATTCAAGAACAGAAGTGTTGGGACAGATACTTGTTGCTATCACAGCCATCTCAAACACCCCACCACCATCACTGTCATGAGAGAATCAGACGCAGAACTAAGGTGATTTCAGACACTGAAGTTTTGTTCCGCTGCTCCCAGTGAGAATCCATCTGCAGACCTCATTGCTCCAAGAGACCCAAACCCTCTTGTTTCTAGCTCAAAGCTGCCTATCACCAGTGTAATCCCGTACTTGTCCTAGGGACAACATTTAACCAATGAGGGTAATATCCTTACCAAAGTGTGTTCAGTGCAGTGTAGACTTCTTTAACCCAGCCTGGGCTGCAAACAGCAGGACATGCAACACACAGAGGTAGACCTGTACTCCTGTAAACACTATTTCTGTCTGAACTCACAGTTGACAGATATTAGTGGCTGTTTGAACAGTTGTTTACCCACTTCAAATTTTTGGCAGAACCATATTACGTTGGTGAGTCATATTCATCTGGGAAGGGAAGGGAAGGCAAAAGCCTTTTTTCTGGAATCTGACCGAGAATGTATTTTCCCACTCTTTTCTGTAGTGGATATTTGCAGTAAATAGCAGCTCTTTTCTTAATTTAGTTTAATTTCTTGAAGCAATACCTTGGACATAATTTCCATCTGCTCTGGGGAAGCCTTAGGATGAGACTGGAGAGGGTATGAGAGCTTGGAGGCTGATGGCATCATACTGTGGGGATGGTCTGATTGCACCCAATGGAATAGACAGTGCATGACAGAGCATGCAAGGGCCCCCAGGACCCACTGCTGGATGCTGTGCATAGAAGGGGTCTGTGCACCCAAAAAGAGACCAGCAGGTCTCTGCAGGATCACTGTCCACAGCAGTCAGGCTCTGTCCCAGCCCCAGCATGTGAACCTCCACCCTGATGCTCAGCAGTCTGCTTAAATCCACCTCTTGCTGCATAGGTGATGACAGTTACTTATTCATAACACTATTTTGGAATAGTTATTCTACCACAAGTTTATCCTATGTCTTTTTCAGGAAAAAAGCCTTCATAGACAAGCTGTAATAAGATACAGTCGGCTTGCTATGTGTCCAGGGACCTGATTTGCAGCAACAAAAAACAGACTCCCCAAATTGGTGGATATGTTTTCTTTCTGTGTTTGTGTGCCTCCATTTTGTAGCTGTGGAATAGATTTTATTTTTATTTTTTTATTTTTTTATTTCTGTCCTTTGGGATCAGGGTGAAAATCAGATTATATTTGTAATGGGTTCACTTTTCAAGAAAAATATTTGAATTTGAACACTGGTGAGAAAAAATGGCCCAAGATTT
Organism: Pipra filicauda; assembly: GCF_003945595.2. Classification (NCBI taxonomy): domain Eukaryota; kingdom Metazoa; phylum Chordata; class Aves; order Passeriformes; family Pipridae; genus Pipra; species Pipra filicauda. Next base: position 1,401,038 of record NW_024104378.1, on the reverse strand, counting down.
CTCACAGAAAAAAAAAATTAAAAACCTCAAAATGTTGATTAATGAAGTAAGCAGTTTACAGTCATGTGGGCATTTAGAAGGAATAAATATCTTCTGATCTTGATGTCTTTTTAACATCGTCTGTTGGATGTCATTCAATGTTCATTGCCTCACTCTGTTGGAGGAGACATGCAATGAACTGCCGAGGGAATTTCAGTCAGAAGTTTAGGCCAAACATGTAATATTTTTATTATTGCCTCAAAAGTTACAGGTGATAATAATTGAAGGATGTAATATTTGTCAACATCTTTTTTATGGTTTTGATTGAGCATTGTGCCAAGAAACTCTATACATATAAATATAGTCCAAATGAATTTGGATCAAAATAAATAATTTTTTAAAGATTTTTGAGCAATCCAAACTCAGCTTTAAACATATTCATTACAACACCTATTACAACAGAGTTACCCCTGATTACTGGGTTGCTAATAATAATTTTTAGATTGTTTTTTCCTGAAGCAAACTGCAGGAAGAATTCAGGCACAGCCTCATAAACTCACACACAGACTATGGCCACACTAGTAAATTAAACAACATTAAAGCATGGGCCCAAGTTTTAACACACAGTCACTATCACCTATCTAGCATTGACCCTCAGATAGTTTTTGACTTGGACAAGCCACTACTCTCCCAAACAATCCTCGAGAGTTGCTAAAGAATAAGACATTATTCCCAATCAGCAGTTTGAAAACAGCTGCCTTACTTTGAAGGCAAAATATTAATAGTATAGACATGACCAAATTATACCAGTTGGGCTCAGAAGAGCCCTGGCACTTGTTAGTATACTAAGATAGATGAGTTACAGTGTACTTTCTTTGGAGACTTCATGCAATATAAATAGTGCACTTTTGCCAGCAATGCAGGCTTCAGAGGGGTCCTGTTAATGAAATTGCCTGACATCAAGCTGCCAATAGTCTTCTGGAGCAATTAACTGCAGCAATTGTTTCAGACAAATTTTTCCTTTTCTTAATTGTGTTGGACCAGAGTCTCTATCCATATTCCATATGCAAAAGTTTGAGAGAAGCCTAAAATTTTTCACACTATTTTAAAAAAGTTTCTATGAATTAAGTTTTTGCTGTTCTCTGAAGTGTGGTCATCACAGAGATTTAACTCAGGAGAAGCAAAGGGCAGGAAACAAAAAAACTAGCTCTAGAGAAAGATTGCTGAAGAATTATACTAATACTAAATAATGAAGAAGAATGTAAACAGATTACAGATACAGAGTGCCTGAGATCAGCTAATGGCTGAAAAAATAGATGACAGAGATAAAAATGATAAGACTTGTCAGAAAGAACAAAGCCTCTGTGTGCATCATGCAGATTAAGGAATTAAAGTCGAAAGGTTAAGTGTGAGTAACAATGAATATGAAAAATGAGTAAAAAAGGAAGAAAAAGGCAAGTTTGTTTCATAAATCAGTTCTAGTCTAACATTGCTGTAAGCAAAAAAAAAGTGTGTTGAAGTCTGTTATGCCAGCAGATAGCTCAGGCTGGACATTGGGAAAGGTATTGGTATTTTTAGCAGCAGATAAAAGTGTCCTTTTCTAAGTGCTGTAAATGTTGGCCTCAGGTTACCTATCATCATGTGCTTTGTTTCATGGCGGGAGCCAAACTATCTTCAATTTTAAAGTCCATGAGCCTGGACAATTTTTTAACTGACCTCATGCACATCGACCTCCAAGGATATAAAGACTTTGATTACTTTATAGGACAGGAATGAAGAAAAGAGTTTCTACCAAGCCTGTAGTAGGTAGATGCTGGCCATGAAATACATGTTCACAACAGATAATTATTCTGGGTGTAACATCTGTTCTCTTTACTGCAGGAAATTCTTCTGAGAGAAGCTCAAAATGGGTAGCAGATATCTGAAAGCACTTCTAGTTTATTGGATAAATATGGAATGTTTCTAAATCTGCCATTTTTAGAATGAACAAAAATATGTTCTGGACAATTACCAGCGACAATAGCTAAATTTACAGTGCTTTCCTCTTCTAAGTTTAGATATATTGTGGAAATCTGCTCCTTCTAGTTAAAACAAATCCAATTGGTATACATTACAGTATACATTATAGAGCAGGAGCTCTACATCTGTAATGTCTCCACTTCAGGAGCAAGAGTAGGGCACAGTCTGCACAGCAAGTGACTTGGTCCTGTCTATTCAAATGAAACTTTTTTCATCCCATCTGAAAGGAAAAACTATTCACATCCTCTTCATCATGTCAGTAGGGCATAACATAAAAAAGGCCTATTTATTCTAAAATGGGACTGAGCTCTGCTCATAAAATCTCCCTCAAGAACTATATGATGACTTGTGCACAGGGGCCATAAAGATGCCTTTTCTGTGACTAATGCAGAAAAACAATGCTATTCCCTTTCCAAACATCCCAGAATCCACTGAGATGCACTTGTAATGCCATAAACAGTACCTAAGAACTGTTGGGTCACAACAACCTCATGCAGAACCACAGGTTTGGGGCAGAGTGGCTGAGAAGCTGCCCAGCAGCTGGGAGTGCTGGTCGACAGTGGCTGAACATGAGCCAGCAGTATGCCCAGGTGGCTAAGAAGGGCACTGGGATCCTGGTTTGTATCAGAAATAGTGTGGTCAGAAGGACCAGGTAACTTATTGTCCTTGTGTACTCAGCACTGGTGAGGCTACATCTCAAATCCTGTGTTCAGTTCTGGGTCCCTCACTACAAAAAGGACACTGAGGTGCTGGAGGGTTTCTAGAGAAGGGCAACAAAGCAGGTGAAGATTCTGGAGCACAAGTGTGATGAGAGGTTGCTGAGGGAGCTTGGAGAAAAGGAGACTTGGAGGGGAACCTTTTTGCTCTATAAAACTATCTGAAAGGAGGGTGTAACCAGGTGAGGGTTGGTCTTCCCTCCCAGGTAACCTGTGATTGAACAAGAGGAAATGGCCTCGAATTGCACCAGGGGAGGTTTATATTGGACATTAGGAAAAATTTCTTCACCAAAAGCATTCTCAAGAATTGGAACAAGCTACCTTGGGAAATGGTTGAGTCACTGTCCTTGAAGGTATCTAAAAGCCTGTAGACGTGACACTTAGGAACATGGTTTAGTGGTGGACTTGGCAGTGCTGTGTTAATGGTTAGATTTGATGATCTTAGAAGTCTTTTCCAACCTAAATAATTCTGTGTTTCTGAGGGTGATTATATCAATGTTTTGACAGAGCTCCCTCTATCGCAGCTTCTCATCTCTGGTGGTGGCCCTGGGTAGATATACAAGGCAGGGTATACCAACAGGACAAGTGTGTGTACTGATGCTTTCACCAGTATATTGGCCTCCAACTCTCTGTGACTTTGATGTTTCATGGGGATTCTTTTACCATTAACAAGCCTATTTTCTTTTTGAACCCAGGAAAATTTTTGTATCTACAGTGTGCTGTGACAATAGGTTGTATAGTGTAATGACATCTATATAAAGAGACACTCTCACTGCTGGATGTGTGGCATTTAAATCCAGCACTTCTGGAAGCTCAGGAAGGACAGAAGTCCTGCAAGTTCTTTGATGTCCCAACTTCCCTTCTCCTCTCTGCTTCCCTCTTGTCTCCTCTCTCTGCTCTATGGGGGGTACTACATAGTCCCTTTCCACTCTTACAGTTATAATAATTACATTAATTAGGTCTGCAATTTGCATTTAGCTACACAATATAATGAATAGTTTGCTGAAAATTAATGTTCTATGCTTGGCACAGGATGTAGCATTATTCATTTCTTCATTGTCTTTTTTGTGGCATTGCCTTCCTTCACATCCCCATTAACACAAAATAGTTTGTCTTTACAGTGAATCTCTGAAATGAATATTCATGCACTATAATTAGCTGCACTTACAGCAGAGAAGCTGAGGCACAGGGCATAATGCTCACATTTGCAAAATGCCTAGCTTGGAGTGGCTGGTTCAAGTCATGCAATGCCTGATTTTTCCAAAATGCTGTATTGACTAAAGACTGTGTTGAGCAAAAACAACAGCAAGACTGCACAACTGTGACTGGCAGCTGATGATGAATTACAACTGGTTTTGGGCAGCAACACATAGTGAATATGTACTCACTTCTGGGGACAAAAATGAAAGGCGAAGCAAGACCACTAAACAAATAAATATGGCACTTAGCTTTTTAGTGCCTGCTCAGAATGATTCTACCTACACTTAAGCACTGGGTTTCAGTTGTCTCAAATATGGAACCAAGAGGCAGCACAGCACAGCTGGTTCCCATCTATGAGCAGGACAACCCGAGTGAGCCTTGCAGCCTTTCCATAGGAACCCTGCAGTAAGTACTGATGTGGACTCCAGCAAACTGCCTTTATCCTGAAACTCCTCTTTCTCTTGTTGCCTGTTTGCGTTTTCTGCATTAGATGACCCTGAAAAACCCTGATTCTAAGGAGTAGCAAACAAAGGAATGTTTTGAGAACACATTGTATGTCTAAGCATTGTACTGTGCAAAAGGGAGGGATCATGTGGTTGGTTGAGCAACCTTAATTCCATCACTGCCTAGCACATGAATCTTGATTTTGCAGTTCTTTCTGGTCTTCAAATACCTATTCTTACTCTCTCCTCACTACTGAACAGAACTGATAACTGCAGATGAGGTGAAGCACACCCGGTAGAGGTGTGTGGAAAGTTCTTACAACAGATGTAAAAATAGGTGTTTTCAGAAAGGTACCCTTCTGTGATGTGTGGATAGACTTTCATAGGAATGATGTAGGATACATCTTTAGCTACAATATAAGGTACCCACCAAATTCTATATCCCACCCTGATGTGTGGCAGAACTAAGTTTTCTAAACTTACTTGTTATAAAATTTTATTTCTTACCAGAGCTACATTTCTTCCTATACCTGTTCATAAAAATAAAGAAACTCTGTTTGCTGAAGAATCTCAAAGACAACACATACAGCACAGATAGTTTCCAGCCAAAAACTTAAAGCATACAAGCAAGTGAAAATGGGGTCTTGTACACAAGAAGTTCGAGCAACCACGGATGCCAGCTCTATCTAAACAACAAGTGAAGTATCAGCTACAAAGTGATAACAAAAAAAAAAGTTATTTCTGGCTTAGGAAAAAAAAAAAGAAAACCACCCAGCCTGCATCCAAGAAAAGCAGGTCTAGTTTCAAATTCTAAATAATAGAAATTGATGATATTTCTGTAATATTTGCACATTTGGATACAATATTTCAATCAAGAAAGTGGGTGGACTAGCTAATCTAATTCTAGAAGAAAAGAGAAGTAGCAGCATTGTTATGCATGCCATGGGGATCTTTGCTGTTTTTGGAAGCTGGTTTTGAGAGTTCCCGAAGCACTGGGCAGCCTTGCAGGACTGGAGAGTGGCAGGGGGCTGGAAGGGGACTGGTATGCCTGAACAAGTGTCCATTCATGTATTGTCAGGACCAAGCTGTATGAAGTGTCAACAAGTTACTGGGCTGCAAACCTGAGTCAAGATTCATCAAGGGAGTAATCAATCATTATAATTAAAAGGCATTTTATGAGTTGGCATCAATTTAAGAGAGGTCACGTTTCATAAAAACAGGCACAGTCCTGCTCTTCATGCAGCACCACTAAGATCTGGCCAGGTCTTGGATCAGTGGCCCACCCTTTGCCAGCTGCTACAGATAGGGCAAACATGCTCAAAAAGTAGCAGAAAAAGTGACTTTCCTTTGCTTTGCTTTGTACAGTTTTATTGTGACTGGCTGGTATGAGTTCAAGGGATCCTTACAGAGCCCATGGGTGATGTAACGTAAGTAATGCACATTCAGAGACAACCCCTATTGGAGACCACTCACCTGGGGATCAAGGGAGAACATTGTTAGTACAATGTGAACAGTTAATAAGAAAGCATAAGTTATATTTTCTTGTAGCTTTTAACACTTTTATTATCTTTCAATTAAGGTACTTGAAATTAAATGCTTCTGTATTCTGTTTTCCTCCATTTTGCAGGTATTAGGTTACTCCTATTGCGTAGAATTAAAATGAAAGTTGGTGCAACTGGTTCTCACCACTGTGCACTCTTTGAATATTTCATCACTTTCTTCCCACATAAATTGGGGAGAATTTGTGGTAAGTGAATTACCACAGCAGAACTAACAGAAAAACTGGTCTAAGTGACTGAAACAGGCAGATTAGAGATTATTTCTAAGCACTACAGCTGTACTATACATATAGATTCATATGTTCATGCACACATACACAAGTATGTATTTATATCACACCTTCAATTATCTGACAGATTTTATAAAAGACTGATTTCACTAACGAATTATGTTACTAGGTGGAGTCAATTTTTTGCCTTTTTTTTAAAAATAAGAATCTATTCAGTTTTTGTTGCTCATTTAAAAAAAAAAAGGTTCAACCTTAAGCATCCTGAAGACAAGTCATTGTCAGCATCATTAAAGGACATTTTAGGTCTCATTATTTGATACTAACTAGGCATCTGTGTCTCAAACCCCCAGTATCTTTGTGTGGGTTGGGGTCTCCAGTCTTTAACACTGCTGACAAACTGAAAGATCACAGTTGCATGGCATGGGAGTAGGGAAGAAACCAAAGGGAGTGACCAGAGGTCTAGAAAAAACATGACCCCTAAAGAAAGATGAATGAATGGAGTTGTTTAGTCTTTAGAAGAAAGGACAAGCTAATGAATTTCAAATATGTAAAGCACTGCTGCAAAGAGGAATAAGGATTCTGATTTTCATGTCCATGATAGATAGGACATAAAATAAAAGGATTAACCACTTCTAGGGAAGGTCGAGGTTAAATAGTTAAAAAAACCCTTGCTACCTGCAAACATAGTAAAGGCCTAAAATAGAGGGTTTTTAAGCAAATATTTACATGTTGATGACCTAGATATGGACAAGAGAATGATTTAGATGATTTCTTAAATTCCTTTTCTAATTTACTGGCCTCTTAAATTTTTATTTCCGTTATTGTTGCCTTAGGCGACACACACCTGGTTATCCCAGCAAAACAATGCTTTTGAATACAGGAAAAAAAATGTACTGTTACCCCAGAAATTAATCTGGCCTAACTTAAAATCACTCTCTCTCCTTCCTCCCGTGTCAATCTGCAGTCATTTCTTATTAGGGAAATCCATTTTCTCTGATCACGTTTTGCTTGTGTGGGACAGGTACAGTCTGCATCTCTCCTCTGCAAGCTTCACAAAAGCTTGGTGGGGCCAAGGCTGCCTACATCTTCATGGCGGGAGCCAGATTGCAGCTTGTCCACTGCAACATGTACTGACATACTGGCATTGTTTTCATCTTTGTTAATATAGTAAGTTCATGTGAAAGGGCAACATATATTCTTAACATTTAGTGAGGGCAAGGGAGAGGTGGGGCAAGGGGACTCCATCAACAGAAAAAGCAAAGAACTGAGAAATGCATGTAGAGTTTTAGAGCAAGACAGCTATTGCACTCATCTGAAACTCCCATAATTTTGCATGTTTCTTTCATTTTTTTCTGGAAGCTACAACTTTTCTGGAGCAGTTTTCCCATCAGCAGCAATCCACAAATTACCACTCAAGAAATGCTAAACAAAGACCTGAGCAAACTCAGCAGCTCTACCCTGTCTTTTATTTATGTGATGCACAAGTCAAGAAAATACATTTCCTTCAAACCAGTACAGCGTATGAATACTGTGACCAGAAGGGGTTGTGCAGGCCATGACAGCTCTTTCAGGACTTCAGGCAACCAAAACATGCAACTGCCTCATGCACCTCCCCACAAAATCCTCTTCTCAGGGTCTGTCTTTCCCTTCAGTATTTGGGCTGAGCAGAGCCAGTCAGCTGTCACAGCCAGGGCAGGCTACACTATGGAGTGGGTGTTGGGTGAGCAGGGCAGGGCAGGAGGTCCAGCTGTATTCACCCAACTGCTCTCCAGCACATGACAAAAAGCCCTCAACTGCTCGCAGGATGGAGATTATGTGGGTGGGCTGCTCTATCCCCATGCCAGGCACCGCGGGAAGGTGACCAAGACCACAGCAGTTGTGGCTGGAGGCTGCAGGGATGTTGCACCGGGGGAGAAGAGGCATCTTTCTGAGTTTACCAGAAAGTATACAGGTGAGAAGCCAGTGGCATTGGCCAAAAAAAAAAAATAATAAAAGAATAGAAGAGCCAATAACCTTGGGATTTCTCAGAACTTTTTTGTAAAACTTCTAGTAGCCCTATCTAAAATTGAGGATGTTAGCAGATATGAATGAAACCATCTAATACTACTTTCCAACCCCCACTCCTTTTGTCCTTGTTTTGAAGCTGATATATAATTTTATAGGAAACAATCTAAAAGTTTCAGCAGCCAGAAAGAAAGAAAAGAAAAAAAGAAAGAAAGAAAAAAAGAAAGAAAGAGAAAAAGAGAAAGAAAGAGAGAAAGAAAGAGAGAAAGAGAGAAAGAAAGAGAGAGAGAAAGAGAGAAAGAAAGAAAGAAAGAAAGAAAGAAAGAAAGAAAGAAAGAAAGAAAGAAAGAGAAAGGAAAGCATCCTGTTGCATGCAAAAAACAGACCCAGCAGTGGCAAGAGCTGGGCAGAGTGGAGCCTTTCCTGATAATATCAGTTTACTTTTTAATTAGATGCTGAGCTTTTAAAGACAATGGAGTAGACATGATAAAGAGCAGGCTATTAAGTGTCCCAATTACAGAGCACCAAGAATCCAATAATTTATGTGCTGATAATCTCCTGGTAATCCTCCGGGTGCTGCCGGAGCGTAAGCGTCCTGATTATTCCTCTGCTCTTACACGGATTTGTTCTCTTACCATTGCTGAGTTTTGCCGTTATGTTTGGCACAGCTCATTTAAAACAACCACAGTTACCTCACAGCCAAACCGCTGGCCTAAGTTTAGCTAAGATGAATAGGCAGCTGTTCATCTGCGACAGAGCCTTTGGTGTAAGTGTGGCCAATTAGTCACACGTTTGGTGTTCTAATTAGGCAACGCTGGGCCTTTCAGAAAATGTGCTGTTGATTTAGGTACTTCCTCAAACAATGCTAAATTGTGTTATGTGAAATTCAATTAGTTCTTTTCTAAATGTTTCCACATCTGTTATTCTTTAAGCATAAAGTGATGAGGAGAGAAGGAGAAGTGAAAAGCCAGAGTCTCCACTGGTGAAATATGTTAGGCCTCTGGGACCAGCCCTTTTTCCAGCTTTTGACCCTGAACAGTGATATACAGGAAGGAACAAAGTTGGAGAGCTATCATGGTGAAGCCCTTTAAAATAAATCATTATAGAAGAAATACTGCAACTGTAAGGGAACGTAATCTCTTATGATAGCCATAAACTAAGCTTTGTTTGGAAACGGATGGCATGGGGAAAGCACCATTAAGAAAATGATTATAAATTCTGTTTTAAGAACTCCAGGTTTTTTTACAATAATAGTGATATGTTTAAATCCCAAGATTAACCAAAAAATAAGTACAGAGCCAGTTTACCGTTTTGTGGAAAAGTTTTGAGGAGTTTTATTTTTTTTCGGATTTTCCCTCTGAGGACTAAAAAGGTGGCAAGACCTCCTATAGGAGGCTTTGAATGGAAAGGGATGGGATGCATTTATTATTTCTGTTGTGGCATTTTGCAGTTCTTCTCCACGTTTGGAAGAACAAAGCACCACAATCCTTTTGATCCCTCGAACAAAGCATCAGGCTTTCAGTGGAGCTTTTCGGCACTCCTCGTGACCCATGAGGTTTACATTTGCACAAGGCTTCTCCCAAAACATAAGCTACCTACGGCCGCTGCTGTGCTCATGCTTTGTGTCCGACCCGCAGCACGCAGCATGTCAGTGTATCGATGAGGGCAGAGCAACAATTTCTCCAACGTCGTGGCTCAGCCAAAAACCACAGCTGTCTAAAGGTGAAGTTGTACATGCATTTGATCCTTGTTACTGTTATCACCTTTTCACTGACCAACATTTCAAGCGTTATCTGTGGCTGGCAGACCATGTTTCAGGTTTGTCAGAGTCCGGATATAGCCCGTGTGGTTTTCTGATGATATATCTTGATAAGATTTGTGGAATGCGAGAGATGAAGTTGTCAGCACTGCTTTATGGCACCTCCGTACATGTCAGAAAATGAAAATATTTTCAGAAGCAATGGCATTATTTTGACTAGTGACACAAACTTCTAAAGCAATGCATGTCCTTGAAAAAGAAAAATAAATGAATGATTTTTATAATAAAAGACAAAGAAAATGGTCTGTTCTGGAAAGGCATCAGGCTTGACAGGGGAACTAGATGCAAAAAAGATGAGGAGGATTATAAAATGAAGCTTTTTGGGAGCTAAACTGATAAATAACCTTTTCCAGCTGTAATTACTGCTATTGCATAGACATGTCATCCTTGTAATCAGGACCTCTAAGTTTTCCTTTTTATAAAAAAATCTTTAAAAAAGTAAAACCAAACTAATGCATGAAACTCTCTTTTCAGCTCCCATGTTTGCCTCCAGATTCAATCATCACATTATCTACAAGCCAACTCGATCATGTCACAGCTTTCTAAACAGAACAATTTTTTCCACCAGATGATGATGAAATTAGAGAAGTGTAAACCTAAGCAGAAGTCAAGAAAGCCCCATGTCACTTCACATGCCCATCTGCAGGACTCGCTGAGGTGCTTAGTTTGAGTAAGAACGTACTGCCAATTTTAGTGATGGCACTAATCTGTACCTGCCATAATCTGGGCATTATGGTTTTACAAATAATACAATATTCACATAGTATTGCTTGAAAACAAGCAGCAGGAGGAGGCCAGCTGTGAACTCATTCTGCATTCAGAAAATTTTGAAAGCTTTTTGTTCAAGAGATGAAGGAGAATTGGAGGCAAATAAATATCCTTAATAGTTGTTGGAATATTTCAGGTATTTTTATTGAAAAATGCTGTTGCATCAAAGCCAAACTATTAGTAGCAATGCATATGTTTTTGCAAAAAATATATGGCCTCTTCCAGAAAAATAATAAAAAAGAGCTATCCAAGTCAAACCTTGAGACTGTTGATACAAAAGAAAAAATAAAAAGGAAGTTTTGGCAAATCCTTTTCCTTTAAAATAGAAGAGATTCATTTCTCTTTCAAACTGCAGAAGTTGTTAGAAAACACAATTGAAGATTATGAAGATGAACAAAGGAGATAAACAAAAGTTTTCTTCTTAAATTCAAACTGAAGGTGTTGAGCCTGAAGAATATTTTCAAAATTTGATAGAAAGCATTTAAATAATAGGTTTCTAAATAACCCACCAGTTTTGAATATGTCTAAAAGTTATGAATTGTTGACAGAGAAAAGTTCCACCTACCTCTCATGAAGTCTTTGAATTTTATTTCTAAATCAGATGTGGTGCATTAAAATTCCCTAAATTTATCTTCTTCCAGAAAGATTATTCAAATAAAAATAACAAAGTGACTGTTTTCCTAACCAATATGGCTTTTAGGGTCAAAAAACCCAAGCAATCTAGCTTTGAAAGAGAACTTCTGTTATCTGAAGCCTATGAGGTTGTTTATAACAATCCTAGTTTAGTAGTGTGAAGTCTTTCTCCAGCTTCCCATACTCAACAAGCATCTTCGAAGGCCCCACATCACACACCAATGCCAAACATGTTAAAGCTGCCTCATGCTAGGACTCTATCTCATTTATTAGGTGATGATCATAGCAAAGTGGATGCCTGTTCACCTGGATGAAGAGTGAGGGGAGCTGCTAAAATGACTCATTGTAAATGACCACAAGTCTTGCTTACAGATGTATTTGTGTTTCTATTCATCAAGAATGAAATTATAACCCCTGCCATTATTCACATACCAGCATCCCAGCATCCTGTACCAATACCTTCATTGTGGCTCTTTTTAAGAAATTGGATTCCCATATTATCATTCAATAAAATCAACACTCTTCCAGATCAGGAAAGTACACGTTTTCAGGAATGTACTTGCATGCATCCAGCATGTACAAGGAAACATCTGAGAGAAAAATAAATTATTAGCTATGGAAGACTGCACAAAACCTGCAAATTGTCTGGGAGAGCAGTGAAGGAGAAACTCTATCTGTAATAGTCCTGTAAAAGCACAGCTCCCTCTCACTAGTGTTGACCAAGCATCTGGCTTGCCCACAGAAAATGCCCTTGTATTAAACCCTGCATCTAGGATCAGAAGCACATTAATCTTCATCTCCTGAGTTGATAGCTGCATTCCTAATCCAGGCAGATTGAGTCCAAGCCCTCCCAGCATGGGGGAGTACTTGGGTTTCCTGAAACTGACTTTTAATGGGGAATAGATTGGCCAGATGAGATTCTGGTTTTCATCTGTTATGTTAATACAGGCATCCACATCCAAAAGAGTTTGGGTTTGGCTTTAAGCTGCTTTTATCACAGTTTGTGGCTCTATTTTAAGACCTATTGTGTATTTTTCAGGCAGAGGAAAGGAACTCCTTCCTTATTTTATCCCTACAGTTGGTATGGAGTGGATTCAACTTGCTTTCACTCCTAAGAGCAGCAGACTTCAGGCTGTAAGGCTGGGCAGGCATGCTCCTTCCTTAAAGCCTTTTAATAAGAAACACTAACACAGCAACCCACTGATGCCTCAGGCCTCTTCAGTTCTTGCAGACAACCTTAGCATGCCTGAGCTCCCTGCTCTTCCTTTTGCCCCACCAGTCTGTACATCTCCCTTTCACTCCTTCAGTTCCTTCTGGAGTGAGTCTGCTCTCCTCAAATTCCTGACTCCCACCAGCATAATCAAAACCACTATTCACCCTACTCTGGGTGGCCAAAGCATTATCTGTCTCGCTTCATTTCATTGTCTCCTCTCAGGGTCCTGTCCTGTATCTATAACTTCAGCCTATAGTCAGCAGCAGGTATGGTAGACAAGCTCTGGGGAACTACTGTTGTTAAAGATGTGTCTCTTCCTTGGCTGCTGTGCCATGATCATGCCAAGAGAGATGGGCTCTGCAGCAACCCAAGGCTGTCTCCGGTCCGTTGCCCCAGCATCTAGGAAAAAGGCAGTTGGGGATCTGCTCTCCAAGTAACTTATCCATCTACAACTGTGCAGTTTAAAAACCATATTTTCTTCACATGTTTTTTCTTGATAGCCCTGTGACTGTTCTCTTGCATATGAGTATTACCTTTATGAAGAATAGTTGCTTTCCTTTTTTTTTTTTTTTTAAGTTGAAGCTACATGAAAAAATTAAAGGCTATCCAAGCAATGAAAAGCATTGCAGGAATTCTTTGAAGTAGGCCCTTATGTCATCCTGCTCCATTAACATAGTGAATGTGTAGTCTGAACCTACAGACTGACAAATCCTTTCATGCAAGCCTTCTACCAACCAAAACAGGGAGTTCCCCTCACATTATGCAGTTTTGTAAGACTTGTGCCAGGTGCTGTCAGCAACAATAAACCTGGCATCCTTTTAAAGAGGAATAAACTTCTTCACCCAGCTTTCTAGGCTCACTAAATATCTGTCCTTAGATTTTCTTTTTCTAGACACCTTTACTACTAAATATCTCAGTAGATTATAATACCTGACCCCACTATTAGGGAAAAAAACCCTAAGAACCTGTCCATCGCCTCGCTAGCAGGCAGGAACTTGCCCTCCTTGTGCTCTGCCCAAAAACTGTGTCATGTTAACCTGGAGCTGAGCCCAAGCTAAAATGAGCAACCTCTAGTCGAGCTTGTGAATTAGAACACATTGCTGTGTTCACTGAGTTTACTCCGTGGTTGGTTTGAGCCAGCTCATCAATGGCTGCATCACATTGAAGGCAGGGCGTGTTTACCCCTGTCTGTCTCAGACCATGCAGATCAGCCTGCTGCCTGTAAGGGGTACAGCAAAGATTTTACTCAAGGTAAAAGGGAACTCAGTGTCACCTTCAGAAAACAGACTAAGAAACTTATCTACAGCCTATTAATCAGATACTGCAGCACTGTATGGGCTGTTGATGTTCACATTATAAAAAAGGATATTGAAAAACTGGAGAAGGTGCGGAAGAGAGCCATAAAAATGATTCAGAGACTGGAGAAAGCACCCCACACTGAAGCACTCAAAGAATTCAATCTGTTTAAGTTATCAAGAAGAAGACTGAGAACCTACTTGATTATACTGGGTAATATCTTCACCAGGAGAAACTGGTGGGTTACTCAAGCTTCACTTGTTAAAGAATCAAAGAAAGGCATGGCCCGAAAAAATTACTGGAAGCTTGAAAACAGGCAAATGAAAACTGAAAAAAAAAATTACTTTTTCACAATCGTTGTTCAGAAAAGACTTACTAAGGTGGGAGTTAGTCCAGCTTTTCATATCTTTAAGTCAGGACTGAATGCTCTCCTAGCAATTGTACCGGTCACTGGTCTCAGAAGAGAAGTAACGCAATAAATAACAAAATGTGCTTCACTATCACCACCTCTGCCTTACCCAGTAAGGTCCACTGTGGGTACAGTGGCTACTCTCAGTGGCTAGTGAAGGTCAAAATCCTGATATGGCCTCTGACAGACATAATCCTCATGACTAGGGAATAATTCCTAGGTTTACCTGAGACTAACCCTGGCATACTGATTTTACCTGCATTTAGTGGCTAAATAGGAGAAAGATATCTGACAGATGGATACTTTTGGAACATGAAAGTTATTGAAAAATAATAGGAATATGAAGGGGATTATGAACACCTAGAATATCCAAAGACTCCTGAACTGACTATCCTGTAACAAATAGTCCTGTGGCTAGTTAGAGGTTGTGTTCCTATCCCAAAGGCAACTTCCCCACAGAAATTAAAATTCCTGGAGTGAGGAAAGGATGGGAGAGGAAAAGAGAAACAAAAATTCTATGGCCACTACCCCTTTGAGAAAGAAGCGAGAATGGCACTCACTGTGGACCATGGGCTATGGGAACACAGATGAAAACCTGAGCCAAAACAGGCAATTTCTAAGCTCTGGTTTTAAGCAAACCATGAGAAAGGTACTGAGGCATATTTGAAGAGAAACACCATGGCAGGAAGAAACTGTCTTCATATTGGAACACTAGGAAGTTATGTAGGTTGTACAGGGTCCCTTGGGGAGGCACAGTTGAAGCCCAAGAGCTCTCTGGGAGTCTTTCCTTTACTCTTGCCTTTAAAATAAGGTTCTTTTCCTGTTCCTTTCACTGACGGGCTGAGACACAGTTTGTACCAGGGTATGACAATCCTCTGAAATGCACAGAGGGGTTCTGAATAGGGATGCATGTGGATACACGTGTTGCCACGTCACCTTTGTGCTATTGCAACCAAAAGCAAAAAACTTTTTGCTCTGAGGAGCGTCTGTGCAGCTGGGGCCTGGGCAGGTCTCTGAGATGAACTCATTCAACGTACTTTTTTTCCTCCATTCGCCAACAGATGGTGACAGAGAGAACCCCTTTCCTGTCCAAAGCTTTCAGGCCACAGCATTTGTATTTCCATTTGATTACCTGTATATGAAAGACTACTGTATTCTGCAGCTTTTGTCCTTCCTGAGGCATTTTGCAGCAGAAGCACTGTGGAGCTCTGGGAAAGCATTGTGTGCAGCTACAGCACAACAGCGCGACTTGGGGTAAAGATCTGATTTCCACATTGTGCAGGAGTTATGTTCAGTGAAAATTATATAAATGTAGTATACCAGCTCATATGTCATTTCCACAGAATGTTACAACCATTCTGTTATGTAATAGTGAGCTAATAAAGTCAACCCAAAACTCACTATATCACTTTCTACATGAAGTCACCTCATTCATCCTTTTTCCCTTTAATTTAAATCTCATCTCTATTTCTACATTTACCTTCCGAAGTATTTCTAGCACAGCATATTCCCAACACCCTTCTTATTTTACTGTATGATCTAAACAATGCAGAATAAGAGGGCCTGAAAATTTGAACTGGAAATATCATGAGAACAGGCTCTGTCAAGAACTTTCCAGTATTTCCTGCTTCTGGTTGAGCTGGAAATACTCAAAGGGTGAAATCCTGGCCCAGCTGAAGTCAATGGGAATTTTGCCATTAACTTCAATGGGGCTAGAATTTCACTCTTGGTATTTATTCCATATATCCAGTCTCAACTAGATCTGGTGTGGTGTGAAAAGGAAAACTTTTCTTCTTTCTTTTCCTTCCTCTTGTAAGATTTAATGCTTAAAAAAACCTTGAATATTCAGCCTAAAAGTAAATGTTGACTAATGCTAAAAAAGTGCCTGTCTTACCCAAATGATCCATTTCTTCTCTCTAAGCAGTTGCACAGCAAAAACTGTGGTATTACAAATATAAATTGATAAAAAGATTAAGAAATTAAAGCTGTCTGCATAAAATAATTAAAAATATATACCCACTCTTTTGACAAAGCCTACATTGTATATAGCTGACTCCATTTCAGGACCCTGATGCCAAAACCTTTTGCCACCAGCAGTTACAGTGGTTGTTGGCTGTGCAAAATGTTTGGATTTTTGGTTTCAGACAGAATTCTCCTGGTAGAGGCCTTCATCATCAGTGAGGGAGGATTTGCTTGCTTTAAATCCGATATATTGTGATCTCTGCTTTAGGTGGCATAAAATCCTAAACCTGATTTTGGGGAGCAGGTGGACTTTACCGTGTTTTATTTGTGCCTGCCACTGTCTCGCAGGAGATACTTTGTAATTTCTTGCTCACCAAAGACAAGCCATTACAGCAAGTGTTTTCCCTTCAAAACATAAAGTCAGTTCTGTTTCTGCTAAAAAGATCCAGCTTATTACTGTGTTCATGTTTTACATTAAAGAAACATTTTAATTGTGGGCTATTTAATAATGACAGTTCCCCAAAGCAAGCTGACCACTCTGATATTTGCCATTGTACTGGTGAGGACTCAACAGCAAAGGACATTCCCGGAAATCTCCATACATTTTTTGATAGCCCCAGAAGCCCTGGTGAATGTCTGACCAACAAAAATGTGTGCTTGAGCAGAAACACCATGCCTGGTTCTTTCCTAGAAGCAAGAAGTTTTCTTCTAGAAAAACAATAGTAGAAATGCTCAATTAATCCGCAGCTATTCATTTTGTCTTCACTGACAATTAGCAGGCCTCCTAATGCACTGCCGCCTCACTTTGGCAGTCGGAGAAGCCCTGCCAAGTGGACTCGGGCTGACACAGTCATTCTTTAGCTTGTATTTCCTGGTGCAAATAGTTTCTAGCTCCTTTCCAACAGCCAAATCCAAAGAAAAAAAAGATACAAAAAGGGCTTTGTTCTCCATGAAAAAAGCTGTGGCTGTGGTCGGGAGCCCTGTGCACGAAGCCAGGCCATGAGGAAGGGAGGGAAATGCAGTCCGCTGTGTCCTGCCAGGCAGGATCACAGCACCATGGTTCCCAGCCCTGCTGGGATGCCCCAACTCACACCTTCGACCACCCACCTCCTCTATCCCCACCAGCCCTCAGCAAAAACCTTCCCCTTCTCCAGGTCATGCAAAAGCCAAATCCTATTTTCTTCAAGACAAACCAGGAGGAAGCCTGCAACAAAGGAAAGAGAGGGAGAGCAGATCTGAAGCACAGGTTTGGTCTACCTCGCACCCCACCATCTGAGCTTCCCTGGCCAACGTGCCATGTGATCAGACCCTCTGAGATTTGGCAGCACTCTTTCATTGTCACTCTGTCTGAAATACAGTTGCAGTGACTTTTCTAGCTGCAGGAAGGAAAAATGGTTTTCATCATCTCTTCTGACCCTGCTTGCCCATATTACCAAAGAAGATTACTGGAGACATGCAGACCAGTGCCACATTTCCCGTTTGACTTGTTGACACAGTTTCTCAGACAAAGTATCCCCTACAGGGGAATGTCACCCTTGGAGCAATGCCTTTCCTGGTTGCCTTCTGTATTACCAGTTAGTGCTTGTTTTGGTGGTTTCAGCTGTATTTCCTTGCATTTGCTCTTTCCAACGTGTTATATTGAAGCCTATTGACCTTGTCATCTGACTGTGCCCTCCATCTTTGTGGGGATCTTCTTTTCAACCCTGTTTGGTGTGTGACAGTATCAGGTTAGCTCTCTAGGGTCCGCTAACTGGTATAAATTAAATTTTACCCAGCATCTGCAACAGGGCCTTTGTTACCCCCTACAGTTTAAAATACAGGTTTCTGCACAATAGCTACCAGGCTATTGACACATGTAATTTTTAATTGGCCTTCAAGAAACTTCTCACGCTTGTGCCAAAACAAGTAGTTTTCCATGTGGTAGAGTCAGAAAGGATTTTCCCTTCTCCCTGCAATAGTTAACTCCTGAGCTCCTGATTCCCTCCACACCCAGCTTTCACTGAATTATCCCCTTCACCGATGGGCATATGGAGCTCCCATCGCTGTTGATGTGCCTTGTCTGCAAGCCCAGGGTTGCGTGTTGACCTTTCAGCTGAGGAAGAATTTCCCTTCTAGAACAGACTTACTGTGTGTTGGGGGATATCTACCTACTCCTATGTCCTGGGGCATAATTTTTGTCCAGCAGGATTACCCGAACTTGTTAAATCTACTTTGTATTCCAACAGCGCAAGGAACTCTCATCTAGGAGGGAGCAGGTCCTGGATCTCTTCGGCTGCTGACACCATGATCAGCTTTTAAGGTTGAAATGTTTGCCTTAACTGACAGCTTTGGACATGGTATAAGATATTTGCATGAATCCTAGCAGCCTGCAGTATTTAGGAGGACAGGGTATGTGAACCTCTATCCCCTTCTGTCTTTAATTTCTAGGAAGCTATTATAGCTTCCAAAAAGGCTCATGTCCGCCTGCCAGCACCACATTAACATGACTACCACTTTGAAACAGAATAGCTGCGGCAGCTCAGAATCTGTAATGCATCCCCCACTGCACTGGGTAGCTTTGTGCACGCCTATGTGCCATTAATGAATCATCACATGGGAAGTGTTTTCATTACTTCTTGCTTTTCCAGCCCTGGCATTTCTTGGCATATGCATAGCCCAAGCCAAAGCAGCAGTCTGTCTCGCTTTCCTGCCTTTAGATTAAAACCATTTTTTTGTTGTTGTTGTTTTGAAGTGCCTATTGAAGTGACAGGACAGAGAAGGATGGCTAAACCCATGTCCCAATATCTTTATTTCAAGACTACACTAATAGCCTCTAAGAATGTTTCTCCGGTATACTTCAGATAAGAGCGGTGAGTCTATAAATTCATTAGCGAGTAATGGAGCAGCCTCACTTTATCTATGTCTTTTCACAGGACTAGGGTTTCATTCTGTGCCAGGAGTCATACATCACACTCAACATGTACGTCTCCAGAGCCAACTGAGAGAAAGTGCAGAAAAACTACTGTTAACAAGGGAGTAATTACATTGAGCATAAATTAATTATTGGTCACTCAGGACTGGTGGGAAAGGGCCACACAGACCGTATCTGACTGAGTTCCCACCTCTGAGGGAAGAAATATTTAAATATGAATCATAAGACAATACAAGGTGGGCCTTTTCTGGTCTACTGGTCTTTAACTGCACATACTTGCTAATATGACATGTGGCTTATTTGCTTTAACACTATAGGTACATTGTATTGTTTTAGGGCAAACATGAGTGATAGTCATTCGGGACAAGGGTCACTGCATAGCAGACAGCATCAGACGCGACCAAGGAAAACCAGGAGGGACTTTAAAATGTAACTCAGCCAAAAGAACAGGACACGGATCAGCAAGCGAGTGATGGAAGATGTTCATGAGGAATTTAGATTACCACACACTGCAAATAAACCCTGAGAATCTGTAGCAGCCAGAGGCCAGGGAAAGCTGGCCGGCAAGTAGAGAGGAGCCCTCCTGCAGGGAAAAGAAGATGCACGGTGTACCCCAGTCTCCTTGTCAAAAGTGTTAGTGCTAGCTCAAGAAAGTCTAGTTGTGCTTGAACCCTGAAATTACTAACTTGGAAACACATAGGGGTGTGCAAAATAATGTTAGACGAGTCTCCAGCAACCAAACAAGAGATTGAAACTGCTTGTTACATGTGTAGTGTTAAAACTGTTTCACGTCCTGACAAAAACCAGGAAATTCAAAGTTAAAGAGAATCCTCATAAATGGAAATTCTTGCCATCATGGGAAATAAAAAGCGTATCAAGATGCAAATGACAGATGTACTGTCAACCGGGAAACTCAGCTTGGAATTTCCTGAAAATAATGTACAGTTAGATCAGAATTCATTCCTCCTCTATTAACAGATATTCATACATATAAATAAACAATTGCAGAGACGCAAGATGAAAATTAGACTTTTTTTTTTTTTTTTTTTACCGAATGCTTCTCAAGCTTTTCATTAGAGAACTGGGTAGGAAAATTTTCCCATTTGTGAAGGCCCAGGCTTACTGAATCGTAATGACTACAACACTCGGACCCACCAGCTATGTTTTCCCATAAAAAAAGAAGGCAACATCTGTCTTCCAAACCTAGTGCTTGGAAATTCACCTGTAATACAACAAATACAGTTTCCAGGCTCAGGTCCATCCAGTTCAGGTTAGAGTGCCCTGAGCAGTAAGTTATTTTGTGATGTGCTCTTTTGGTTTGCCTCAGAAACCTTTCTTTCAATGAAAATACTGGGGCCAATGACCGGATATTTTATAACAAAGGATGTTTTTTTAAAAAAAAATTCCTGATGAATGTTAATTGCCCACACCACTCTGGAGAAGACAGTGGAAAGCTTTGTGTCTTGAGCTCTGCAGGTCCCTGCAAGTTACACTCGATAGAGAATTTCAAATTTCAAATTCAACTGCAGGTCTTACCCCTGAGGCTTGTTTAAGTTTAAAGATATACCCGAGAAAAAAATCCAGTTTATCCAGTGACTGCAATATACTGCACTGTCAATTTTTTACTACCTACATTTCTGACAGTCTCCAAATCCCTTCACTGACAAAGCAAAAACACAAAGTGGGATTTCAGATCCAGTTGGAAACAAAGCCCAGCAGTGGAGAAATCCTACTAAACCCCAGTTTAGTAGGAATGGACACCTTGCATATGGCTGGAGATGGTCCTATGTGCCTGGACATGTGGCCATCATTGAAAACAGCTGATGGGAGCTGCCATGGGGCACTGCCCTCCACCTCCAGGCTGGCTGGGAGGTGAGGTCCCTGTCCCCCAGTCAGGGCTGAAACCAAGGTCCTCTGCCTCAAAGACAGCAGTGTCTGCTGGGGGGGGGTGGGTGAGTGTGACAAAAGGCAGTGGACAGTAACAGCTTGAGCAATCTGATTTTAATCCATGGCTTGCACATCTCCACAACTTTCAGATGTCTAATTCCTTTTATCATTTATTTCTCCGATAAGAGCCATCGTTATTTCCCGAAGAAATCCAGCCCAGTGATTGACCTGCAGCTCCTCCAGGACAGTAAGTGGGGCAACCTGAAGCTCAGCTGTCTTACTCACAAAGCAGTGTGGTGGTGTCATAAAACCATTATACAACACTAACCACAGCGGAGTCACTTATATCTTTTCGTAAAGCAAAGCCTAGCCTTTTGCTACCCAGAAGAGGCCTTGCTATTGCATAAGGAGGCTGCTTTAGGATCAAGCTAGATTTAAAATAAGTTTTAAAAGAACATCCTGCAGCTCAAATAAACTGAGCCTGCTGGCTTTCCCCAATGACTGGCACTAGAGCAGATCATTCTGGAAGAAAGACATTCTCACAACCTCATGACTTCAATTTCTCAAGCCAAAGAGTGGAGAGAAATCCCACATGTTATTAAAGCCAATAAATCAAGACTTGAGAGATCTTGTGCATGGAATCAGAGAGCGTTTGCATTTTTCTGCCTTCAGAGCTTTGAGGAAGGTTTTTTTTTTCTCCTTTACCTCATCCACCTTGGGTATCTTAAAAGCAAGAAAAGCACTCCTGGGACCTGGAGGGTTCTATGAGATGTAATTATGGAACCTCACTTTTAAAGGTTTAAAAGTACATCTTTATAGGCTTATGCAGTCCTGGTAATGGTAACAGTGGTTTATGTGTTTGATTGACATAAAACATGCCTCGACATTGAACATTTGCTCGACATCCGGGAACCCTGGACCCTGTTCGTGTTTTCTACTTTGCCTTTGCACCTCTGGCCAATGACCTCCCCACAACCCTTCTGCACCCCAGTGTTGGTGCAGATTCCATGACGAAATGCTCTAAAGGCAGGCACTGACTTTTGCTCCCAAAAAAGTGGAAACCAGCCATTCCCACACCCTCTGCTCTCACCTTCACAGCTCAACAGAAAATGTGAACTTCCAATGAAGCCACTGTGGTTTACAGACCATTTTTATAGATGATACTGAAATTCTGTTAAAGTAAATGAGATCTTTCCATAGTTTCTCCTCTGACTTCTGTCCCCATGACCTGCAATTTAATCACATCAAACGTCAGCATCTATTGTTTTTAGCAGATCCTAAGTCTACCCACTCTTCTAAAGGAAAGAGTAGTGTTTTGCTTGTGGGAGCCATAAAGGTGAGAAAACAAGAGATAAGTTTTCATTGGGCAATTTGTAACAATTTAGAAAAAAAATTGTCTGTATTTGTAGCAAAGCCCAAACTCCTTTTTAAACCTGAGTGCAAGTTTTGATTATGCCTATGTTGTGCTTTTGGTCTTTTCTTAGATGGAAGCAAACTTTATGGAATATAGGAAGCTGATGTCTAATTCATATCGAGGTTATGCTCACCAGAAATACAAACAGAGAGAATTTCCCTCATCTGATCTTGTCACAAAAACCAAAGCAAACATCCAGCTGAAAGGTGCCACTTCAAATTTGTTTATCAGAATTTCATAACTAAAAGATGGTGGAGGGGAAAAAAGGGCAAATCAAAAATTACCAATGGAAATTGGAAACAAACTGCAAATAATAAATCAGCTTAGGAAAAAAAATGTCAGTCTGTCTGCAGATAATTCACAAGTGAAAAAAGTTCATTACAAATTACTTGCCCTGCTGCAAATTTTTAGTAGCATGTGTGTACAGTACATCATAAAGCTTCTACTCTTGACATATTTTAAAAGAATACCATTACTGACTGAAACTTCAGTTGGCAGCTGGAGACTTGCCAGAAAACAGACTGCATCTGTATCAAATGGAGAAAACTCAGAAATTTTAGGATGCAGGCAGGTTTTAGAACTCCTCTTCCTCGCAACAAAGAAGCTTTAGCAAAAAGCACACAAAAAGTTCACATGCACAGAAAAAAAAATTAGTCTCTAGATTGGACAAAATTCTTTAAAAAAAAACCAACCTAAAAACATGACTCAGGAGCACACATAAGTACAAGACATATTAACTAGAAATGGGAAAAATGTAAAAACTTTTTTTTAATTTAACTTAGACTTTTTTTCAGCTTTGTCTCAACTCCTTTCATCAGACTTAACTTTTTATTTCATAGGTGGAGGGGGGTTACTGGGAAATTTCAGGCCAAAGTGTCAAAATTGAAAAAAATGTTCACAAATCAAAGCAGGGTATTGTATCAGAAATGTGTATCAGCAAACTGTCTTGTGCTTCAGCTATCTGAGAAAAAGAGCGGAGAAACTAGTCTGGTTTTGTACTGCTTTGATTTCCCTTTTTTTTTTTCTCCTCTGTTTGTTGTCACTGTGGATTTGGGGGTTGAGGTTGTTTGGTGCAGTCTTTTTTACAGTATCATCAAAACGTATGGGTCTATGTGCTGGCCCAAAGTAATGTCTTCCTGAAAGATTCACAGTAATCATTTTCCATGTTTCTCTGGATATAGAGTAGAAGAATGGTTTTGCTATGCATCCAAAAGTTTCTCCGTTCCTCCTTCTGCCTTGTTGTATTTTACTTTTCAGGTAGCTAGTTTAATTAATACTTACTCCACGACTGTTTTTGCTCTCTCCTCCCTTTGCCAGTATGAAGGCCTCGGGGCAAACTTTTCCTCTCACTGTAGCAGGCTGACCAGAAGGGATGGAAGCTGTCTGGTCAATATCTTTCAAGAACTGTCTATCACAACTGCTCCCCATTTACCACAACCTGTGTGCATGTGCACAGTTCACAGTTGTGGGTTTTTGGAGGGGATTGCCGTGTGGTTTTATAGGCTGCTCAAGATGTCCATTTGGGTGTAAGCACACCTATCTATAAAGAAGTGCATATACAGGCATCCCTAGAAAGTGCTTGTGTGTTCTTTATTAACTGTTACATCCTGAAATTAATCTTCCTCAAAAAAAAGGGCAAACCAATTTACAACTCCCTCATGCTATTTTTTCCCTTTTCTGCTTTTTTTCCCCTCAAATGAATCTTCTATTATGCTGTTTCTTTTGATGCCCAACCTCAAGTTTTTTCCTTCTTCCCTTTCCACTCTCTTTTACCTTAGGTTCTCTTCCTCTGCTCTTTCTCTTTTCTCCCTTTTCATCCTGCCTTTTCCCTACCCTATAATTTTTTGCTTTGCTTCCTTTATTGCTCCGCCTTCTTACTGTAGTTCCCTACAGATCCATTTCTTCCCTGCAGTTCCTGTACCTACTCCTTTTCATCTAGAACCTGACTGCCGAGATATACCCTCTTCTCATGGAGACACGACTTGCTCCCTTCCTTGAGATTTTATGCTTATTGTATATCTAGGTTCTCACACTGTCAGTAAGAACACACATTTTGATAATGTTTTAGAATAGTAGCAGAGCTGTTTGGGCTTTGGGTGTCTATTTTGCTGTTTCACAGTCTGTGATGCAAAATGCTTAGTTTCAAACCACTCATGACTTCTATGAAATTGTTTCTGTCTGGGATAGTGTAATAGTATTAACTATAAAAGACAGCAAAAAATTGTTAGGGACAAAGTGATTGCTGCATGTTTCTGTAATGCTGATTTGCTCTGTTTTCTGCTGGAAAAATTGATGTCATGTTGGCTTCACTATTTGGAAATAATCATACAAAGAGCTTCATGAAAGTATTTCTCTTTGAAATTCTGCATTTCACTGATGTGAAGACATTCCACAGATGCATACTGGTTTTGATAAACCTTGTTGATTTTCCATTATTCAGGATGGATCTTATGGTCATACCCAGACAAGGGCACAAATAATTATTTTTGAAATCTGATTTTTTTAAGCTTTTTAAAATATGCCTAGCATTTTTGCACATTTAATTTTTACAAATGTGTACAAAGGTTTCATTTATATTCCAGCACAGGTGAGGATTTTTTTGGGAAGTACTTACTGCAAAAAAAAAAATCTCAGTCAATCCAGTAGCAAAACTAACTGAGCATACATACTGATTATATTGCTTCTTGGCTGTACCAAGCAATAGACACTAACTCTTCAGGAAAAATTCAATGTGCCGTTCCTAGGAACATGCATTAAGATCTAAGTAAATCACCTACAAACATTCTGCATTGGAAAGTCTGTCAAGATCTTGTAAACAGATGATCAGGTAGTTTCTGAGTAGTAGATTACCTTTGATTTCAGTACACAAGGTAATATCAGCTCAATTAATCCCTTGGAAACAGTTACTCACCTTCAGGAAAGTCAGTCAGTGGAAACAGATTTGTTCTGATCCTCTTGGCAGAGCAGAGGGAAGGTCTCAGAGCAGCACACAGCACAGCATTGGCTTACTGCAGCCCAAACACCCAAAGCTCTTCCACCCCAGAAGAAACCTGAATGTCCCCAATGGGCCAGTGACTGCAGGAAGAGCAGGAAATATTCAAAATGAGAATTTAGCTCCAAGGAGCTGATTCTGCAAACACTTTAGCACATGTACAACATTCCTTTACAAGAAACCTCAAAGAGAGCCAACAAGCGTTGCTTCATGCAGGTCAAGTCAGTCATATGGCAAAGTGTTTACGGGATTTGGATCTAAATTTTGATATCATTTCAGGACCCTTAAAAACAGGCGCTAGATATTTGTAAACTCTTTTTTTTTCCCATGGGGAACAAAATGTATAATGATGTTGTGCTGTAGTAGAATCCACCGCTGGTCACCCAGAGGAGTTTGGTTTCTCCTCCAGTGTTTGAGACGGGGGAATGCCCTACAGCCCTGGGGTGTAGGACAGCCATACATATGGCGCAGGAGAAGCTGCTGTCGCCTTCCCTGGCAACCTATGTTCATTCCCAGAAGTTCACAAAACAAAGTCAAGCTGGAGCAGGTTTTTCCAAGACAAGCTGAGGAATGGAGAGCCTTGGTTCAGGAAGAGGGATGGTAAGAGGTTGAACTGTTTGGGCCAGCCAAAAAGATGGAGGCTATGGGAGATTAGAGCTGATGCCTGTTGATCAGCAAAAGGAAGGGATTAGGATCATGGGGACCACGAGGACAGTAACGCTGGGCTGGGCTGCCGCACTGGCCAGGCAAAATGGCACAGAAAGAGCAGAAATGTGGCCAGGAGCTGTTTTATTTCGTTTACAGTAATTGCAAAGGGCCTAATAAGGTTGCCTACATGCATATATCTCACACAAGGCAGCTCTCCCTAGATAATTGTAAAGCTGAAAGCAAACTTAATGGCAATTAACTTTTCTCTGTTTTGTTTTGCACCAAAATTAGGAAGCATTTTGATGCTTTTGATATTCCATCTGCTCAATGGCAGTAAACCAGGAGAGACAGGTGAGCTTCAGGTGACTCACCCCAAAGGTTTACTTTGCTTGCTTTAGGACACAATGATTTCTTAAAGCTCTCCCGAGACAATTTACTTCTGCCTTGACTTCATATTCATGTTGTTTCATCATCTGAGGCCTCGTTTCATACATACGTTTATAATATGGGTTTCATTTCAATAAGCTGGGAAAGCAATAAATTTAAAGCTGACTAACAGTTGTTTTATGTGGCTGCCAACCTGCCAAGTAGCATTCTTAATTATTACCAGGAAACGAAGTGTTTTGCAGCCATGTGTTTTACATTTGAGTGTAGTATGTCTTGTCAGCCCTCTCCACTGGACTCAGGGATAGGCCAGTAATTTTTGTATGCAGAGAGGCCTGCGATGGTGGGTGGTTTATTTGTCATCAGGTAGGGGTATCAACAACAGCATGATGGACGGGAATATCCCAAGTGGTCCCCCTCTCCCAAAACAAGTTGCTGCAGAAAAGCTGGGGAGAAGGGGTTAAACCTGAGCCCAGAACTTTTTTCTATTTAAGTCTGTAGGGCAATTACTTCTTAAAGTTGTCAGCAAAGAAAAAACATAAACATATTACAGATTATATATGTTATATATATTATATAAAGATTATATACGTTAGAATAAGATGGATGACTGTTTTGTTCCTTCTGTGCAGGATAGACTGAGATGCTGCAACAAGCAGACTCCCCTTTTCTTTTCCCCAGACAAAATTCATTATTTTTGCACCAAAACAAGCAATCCTTGCATGGCTTGCTTTCTGCAGCCTGTGATTAGGCTCCAAGATGTTGGCCCACACTTTGGAAATCGGTCAGTAAAAGGAGGACAGAAAATGAATAGTAAAAAAAGAAGCACTGACCTAAACAGTCTTGTTGCATGTATTCTCCCCTCCAGAATGCTTTGAAGTCTTAAGAGAAACTTGACTAAGTTAAGAGTGCATCTAGGCCCTTAATTTGCACAACCAACACTTATTTTTTTTGGTGGTGATCATTGACCCTAGAAAGATTATAAACGTTGTTTTGGGTTTTTTTTTTTGTTGATAACGTAAGTCTTGAGCAATTTTTTAAAAACGGGATAAACATAAACACACTGTTAAGAAGCAAATTTTTGTGTTCAGTTCATTTTTTTTCCTTTAATAAATTACATACATGAGACAAATCCCAATTAAATAAAGGCTCATCTCATGAGTATCTTGGGCAATGCTGCAGGATACTGCTCACCCTGCACACCAACAGAAAATCCTAATAGTGTTTACTGCTTTTTTTTTTTCCCAAATACTTCTGTTGTTTTGTTAAGGATGGATTAACTAGTGAATCATTATTCACACTTTGGCACGTGAAAATCTAGAGTGTGCTTTTATCCATTTCCCAAGAGTGTGCATTGGCACCATAGCAGAGGATGTGGAAGAAGTGTTTTTCAAAGTAGCAGATGCAGCAGCTTTGGGAACATCTTTACTGGTGCGTTTTGCTGAGGGATTCCTATTAACAATTTCTCCTTTAGCCAGAGAGTCTGTTAGTGCTTCCCAGAGGTGAGGCCTACTTTTTTGAAACGAGCCCTTTAAGGAAAATTATCATTAAAGGTCATGTGTCGTTTCCATTGATTATTGCAATTTCTAACTCGTTCTCTGTTTCTTCTCAAATAAATCAATTTCTTCTGAAGTTTCACATGCCACTTCCTATCTCAGGGCAACATTTTTCCAAGGAGATTGTGGATAGGGGCAGATGCTGAACATAAATGGCATAAAATTCTCCTCCCACTAAAGTCAATAGCAAACTCCCACTGACTGCAGTGAGGTCAAATCTATTCACAGGACATTAAAGTTTACCTTGGCATTCCTTAGAGAATATGAGATCTGTATTTCTGAGGTCTATCAGCTGTCCAAGTGGGGACTTAACCTACTCATCCCAGATTTGCTGCAGAGAGACTCTCTGCAGAAGTGCAGACACCAGAGGAAACTGGAAGGCAATGAAGGGTGACCAGAGGCTGGGGTGATGAGGCTGTTGCTGGCCAGAGGCAGCCTCACAATTAAAATGGCCTGTGCAAAGAGAAAATAGCCTCCTTTTTCTGTTCAGCACAGTGAAGTCTGAGTTTCACTTTGACTCTGTGCTGACCTAGATCTGCTACTATTTATGTCACTAAGTAGTCAAACCTGAGACTGTGTGAAAATGTCTCCCTAATCTTTCAAAACTAGCACACAGGGTTTTATATTTGCCCTCCACTCCAGGGTCACTTACAAAGAAGTACTGGCTGTGACTACTATAGAGCTGGCCACCATAGGTAAGCTGCTGCTAGGGTGTGAGGTTGCTTTACTCATTAAGCCAAAGAAAAAGCAGGCACAGAATATCGATCGTGCCCCGAAGACATGGTCTAACTCTGGAAACTGCAATGAGCCAGCTCTGTGTTATCTGAAGTCATTTAAATGTTCTCTGAATGACCAAGTCACTGGAGATGCTGCTGGCATCCAGCTTTCTCCTCTCTTATGTTTAGGGAGAATCATTCAATGAGCTCGTGGCACATCAAGGCATCTCAAGGAGGAATACTGAAGACAGACTCTATGCTGCTGTCTGCTATCTGAAGATAAACCAGGTGCCCCAGCGGTCACCATGGAGCACAGACTCTGCTTGCAGGGAGCAGAGGGATCAACTTCTTCCTTAAGCACCAATTATTTTCATATTCAGTTACCCAGATTATGACAAAGCAAACAGAAAAGCCATATCCCCTTGTACAAAAAAAAAGCATATCTAAAATTATTCCCATGTGTAAAGTGCTGCTGCATGACACTAAATGCAGCAGCCAAACCAGTAACAGTTAAATCCTGCAGATCCCCATAAAAATGCACAGTACACAAATACACAGTAAATTAAATGACTGAATTAGAAGCAGAGATAAGTGAAGGACAATACTTTGCTACTCTGTGTTCAACATCATTGCCAAAGTGCTGAGGCATTTTGCCACTTCCAGATTAAGGGGATTTTTGCACATTTTCCCCAGTAAAATTTTTGGCAACTGCTGACTACCTTCTTCTGTCTTGCTGCGTCACTAACAGCCCAGGCTCTTCACTTCAGTTGTATGGCCCCTGGCTAACTTCCCAATGAAATGTAGGCATTCGTTTGTTTTTAAAGTTTCATTTTTACAACTCCTGCTCATAGAGAAATTCCTCTGGCCTCGGTGGTGTGTAGGTGAAATTCACTGGCAGTGAAATCTCCTGACGACATGCCTGTTGACTGAGGCTTTATAACTACAGAGGGCAGAGTGGTCTGGTAGGAGCACACCTTAACACCGAGCTCAGCTCTGCTGCTCTATCCCACCAAGGACTGTAGAAAAAGTAGAACAGAATTTAATAAAATTCCTTATTATACTTCAAGTTATTCCAGACTGAGCTGTCAAAGATGTTAGCAAAAGAGCTATTGATTTATTATCAAGTTTTTTTTACCCTGAGCAAAAATAACATGTTGATGTTTAAAATAAAGTTTCAGATACTTTCTCCAACCCCGTCCCACCTTCCCAAGCGCTTCTTCCAGTATCTGAACCCATGGTTTTCTCTAAGATGGATAGATCTTAGAGGCATCTTCTCTTGACGGGTAGACAGAGGCATTTGGACTAGATGTTACTGCTACAGAGAGCATAAGCCAGTGAAGATATTGACATTGCAAACTTGGGCTGTCCGTGAGCACCGCTACACTTCACCAGTCCAGATCTTACCATGGAGGGCATAATGTACCACATAGTAAAAGCAAATGTAGACGTACCACACAAATGCACCTACAAGGAACCAAGATGCCCCTTTTAAGAAGTTGCTTCTTTCTCATGGTTCTCCCAATAATTTCATGATTGTTGTGTGATTCAGTTATGGGTGTGAATTCCCATAAGTGCAAGTAAAGATTAATTCCAGAACTATGGTCCGCCTGGCCCTGGCTTCTCCTTTGCCTTCCTTTGCCTTGGTTTTCCATGTCCCTTTGTGCATTGACCAGGGACGGGACCATGTAACCATATCCATGCTGACGGGTAACTTTATCTTTCCTCCCACCATTTGAAAATAGCAACAGAAGAGGTGAAAGCCTTCAAAACCAACACAGAAAAAAGCAGGAGAGGATATCTGAAGAAAGAACCCAATCCCCTGTGGATACAGGGAACTGAGGTGCCTGTGATGTGGCTTTCAACATGTCAGTGCCACAAGAGCACTAGAGAGATCTGCCGTGTTGCAGTCCTCATGTAGCAAAGGCAAACTTACTTTTAATAGACAACATATTGGAAATATAGCCCTGATTAAATCTCTCTGTTCTCTTTCCTTTTGCCTTCCCCTGTGGCTACCTTGAGATCAGTTTGGCAAATCTTAAGGATTGCAGATGTAGCACTAGCATAAACAAAAATATGGCACGTTAGCTGTGCAAGCTGCTTTGAAGATAAAGACTGACTTTAAATTCCACAATCCTGAGGGCTCTTGTCGCCTTGAAATCTGATTTCAAAGCTCAACACCACTGAAATGTCTTGTTGAGAGTGATGACAGCAGGCAGTGAAGTGTACACTGTATTGTCACCACCTGTGATTGGTGGCAAAGTGCATACTTTGGCTACCACATACTGACTCCCTAGCTGTGGGCTGCCTGTAATAATGCAAACAATAACTGCTGGCTAATTTCAGTCCTGTAAGTGTGGTGATGAAGTATTGCATAAACTCAGAAACCATGAGAGTTAAGTGGATAGAGTCTGTTTTCACTGTTCTCAGGGGGCACAGGGAATAGAGAAAGAGGTGAACACATTCCTCCAGTAATGAAAAACCATCAACTAAGAAAAGTCCAAGAGGCTATGAGGCTGTAAACACTGACAGTTTGCTTGAGGAGGAGCTCTATCTGTGAGAAAATCTCCAGGATCCTGCCCTTGGACTATACAGTACCCTGCAGGGCACCAAACAGGAAAAAAAGTCACACAACAAAAGGGTGATTGTTGGGACCCCAGCCCTGTTGCCTGGTCACCCCCATGGGAGGAATGTCCCTTACCCTGTAAAGCATCACACCTTGGATGGAAATAGGTAATGGGGGGGGGCAGGTGGGCCCACAGATGCTCAAGGCCTATTTTGCTGCTGCACATCCATTCCTCACTTCTTTTGAGGAGCAGTGGAGATGGCTATGGGACGGAAGGAGCTCGGCAGCACTGGGTCTGTGAGAATGTACCTGAGTCTGTGCTGCCACTGTCTCAGCACCAGGGCTGCCTGGGGAGCTGGGGTATTCACATGGTTAGTAATGATGAATTGACTATCTGTTTCCTCTGATAGTGAAACCGTGGGCTTTTCCTATGATTTCAATGGAAACAGGATTTTTGCCCATTCATTTACCTCTGTGTAAATGAATATTAAAGACACAAAATTTTGGGTAATCTTTAGCTGACAAATTCCTTAGAGGTTTCCTGAATACTCCCAGGAAGACAGGACAAGTGTCCTCTGACTCAGTTTTAGGAGAAAAATCTAAGAGCAATGCAGAAGACCTGCTGTTTGAAAAGCAGGCAGATAACCAGCCGGGGCTATCACTATTGACAAGACCAGGACAAAAAGGAGTTGAGAGTGACACAATAAGGCTAATGGATATCAGCCCATTGGGTAGTAATAGCTGACCTCTTGCTGATGAAATGAACTTGAACTCTTACTTGTCATCAAGAGAATGCAAGATATCTGGGCCTAAATGAGACAGCACCCACAACATAGTCACCATTATAACTAAATATTTTTCTTCCAGGATTAAGAGAATTACTGCTTCTCAGAACTCATTAGCTCTACATATGGAGCCAATGGAAATGTTATGCCTCTTCCATGCTTATTCTTCTTCTAAATATGAAAGCCACAAAACCAAAACACATATTCTGTAACTCCAGGGAAGCCCATAGTGGGTTGGAAAGTGTGTATTTCTGCTTTATCAAAATCTCCAAAAAGTTATTCAGCACTTCTTTTCATTACAAATGCAATGGTTTTATTTATTCCCTGCTAATACGATTAATGTATTAGGTGATTTACAATAGGCAAAACTTCAGAAACACAGAGCTTGCCATCTCAACAGGTAAAGGAAGAAATGTGAAGGAAGAAGGTGAAGGAAGAAATGCTAAATATTACAAAGGGGATGCACTGTTTTCCAGTGCCCTTGCTCTTGTCCTTAATATTCAATACTGTAGAGGGTTAGAAGATGTGGATAAGGTCCTCATGTAACTGGAGGTCCTATGGCCCAAGGAAAAGGAGGATGGTGGACAAGGAGGAGCGTACACCTGATATATCACACTCTCTAGTATTAAACTACTGAGTAAGGTCAAGGAGTAAGGTAAAACAGAGCAGTGGCAGGGAATTTGGGGAATTTAGAGGTAGAACCTTCTAAATTTGGTCTCTAAATCTATTACTGGCAGCCAAAATCCTTATGAAATGTACATAGTGAGGTAAAATAATCCTGGAGGTTAAAGAATGAGAGAGCTGATCAAACAAACAATTTAAGCTGGAAGCCATGTAGAAGAAAAAATATTTCAACTCAACTAAAAGGTAAGGAGAAAGACCTTGCCATTTTGGGAAGGGCAGTCCAAGTAAACACTAAACAATCCATAGAGCATGACTCAGGGGAGCATGTCCCATCTAATGTGAGTAAAAGTGGTCAGGTGCTCCATTTTCATGGTGGTGTGCTTAGTATTCAGTGGCCAAGAGTAAATACTGATGATACCAGATACTGCCTTTTTAACAAGCAAAGCCAAACAGCAACGGGTTCTGTTTGCTCTCAACTTCAAGGAAAAAAATACATGATGCTGAAAGTTCAATGCTCTGTTCTCTTAATTTGCCAGGTATATTGTGAAGGTCTGCCAATAGGAATCTTGCATTTCTCCAGTACCTTCACTCTGCTACAAAGAATTGTGACAAATGCGTGCTAGTAAAGTATCAGTCATTTAACTTTTCGCACTAACACGAAAGGACTGCTATTGACTTTTGTGGTACTTGCACATGCGTATGTCTTCATCACCTTACAGTTTTAAATTATATCAATTAAGATAATGAAGAAAATAAACAGAAAGAAAAATCAGTATCCTCTCCCAGAGATAATACTTAAAGGGTAACATTTGTGAACACAGTCTCTTAAGAATAATAATAATATTGAAAGTGGCTTGAAAATCAACAAGGTAAAAATAGTTGAGAGCAACCTTGAAGTTATTTAACTACTTAATTTTTTAAAAAATAAATTAATAAATTCTACAATAGTCAGCTAGACTGAAAAATTTCAGTTTTTTATAAAATGCTAAAGGTTGTGACAGTGGTCAACTGCATGCAATGAACTTCTCCAGGGTCAATCAGAAAGTCTCTACCAAAACAGGAAATGTTACATCAGTTTCCCTAGTGCTCAGGTTGTATTATATATCCAAAACTACTTTTCCTGTGAGAAAAAGCTGACATATTCTCTAAAGAATCTGTTGAATTTTACTTTTCTTTGCAACCTGAGATTTCATTATGTTTACTTTCCTTTATATTTTCTTATCTTCCTCTAATAACCAGTAAAAATCTGGAAGGAAAAATAATTTTCCAGTCTCAGGGGTTGGGAACAGCAGAGTAGTTTTCTTAAATCCTAATCTATGACTGGTAATTAGGGCCATTTCAAGGTTCCCTAGGAGAATTATTGTCTTCTGAAATATTTTAAATAGCTTGCTGTCCACAACTTTTCCTTGCCTCAAAAAAATGGATATATTATCATTTTAATGTCTACTGCTGCTGCTACTGGGAGCAATAAACCTATGATCTCCCACGGCATATGAATCAATAAGAAATAAATAATACTAAAATATGCCCTGGAATTCTTTTAGATGACAATCTGAGAATAAACACTGAAAACCCCAGACTGACTCAACTGTACAGATGGAGTTCATCTCACCCCACGTTACTTATTTTAATCAGGCAAATGGTACAGTCACCTAGAAATACTGTGGAGAGAGGCAAATGCATCTCCAGAAACACTTTATCTCTTTATTTTAGGGTGGGGTCAAACCACTCCCAGGACTACTCGCATCTCTGTAGAGAGACTTTCATGTAGGCAACCTACCATTTGCTCTTCCACAGCAGAGATTATTTTCACTGGAGGCTTGAAGTGAAAACTAATAGGAGCACTAGAGAGGCTGGTACATTTGACTGCCTATCTCCAGAAACATGATCATACTTCCAGTTGTACTCTTCTGTCCACTTTTTCAATGGTTGGAGAGTTAATTTTCCTAGCAGTTGCTTTATCTTTGGAAAATTCGGAACCCAAAATGCATGACCACAAGTGCTTTTTGACTGCAGGACTGTCACAGCAAAAAAAAGGACTATCCCTACTACTGTGAACATCTGCAGGATCAGACAGCTTAATGACAACCTACATAGTTACCTTTTAATAAGGAATAACCTGGGAGAAAATTAGTCCTCCTGCTTGACTCACATATTGAATTTCGTTTACTTCTGGAATCTCTGAAAGGGAGACAGGCTATGTCAATTGCACTTAACAGAAGGACTAAGTGAGCACTTCAAAAATGTTGTTCTTCAGAAGGGCTTTGGCTTCACCGATGGTGAAGGTAGTGACTCAGAAAAGCATCTGCATCTCTCCACTTAGTAGATCTTAACACTCTGTCACTAAATATAGGTCTCTGAATTGAAAGGAAAACATTCTGGAATTCCTGCCAAGTAACAGAAGTTATTTTCCACACATCATACTTAGCCTTCTACCAGGTAACAGAGTAGCACTAAGTGAAATCTGACTATGTAACCGCTGTGAAAAAGGTACAAATAAAAGTGATGTACCTGCTTAGTTCAACTCACATCAGAAACAATTCAGCTACCTAACTTATTACTGCATCACTTAAACATACAGTAAGCTTGATTACTTGTTGATGAGCCTTCTGGACTGCACATAAAACTGTGGGAAAGAGGGACCACAAAACTGTGGCGTAAGTAACAGGCAGATTTGGTATTATCTGTTCAAAGACGGTAAGTGAAAAAAAAAGTAGCAAGGGGAATTAATGATTTGGGATATGACTGTGGTGCAAAAATGATCAGTTTTTATCCTTTTGAAATCCTCTTTTGGGAAATGTTTAAAATTGGTGTGGTACATACAAATACTATCAACCAATGCAGATTAAACATTTCATTTCCTATAGAGGAGATTCCTTTCAGATGAATCATGGCATTTTATGCTTTAGAATTAGAACTTACTTCAGTGTGCTGATTTATGCACTTCTTTGCTTACAAATTTGAAGTAATACTACTGTTTGACTAGCATGGAGAGGAAATGCTACATTTAGAAGGGGAAAAGGTCAATCTCTCATAGGTTTGTCCTCAGATGTGTTAAATTCTGAGTATAATCCACCAGGAAGAAAAGCTTCATTTTGGTCAAGGGCTCTGAGATTCAAATATTTTGTTGGGGCTTTTTTGTTTGGTTGGGTAGGTTTTTTTGTGGTGTTTGTTTTGTTTTGTTTGGTTGATTGGTTTTTGGGTTTTTTTTGTTGTTGTTTTTGGTTTTTTTTGTTTTGTTTTTGTTTTTTTGGGTTGATTGTTTGGTCTATCTTACTGTAAACAATGTTTTCTGAAAGAATAGTATTTTTCACTTAGGTTAACATTTTAATTGTAGCTCTGTAATTTAATAATAACGTGCTTGGCATGCACCCAAATAGCAAAGTGAATGTGTTAGTAAATTTACTTCTGAATAAAAGCATATTGATTTTTAGAAATATAATCCATGATTTTACTTTAGAAATTCAGTTTCAAATAGAAAAAATAAAATAGACCTCAGTGCATTAAATTTATCATAACCTATATTGATATAAATTGCTGAAATTTTCACCTACAGGTCAGTTAAGGGGAGGAGGAAGACTCATAACAAAATTGTAAATGCTTAAAGGTTGTGCTTTTTGTCAGAAAAACATTGTTAAGTCTGCCAGCGGATAAGCTTTGCATTACTCAGAAAGTGATAAATGTTCGCCAACAGATATTTTTTGAAGGTGCTCTTCTGTCATTAAGGCTTTTATAATGTTGATAAACTCATAATTTTTAGGCATTTGAAGAAAGTTTCATAATCTGAAGAAATATTATCACTGGCTGCTAAAAATTCCATTGGTCATACATTTGTCTGGCTATGTGAACCTTTCCAGCTGTAACAATAAAAAATAAGTACCTGCATAGATGTATATGGACTTGTATTATGTATTATATATGTACACATGCATTACTTTATGGATAATTCTACCTAGATGTATGTATGTGTGTTTGCATACCATAATAATATTTCTTTCTCCAAATCATTTTCACACTCATGTAAGTCCACTTAGGCTAAAGATCTTCTGTGCTATGAAGTTAGTATGAAAAGAAATTTTACATTAGATAGAATTGGCTTGATGGTGCATGTGTTCAACCAAAAGAAATATTTTTCCTTCATTATGATGCACTGCCATTGCCCAGAACAATATTTAGTAAAAACCATAGGTTTAAACAGGTTTCATTTGGGTTTTTGTTCAGAAAACAATTATTTTATTACTGGGGGCACCATTAAGTGAAAATAGTCAGTGGAGAATTACAGTCTTTGCTTTGCTAAGGCTAAAATTTTTCACTTTATCATTTTGATTTTGTAATTAAAGTTGGTTTGTTTAGAGTCACAGCCTCTCAAAAAGCTAAGAGTAACCAATTTTAAATTTAGGTGAATGGAAAGACCTTACAGAGGCTTTCAAAGATACCTATCTATTTCCATTGGTCATTTGCTGTAGGAATAGTATTGAAACACTTAAAATTGAGACACCAATTGAAAGAGTTAGAATGGATCTCATCTCAGGGAAGGATATTGAAAAGATTGACAAAATACAGTATCGTCCAGTCACTGCTCAATAAAGTCAGATACTAGCCTGTATTGCAATGAAATAATACTCTGTATATGTGATTTTACAGTTAACTAAACAAAATTTAAATATTTCTTCTATTTAATTCTACTTCTACTATGGAAATGCATTTGCTTGATTTGCCAAGGTATGGGAATGGGTAGCATTACATAGTTAAAAGCTGAAATACCTACCAATGTTAAACACTTCAAGTAAACACACACAGGTAAACATACAAATGTTTCAGTATTAGATCCAGATTTTACAAAAGCAAGTTGGAAGAACTTTCCAGGACCATTTAGAATAAATAAATGGTGTTAGAAATGAGCATGTAACTTCTTGTGTATCTGACGCAAGAAATTTTCAGATAATCTAT
Organism: Pipra filicauda; assembly: GCF_003945595.2. Lineage (NCBI taxonomy): Eukaryota > Metazoa > Chordata > Aves > Passeriformes > Pipridae > Pipra > Pipra filicauda. Next base: position 1,363,358 of record NW_024104378.1, on the reverse strand, counting down.
TCCTATATTTACCATTACCATCATCCTTTACATTCATTTCCAATAAAACATTGAGACACAGAACAGCTAGAACTAGTGTTATGTGTATCCTTGATCTAAACATATTTGACAATGCCTACAGATATTTTGTGTTATCAATGATGACAGTTTTGCTTGCTAGAAGAAGTATTTGATTGAGGTGCATTTACCAGCATTTGATTTGGCAAAGTGGAATAGATGGCCTGTTTTTCCCCTTGTGCAAGGCATTTGTGTTACAAGCACTAGACCAGAGATTGTGCCTCCTCAACTAGAAGATGGGTGATCAAGACTGATCCCTTGAGATACAGCCAATGTTTTTCAACATACCTGAGAGGTAGGGACACAAGCTGAGTACCCAGAGAAATTGGGGGAGTAGATCAGAATGGATATGATAGCAACTTCCTGCAGTCCCTTTGCTTCATTGTGGAGGTGAGGATCTTGGTTTTGCAGGTGAAACATAGATTAACCTGATGACTGGTCTCAGAAAACCTTCAGAACTTGGGATTGTGCTGTCCTAAAGTTGGTCTGGTAACACAGCATCCTTATTAGAGCTTCTCTCCAACTGTTCATGGTCTGCATGTAATGCCAAGGGCACGGGTTGATATGCCCAGGGTAAAACACGTAAAAACTTAGTTACTGGTGGAACAAAATGCATTTTTTCAGACAAGGAAATGAAAATATTTGAGGAAAGAAATACACATTTCAAAAGCTAAGTATTACTAATTGCACATGGTTGGAAAGGAGATTTGAATAAATTTCAATATTTAATGTTTTGTTCAGGGTTTTTTTAAATAATTTAAAGTAACTACTGACTGGTACTTGTATATTTTTCCCAAGATAATGCGGGAGGTGCAAGGGGAATATACAACTTATAATCATTGAATTAAAACTTCAGTTCCCAGCAAGAAAATCCTCTTCCTTATATACAGCATGTGTGAGAGAAACAGCAGTAAATGTACCTAAACTGCAGTACATATATATAACAAAGAATATAATTTATTTTGCTACTTGGAGTCTGTTTTTATCTATGGCAAGAACTGCGATTTTCATAAACTTTCCTAAACACAACTGTACAAATTTACATGTAAAAGAATTCATTTTATGGCTTTCGTAAGTTTATAGAAAGTTTTTACAACACATTTCCTCCCAGTTGCCATGCTCACCTCTAGCTTCACGCATATCAAAATTAATGAAATTTTCTTATCCTGCAATGGATGTTTAGATCTGCATAGGCTTAATTGTTCTGCTTCATGAACTGATTTGACTCTCATATGGGCTGCCACTTGGAGGGGGGAAAAAAAGAAACTAGTTGTTCTGCTGTTTATTTTTGAGGAATGTCTTTTCTAACTCGGCACCACCAGAAAGATTGCTGTTATCAGTGTTCAAATACCAGTCACTCCCTTATGAATCAAGAAAAGATACACTGAGGGGTCCCAGGGACTAAGGAAACTTTGGCATTTCATCTAGAATTTCACTGTCAAGCTCACTATCTGCTGGGCCCTCATAGATAAACAGTAGATAGGAGCTCACAACACATTCCTTTCATGTTCACTAATTTCAGAAAGAGGCTCTGCAGTCTAACACCAGCACATCCCTTGAAGTCCTATCTCTCCGCTTGTATCTTTGGCAGCCGTGTAGTAATTAGTAAAACAGAGCAAAGATATTTTACACCACTCCGTCCACTTGGCTCTGCCAACTTGAACAAATGCTGCAAGTTTTGGCTGGGAATGGCATCTCACACTCTGTGCTTGGGTTATAAATTCCTATTTACATCTGAAATTCTTTAAAATTAGTTAGGACCTAAACTATAACTTCAAATGATAAAGGACTCTTGCTATGGTCATTTATAGTCTTAGGAAGTAAGCTTATCTCCTCTGTATTTAATGGAAGTTTAAGACAACATATTAAAAATGATATTAAGATAAATAGAATCATGTTATCATTGCCTCGTCTTACTGAAATTAAATAAGATATTGTGCAAAAGTAAAGTTTCTTTATAGCCAATATAGGAGTTTTTTTCTTTAAAAGATATTTACCCTTTTTTTCTTGTTAATCTTCATAAAGCCCTCTCTCCTTCTGGACTAGATTTTGCCACCCTCATTCAGAATAATAGACTTATCACAAATTGTCTCGCTGTTTGCAGTTGGTCTGTGTCTAAAATAATGTGCTGCTCAATAAGAGCAGAATGACAGTCAAGGAAGGACCTACAACTTCATTTTCAATAAGGTATTGGGGTTACTATATATACACAAATTACATGGGTATCACAATAAAACTCTTACATTGTATATAACAGGTGCTTATACCTTTAAAGGTATTACTTGGCTTCAGTGGTTGAGCATTTGAAAACTTTCCTGCTTTGTAAACCAGTGAGAGAAATACTGTTGCAACTGTATTTCTTGAGAATCTTCCACAAGATAGAAGACTCTAGGGATTGAATCCAAGCCTTTAAAAAGTACCTTCCATCTTCCCTGATGATTTTGGCTTGAATTAGTGAGTCAATGGTAGTGCTTGAGGTATACTGAAGTCATGAAAGGGTTATAACTGAAAAATGGGTTAACTTTCACCAAATATTTAATTTATAAACATGATGAATGTATCATCCTGAAATTTCATGGCAAGTTTACCTGTGCTGCAGATCTGAAAAGAAGGAAATAAAAGCAAAATGTAAAAAAATCTGTAAAGTTACTATAAAGGGAACCTGAAGAAGGGCATTAGAGGGGGCTTAACGCTATTTTAAACTTTCTTTTATGCAACCGTTGGGTCCAAATTCAGTACAGGTAGATGCAGATATCTTCTGCAGGAGGAAAGCTACGTTTTTCCTAGACAGCTTTGACTTTCACTACTATAAAATGTTAGAAAAGTTAAGAATCCCATTGCTAATGAAAGCCAAGTCATTATGGGCTACTTGCTACTACCACTTACACCATCCTAAAAGTTGCAGGGCTACTTTGTCATCCTCAAATTTCTGAAGTGAGAGAGATAAGGGTACTGTGGAGCCATTCCTTCTAGGTCATCAGGAAGAGCATTACCCTGGCAGGATGCCAGTTCCAAGGTCTTGTCACACCTCTGACTTCTCTGTGTAAATAGCGCAGGAATCTGTGTGCTTCCCTTTTATTCTGTGAGATGGGAGGGCAGTGGTATTTACTGGTGTAAATGAGGAGATGGATGAAGTTTGGTGGCAGCCTGAGTCACTCTGTCCAGTGTTCATCTAAAAATGCTTAACAATCTTGTACCAAACACCCTGCATTAAAAAAAGAAAAAGCCCCAACCCTCAACCAGCAGATAATTCTTTCATCTCCTTCTGATGACTCTAGTCTATAATGGATTGCTTGTTTTAAAGTATTGCAAATCAAGCCACAAGTCTGCAGTGACAACTCCTTTTTCTTCTCTGATCCAGTCCATCTGAGCAGGGTACTGTACATTCAGATCTTCAGGAAAAACTTCTGAATTGAAAACACATACTGAGACTCAGAGATTACTTCATACATCACCTTGCCCCTCACTTCCATTAGGTAGAAGGTAAAGAGTCACCTACAATGAATGAGCTTGCCATGATCTTGCTGCCTTTTATTTGCTGTCCATTTTAAAGCAGGGATTAAGACTGGACAATAAAACCTCTGCTGAAATTTAGAAACACTGTTCTCAATCTGATTTCAGTCATTAGAAGTCTTTAACCACCCTGTAACCCTCTCCACCTAACCCTCTGCACAGAAGAGAAGGAAGATATTGCTCAGGAAGACATCATGCATTTTTTTATGCCTGCTCTGAACATAACACTGCTGGTGGTCTGGTAGGATAAATGTAGAACATTTTTCATATTAAGTAACAGACTGTGAGGGTCTGATCAAGCTGCTCGTGACATGTAAAGGCTCCCCTCTTGAGTCAGATGATGAATTACAGCCCCTCCAAAAACTTTCTCATCTGAGGAAAAATAATCAAAGCCTTTTACAGTAGATGGTAAATAAATGTTTTTTTTCATGCTGTTACTACAAGCCAATCAACCTCATCATCCAGATCAGCAAATTAATAAGAAGGAGTGTTTTCCAAAAGAAAACCTCTCAGCTAAACCAATTATATATTTCACAGTTGACAAAAGTAGAATTATGTCTGATGGGTCCCATGGGAAGTTAATTAAACCATCGCACTCCACTATCCATCAGCCAATATTCTCCAACAACATTACTTAACCCTTCCAGTTAAAGGAATGTATCTCCCCGTGAAGCTTCTTGCTTATGGCTTTACAGATTTTGGCCCCTTAGCTTTGCTTTATATCACCATTCTGAGGAAAGGAGTGTGGAAGGCATGCAAACTAAAAATAAGGAATTCTTTAGTTGCTGTTAGTCATTTAAACAAAAAGCCTAGTTACCAGGGAAGTAGTCAGTTATTAATTACTACTAATATATGTTGTGGGCAAACTGCTGACACACTTTTTATACTTACCAGATAACTGTCAATACATGATGCATACCCTTTTACTATTTGCTATTCTTTTATTCTAATAGTTTTCGGTTTCAATCCAGGATGTAGAATGTGTTGGATTCACAGTTTGCCACACTGCCATTCTTCACTTGCAATACCCAGGGTCTTAGGTCTGCCTGAAAACTTTACACAACAACACTAGTATCCCATCATCTGTGAGGGAAAAGTTATCTCATTTTTTGAAGGCTTTTTCTGTGGGCCTTTGGAGAGTAGAGTGCATCTAGGTAAAATAGTTTCTCTAAATCCATCGCAGCACTAGCACGAAACAGGAGTGTTCGATAAGGTGGATTTTAGGTTGTGAATGGGAAGAAATTATGGGCATACATAGGTCATATCCTTTAAGTGGAAAAGCCTTATGCCATATGTTTTCATAATGAATGACCTTGGTTCTCAAATTCTCCTGAATGTTGGATGACCAAAGCATAGATGGAGATCTACAGAGACAAGGCCTTATAGTAAGCTACAACCTTCTTCTTTATGAATCAAAGAGAATCAAGGTGAGTCTTTCATGTGAAGTTAGGAACAACTCTGTTACATTTGACTTCATATTAATCAAACCATTTAAGGCTAAGCCCCAACAGGTAGAAGGGGAAGTAATTCATGGCATCAGGTGTGATATGTCAGGTGGCATAAAAGAAGGAATCTCTTCTTTCTTGTTTGCAAGAAGAAAATAATCTGATGGCAACTGCTTTAAGGGGAAAGTGGGACATATTAGCACTGCACCATGATCTTTTATTTCCAGTGCGTTGAGTGAGAATCATTCCATTTTGGAAAGTTTATCACTTAAAATGCATTTGCACTATTCAAATAAATATTTGTGAATTCACAACTTCCATTCTGCTTCAGTAATAAGAGGACAAGCCTGGGAAGCCTGGGGCTGAGTTCTGTACTGTGTCAGTATCTGGCACTCATGTCTTTATGAGGAACCTCACAGACTCTGCCATTATGGGAGTAGGAAGGAAGTGCCAAAATTGCCGGCAATAATAAGGCATCTCAAACCCTCTGGTTTATGGAAAAGGCCTAAACAGCTACAGCTTGGTAACATAAAAATACTTCTATCAGGAAGAGGAATTGACAGGAGATGAGATGAGCGGCAGCCTAGTAGTAGATATTTTTCTATTTCACTAGCTGAAAAATTCTTGGTCTTGCAATATTTAACTACCACACACATTTCCTTTTGGCCTTCAGGGAAATATAATTGGCTTTAAAGCAGTTAATTTTGCCTGCAAATGTGACTTTACAAAAGTGGTACCTTCTTATTAATTTTTTTTCCACAGAGGGCACATTTTTTCCTGCTTTTTCTTCTTTTCAATGCTGTACTCTTGGCAAAATGAAGAGTGCAATATCATGCATCAAAATGATGCAATTCAAGTAAAATGGTTCCGCAAATATCACTGACAACATTATTTGGTCAACAGTGCTTGCCACTAGGAGAAAAAACCTTTATGTCTTACAGAGCAAAATTTATGAAGTGTTTGGCTGGATGGATGTTTGTGGGAAGGGAACAGAGGGGAAGAAAATAACCCAAGGAGAGCGAAGGACAAGTACTATCTATCCTGTGGCCTAGCTTTAAGAGAGGACAATCATCAAATTGCTGCTATGACAGCTTTTACAGAATAAATTTTCAGCTCCCTTTTGAGAAGAAAAATCAAGTACTCAGATATGAAGAACTACCAAAAGTTCAAGCTAAACATTCAACCTATAAAAACATAAATACTATTTATTTGAGCCATTGTCTAAAAATGCACAAGGAAAAGCTTTCAGCCCTTATGAAGCTATTTGATCCTGTTCCAGTGTCAGAAGTCTGCCTTAAATGCCAACACTACTATCACTCAAAGAGAAAAACACAGAGTCTGAAGCTACCTAGGTCCAAATGAATACTTCTTGTGAGGAGGGATGATGGCAATAGCATCCCTACATCTAATCAGGCCACACTCAATATCATCTCTTGTATCATTCGTGTGCAAGACACCTTCATGTCCCAGCAAATATTAATTCAAATCTGAGCCCCTATAATTTTCCTAACAGTCACTACCATGATTTTTCAGCCTATAATCTGCTGAGCATACTGGAGAACAACCACAGCAATTTTATCCTGAGAGGGGCAGAAAGAAAACACAGATTCAGGCACCATGGGATTTGACACAAGGTATAGGATTCATAGTGCTGAGCTGGGCATCTATACATACTTTTTACTGAATTGAGGAGAATTGGTCCCCCAAGTGAAACACATTAACCTCAGAAATCAAAGGGCCAGGACATTCAAAATTTTGTTTTTCCCGTAAGCAAGTTGAGGGGATTTGGAGAGTTTTCTCTTGAACAGAAATGCCTTCCCTAAGTTCTTGTGCAATTGGAAGTTGAATCTTTCCCTGAATCCAGCCTGAAGGGATTGTTAAAAATGTTACAATACAACCCAGTAAAAAATTACTGTAAGACAGTGAAAGGCTCTGTGAAGTCAGATCAGTTTTGCTGACAACCATCATCAGTTGCATGGAGCAGGTTCTCCCAGCACCAACCAAGTTACAGAAAGTTTTGGCTTAGATAGGAAGGACAGGTTGGTCCTAAAAGTCTCTCTGCTCATGAGAAAGTTCACAGTTGTGGCCCCTAACTGAGAAAGACTTTTCACCAGTTGTAGAGTGTTTAACCTCAAGAACTGACAGTGCACGCTGCATAGCTGATCTTGGCTAATGTGACAGGGTAGAGGTTGAGAGGCAGCCTTTGAGATAACACCTCACTATCGTCAGCACATTAAGGTACAGGAGAGCATTCCACTTCTAGCAGTGTTTCGAGTGATCAGCAAATAAGGCACAAGATAAAAGAGTAACATCTGCTTTTTTACTTCTTTGCAAGGCAAAGACATACATTAATTTCTTCAAATAGAAATGGGGAAGAAGCAATTTTTTTTAGTCTCAGAGCAGCCTTTCAATAGTCTCAGAATAGTCTTTGAGTAGCATCTGAAAAGGAACAGAATATTTTTTATACTTTTGCTAATGCTTTAGTATAAATACAGGAGCATTGGTTTAGCTGTACACTAATTGCTGCATTATGTTTTGGATAAATTTGTTTAAAATAGGAAATCAGTGACAATGAAATATTCATCTGTAAATTTTTTAAAATTAAATATCAGAACACTTTGGAGTGTTCATATTTTAAGCCTTTAGTTTTGCTCCTTTTTCTTGCTGATAAGTGTACAAAAATTTAAAATGAGTTTTAAGAAAACAATACGTCCTGCATTTAGAAAGAAACAAACCTTTTCTCCCCTATTTTGTCGGATCCCTTTCACAAATATATTTATATTATAAAAAATAAAAAGTAGGAAGCTAGGATATTAAAAGTAAATAAAAATGTAAATTAATAAAAAGTTAGATGCAAAAGAAAGGAAGAATTTCCTCTAAAAATTAAACCCCATTATAACAGTGGAAGAAGGATGAAGATTAAGTAGAAACAAAGACAAGGCTTTCACACAATTAGGTATATTTCAAAAACAAAATTCAAGATTCATTTAAGATCAAGGATTCTTAAATTTTTTTTGTTTGCTTCCAGTGTCAGGAAAAGACATTTTTAATGAAACAGATGGGATTAATTTTCTTAAAAACAATGTACATAAGAAAAATATTAAAGCACATTAACATGGTTTACAAATTTGAGAAACGTTATTTTCTACGTGCTACACCTTACTGTTCCCAGTACTTTTGCCCATTTGCAGAAGCAACTTGCTTCAAAATGATCACAGCTTGCTGAAGAGATATTCAGGTTGCTTTGTATAACTCTCAGCCTGCCAATTCCCAAAGGTGTAGCTGAAAAATGTTCTGCCCACAAACAAGGGCTGCTTCAGTTGCTTTATTTCTTGCTGTGGCAGGAAGATAACTTGTGCCTTGGTTTATCCACAAGAAGTTCCCTCCTATTGTAGTTTTGTTTTGATTGAATGCAGAAACACGTATTGCTTGGGGTAACCAAGATTCAAAGAGAAAAAAGCCTTTGTTACTTTTTAGGTTCAGTCTTCCACAGCGCCAAGAAAATCTACCTTTGAACTCTATAAAAGCAAATAAAATTTTGGCAATGAGAGTTGAACTGTAAAACAAATAACATGCTCAGCATAAGTTAGTATGTGCCCTAGTTAAAAAATGGTAAATAGGAATGATAAATAGAGAGTTAATCATCAAACAATCTCTTCTGCCATTATACATGAGAGGACAAACCAATTTGAAATATAACATTCAGAGACATGACTGATATCCGTGCTAGTAACATTTTTTTCATGATAATAAACAGAAAAGTATATTTGGCTGTCATTACTGAGAAAATGAATGCAATGTACAATACATGCACCATAAAAATTAAAACAGAACACAATTATTCAGTACAGGTACTTTTAAAAGTAAACTTTACAAGAAAACCTCAGAAAGGATTTTGATTTTCTTCTTGGTGATCTACAGGAACTTAATGGGACGGTGAATTTGGGATACTGCTTCAGAGCATTCACAGGGAACTCTGACCTACAGTTCAAGAAAGTGGTACTGGGTGGGAATAGCTATTCTGTAAATACCCATGTTCAGGTGTATTTTATAACCAGCCTATATTGAGCTGAAACAATAGAACATAGGACTCACATACAAATAATAAATGAAAAAGATTATATAGCCCAAACTAAACAGCCCTTAAAAATACCTAGCAAATGCTTGCTGAAGAAATGCCATTTCTAATAACAGGGACAAGAGAATGACTAGAGATCCCAGACCTGTATTATGCATGCAGAAGCTACCAGAACAAAATAAATGTACAAGCCCTACTAATCACACTATGGAAACCAAGAAGAAAATTCTTCATTGTTGTCTCCCCTGGTAACAACAGTGAGTCATTACAATACAAAGGCCAAATAGTTTGGGAGTTAGAGATGCCACTCTTGCACGAATAGATATCTGAAAACTGAGCTGATCATTTCATCCTTTGTGTGAAGCAAACTAGATGACTGGTAAGAGCAGATGACCTCACAATTAAAATAAAAATATTTTTTAAAAAGAAAAAGTAGGAAAGTATTGGTTCGTTGTTTTCAATTCTGTGTTGTCAGAGATGTCAGTACCTAAGCTGGTTTCCTTAAGAGTAGGGATAGCGTATTGAAAACACTCAAAACTGTCAGAGGAAGCAAACTCTGCCATTTCTCAGCTTGGGATCTGGATTCTACTTGGTGATTTTGATCTGAATCAGAAGCAAACTCCCACATCTGGTGCACTAGCAGGCTTACAAGATCTTCTGCCTCATAAAAATGTGTGGCCCCAAGAAAGCCAGAAAAAAATCTCACTATATTTCAGTCCATGATATTTTTTTCATTAATTTGAAGATGCAAGAGTTTTATATCACTGTGTATTTCTGAAAGGGAGAAAGGAGAAGGGATATGTATTGCAGAAACATTATAATTTCTAAGCCCTGTACAATGTCTTCTATTAACAGATTTTTTTGAAGGGTTATCTGGCACAAAGCAATACATACCATTAAAGATTTCACAAAGCTTTTGAAGCAGTACAGAAATGTCCTTGTCCTTGTTTACAGTCACTACTGCACACATGTATGCACTGCATTCAGAAAGAAAGGTTTTTGTCCATGGCTGTCATGTTGTGACCCACCAGCAGTCCTCCAAGAAGCTGTGACAGTCATTGCATGTGTTATACAAATACTTGGCCTTGCCACTGTCATTTGATTGTGCCAGGTCCTACTGATAGAGAAGTTTTGGTTTCCTGAATCTTCTTTTCAATATTACAGCCTTCATAAACTGCCAGGAAGACAGCAAATTCTATCAGAGCAATAGAACTTTTTTGAAAGCCAGAGCAATTATTCTTTGTTTTAAGCCCTTGGATCATCTTCACTTTGAACAAATAAACTTTTTGAAAGCACTGTTGTTTTGTTGTAGTTCAGAAAATCCCAGTCCCCTTCACTGCCTTTTGGTGGCAGCCTGTCTCCAGGTCCTCTCAAGATACCAGACTCCTTCCATGGATAATCTTGCAAATCTGCAAGAGCTTACGATAAGTTTATTTGTACTTACCTACTTCTGCAGTAGTGTAGAAATGGTTGCCCCGGGTCCAGATCTTTAGTTTCCTGTCCAGCAGATAACTGGTGTTTGTTCTCGTATGCCTTGTCCAGAGAGAAGGTTGGTCTACAACCCAGCTGATCATTTGCACGCTTAGAAGCCTTTTCTTTCCAGTTCTACCTTTTCTTATGTCCAAATATGCTTCCCATTATCTTTTTTTCTTTTCTCTGAAGAGTCTGCCTGGCATATTTTAATTGTTGTCAATTATTTGAAAATAAATTTGATGCAATCAGCAGCAGACTTAAGGGGAGATCTTTCCTAAGAAATTAGATTGAAAGAAAGAAAGCTGGAAGTGGTTTGTTAGATAAGTCTGTGCTTTTAAAATTCCCTTTTCCTCTGGAATCTTGTCATCAGATAGACATCTATGGAGAGTCAAAGATAAAGCAGAGTACTGAAGCCTTCTTGTGAGCTAGGGAAGACCCCTAATATCACACAGTGTCTCCATCCCAACTGTACCACCACTATCACCATCCAATATCATTTTTTGTGAAGGGATCTTGAGACAGTTGATTTCTGAAGACCTTTAGGGCTTCTCCCCCTCATGTCTTGTAAGGAGAGCTTTTAGAGCATGTAATGTAATGAGGGATCAGAAGACTAGCAACGGGTTTTAAACTTCTGACTGAAGGGGAAACAAGGCATCTCTGTGAATCCAAATGAGTTATATGTCTGCTCTTTAAAATTCATGTTCTTGTAGTCAGATTTGCAAATGAACTTATAAGCAAATCAGTAGCCCATCCCATTTATCAATGTAAATGCAAAGTTATAACGCTGCTATAATCAACATATGTACCAAACCCATATATTTCCTTTCAGTTCTATATATCAACTGCTCAGTCTCTCATAGTCAGATTTCAGGATATTTAGTAGTGCTCTCAACTCAAGGATATGGTCCCCACACACAGCTCAAGTAAACAAAGTGAGATCAGGGATACTCCATGGGATTTGCTGGTGAGCAAACTGGCAAAACCTCTGGCTTCTCCCAGATCATCCTACCCCTTATACATTGCTTTGTGCTGTTGTAAATAAAACCTGTGATACAAACCACCCCAAACAGATTTTGTATATTCTGATCAATTTGGGCAGCATTTCTGCTTCAGCTCTCACTCAGCAAGAGGTGCTAGAACCTTGCATTCCCTCTCTATCAAAATAGTTCACTCCACGTGGAAAAGAGATACTCCCCACCTCCTTCAACAAGCTAAAGACAGAAACAAACCATTGGTGAGAAGCAAAACCTTAGCCAAGGCAAACTACCAGTATATTTTGTTTGCTGCACTGACTAGAGGTCCTCAAAAAAATAACAATAACCCAACTGTGGAAAACTTGCCCAGTTCATTTTTCATCATACATTTTGAGACCAGGACAGGTCTATCAGAAGATTTATTTATGTCTGAAACTTGTCAGACAAAGCCATCCAGTATGGTTATATATAACTTGACAAACTAGTGAGTTTGTGTAATTTTAACATAAGACAATATCAAACTCTATTACACCAATGAAACCTACCTTTCAGCTAAAAGCCTGATGCAAGCTGGTGTATAATTAAGCTAAATGATTTATTTAAGCACATCTACATAAACATAAACATCTACATATACATAAACATTTAGCAAAAACATTAAGTTCTAATTACATCTAAATTGTATCATCATGCACATTTACTTTGGTAAGGACAAGATAAACTCTCTTGACTAAACAAAACTGATTTCACTGTTTTAGATTTTTTTCTTGTTAAAACCATGTTTGTCTGATTTAGTACCACAAAAGAAAGTGATTCTGTATTTGGGAGAGGTCCTTACATAGTTCAGAGGTTTTTGGGGTGTCATTTAAGTGATGCAAACTTCTACATCAGAGGTTATTGAAAGTCAAAAAGTAAATGCATTAAATCAAAGCAATACAAAAGAAAATCCTACAAAAGGGGGACTTGAAGCACAACTCACTAAAAATTTGTGAAGTATGGAGAAATAATTTAAAGCAGCTAAGAAGAAAAGAAAACAGTGAAGTTAGCTATTAGGACTGTGATAAACTCTGGTTATTTTCCTTTGGCATTTGAGAGATCGTGAATCTATCTATGGCACAGAGGATGTCTGGGTTTGAAATATGTCTTGTTTTAATGTGTCTAGTCCATGCTTTTTGCATGAAAAGTATGCATTGTCTTTGGAAGTGAGGGGCAGCAATGGAAAGACAAATCAGAGGGAGGTAAAATGGCAAATGAGAGTTATGGGAGGTTTTGTTGTTGGGGTTTTTTTTTAAACTTACAGCTTGTTTTTCTACCAAGTCTCACTGACTTGTTAACTGCTTAGGTTGCCTCAAGGGTGTCATCAATTAATTGAACTCTGGCCTTCAGGAATTTGATTGATAGGCAGGTGATTGAAACACAGACTGTCTCACCATTAATGACCCTTCCTAGAATGCTGGATATTACTCAGCACCCCAGAAAAACTGTAGTGGTGATAGAAGGGTGAGTTTGATGTCTGAAGATGTTGGTGTCATGCTTGCACTATGCTCTGAAAGCTTTATATTTGAGAACATATGAAAGAGCAGTAAGGCACACAGAAAGTTGTCTTCGCAGAAGAGGGCCTATCTCTCCCTGCACGAAGACCTGCTGCATAGCTTTTAAGACGCTGGACTGGTTATGATTCCTATCAGAATTTTAATATTCCCAGCTAATTTTTGTCAAGGCTTAAGGGTTCCTTAAAAGTCTTGGTTAGGTAATAATAAATTAGGCACTGAGTAATCCCAGTAGGTGGGATTATCTTCTTGTTGCTACTCCTTCACAGCAAAGATGTTTATGTTGTCCAACTCTCAGAAAGAAAGTCTGTGGTCAGACAAATATATCACTGTTCATATTGCAACAACATTAAAGAGGCCATCGTGGTACAGAATGAGACTGTGAAAAGTACAGATTCTTCAGAAACCACCTTTCTATTCTATAATCGAACTACCTGTATTGTCAAATATTGAGTTGCCTCCAGAGACACACCAAAACAGCTTAAGTCAAATAGAAAAGCTTTACAAGTAACAGTTGCACACAAATTTTTCTTTTATCCCCTCAGATATGTTCTAACAGTTTTACAAGGCATAAAGCAAGGGTTGACTAGCCAAGCAGAAGAGTCTTTCTTAGTCATGGTTTCTTTGGGAATTTACTGCCTGTGGCTTTAAGAAAGCCATCTCCAGTAAGCATTTGTACTTTGAATTGCTTCACAATTCCAATGGCACCTCCAACCAAGTGGCCTGCAGTGGAAGGTCAAACGCCACACATCTCTCTAAACCCTTCGCAAACTGAGCAAGAAAACACTATTCCACACACTTTTAACTACAGCTGTTCCTGTTAATCTCCATATAAGTCTCAATTGCCTTACCTGTCCTGCACCTCAAGAAGATTACGAAGATGCATACAAGAGAAATATCCCTTTTCTTCTGTGTGCACAAGACAATCCCTGTATCTATAGTCATAAATTAAGTATCAGTTTACCAGCTATTAGAATAAATGCAATAGATTCAATAATCTATATTTTGAATGGTTAGAGTGGTCCCAGGCATGGTTTCAGCTAGTTCTCTGTGCAGTGGGAGTCAGCATTAGCCAAAGATCGTCCCCTGCAAGATGTTAATGATGTGGCTGTGGGTGCTCTGTGCCAGCTGACCTCACAGCCAGGGAATGATCCCAGGCATAATTAAGTTGCTAGTGTGGATACAGCCAGTGAGGGCAATCTTGACACAAGGCCAACCATGACCAGAGATGGGTGGGGCAGAATGTATTACTCTAAAAATCATGTGTTTTTCTAACCAGGAGCCCAAGGAAGATGCCTATGTATAACACTATCTAAATAGGCCCTTTACTTCCCTATATGGTGCTGTGTGTTAGCAAGCTGTACCACTCCTGTGCTTCCAGGTCTAATGCTGGACAAACTGCAGATATGCAAAATTCTTTGAAAATTAGAAGATCATGATACAGCATGTTTATTTCAAAAGCAAAGGCTTCAATTACTTTTTATACAATTTCAAGCATTTGTATGGTTGGTAGTATGGGACTGGATGATGGTGAAGACACTGGAAAAGTACCTTCGACTTTATAGTTTTGTGTTCTGTACTCCAAGAAATAAAGCACCATGGACTCTAAAACAGCAAATGTTACTTGTAATCTTTAGTCCTGTAGTTTTAATGATTTAAGTAACGAGACATGAGCCACAAGCAACCAGGAAGAATGTTTTTCCCCTGCAAGAAAGCATTTTTATAACAGATAAACACTGCCTTGAGCTCACATTTTCACACACAGGGCAGTAAATTGAATTATAAAGTGTTAGAGAGTTGAATGGATTTCTTAATTATTTCCAGACTTATTAACTTTGGGAAAAACTGGAAAAAGAGAAGAGTGTATGGGGAAGCAGTGGGGCAGGTCATTCCTGGAGAGTAGTGGAAGGGGCTCACGCATACACATAACCTTGCTGAATTTCCCAGGGAAAGATAACATACTTTTTTCCTACTGCTACTGAAACCAAGGAGTGAAGGACCTTGAGTTTTCACTATTCCTGGGCTACATCAAGTCCCAGGACCTGTCCCCTTAAAAGGCAGAAAAGAAATTGCCCTTTTCCTTACCCTTGCAGGATGATTTGGTAAGAAACTCTGTTTTATTCTTCCTTTTCTCCTTCACTAGTGCTTGTAGAAAGGACTATTTATAATATCATCAACCCCCAAATCCCCACAGTTGAAAGGGATTTTGACACTCAAACTGCTTATCTCCAAGACAGGAGCAATGCACTTCTCATTAAAGATTCACCACACAGGGAAACTTTAGACTTACAAAAATCACTGATACAAACCTTTGATTTTATGGTTGAGTGTTCTTGCTGTGAATGAGAGGTCAGCAGTCTTCTCCCCCTCATTGTTTTTTCTGTATACAAGGACTTTCTGAAGGTTTATGATGTCACCTTTAACCCAAGTTATAAATACACAACACTGAGATCATAGGACACATTAATTTCCTGCTCTGACACTACACATTTTTAAATATCTGGGTGAGACATAAACATATAAACCAAAATTTATCCCGAATTTAAATTCATTTCCTTCTGAGTTTGTACTACTATGTTGGCAAACACAGAATGTTTATTATCAATTAACACATTAAAACTAAAAGCAATGTTCATGTAAAATTCTCTTCTTAATATCCATATGACTACTCACAACAAAATGGGCTCTAAATCTTGAGATGGGTCGGAACACACACATGAAGGCTGCATACTGCAAACACTTGGCATTTATTTAAGTAGGAATAGCCCTGCTGCTTTCAAGTAAACTGCCTGTATACGGAAAATTAGGCACAAGAACTAGGAAAAACCCTTCAGGGAACCCCAGAACACGCAGTTTTGGTCATCCCAAGTCTATTTGCAAGTTTGGATGGGGAATGTCTAATAGCTTTGCCAGTGAAAATATTTTCCTTGCTTGATTTTTGTAGAAGAGAAACAGATAATAATTATTCTGACTTTTACACAATTTGTTTCCTATAGTTTATTTGCTTGCATCTGAGATTTTGTTTGGTTTAAACTAAATGTTTTATTCAATGTAGGTTTTTTTTCAACTTCCTTTTGAGGAAAAAAACATTAAAAAATAGGAAGGCTATAATTTTCCATTTGTTTACACAGCCCTAATCCTTACATCCTAAGTGCTTGCCAGATTGGAGCCCACCTAAGTGAATGAAATGATCCAAGTGTCATTAGGTCTTGAGTTCTCACTTCCCACTGAGGGTGCCCAGCAGGTCTGGAGGTCTCTTGATCATTCATATCTCTGAGTCTGAGGGAAAGTAGTGTTGGTCCAAATTTTATACTAATGGTGGTTTCCTTAGTACAGTTTAGAAGCTTTGTACTTTCTGAAAACCAGCCCTAGAAATTATTTGCTTTGAATTCTTAAAGCATCCTGCTCCAGATGCAAAGTTTAAGACATTAAGACATGTTTTCTTCTGCTCCTCTCAGATTCTTCCTTGATACAAAATAACTCTACAAAATATGAAAGATATACAATCACTGCTAAATTCTCAATTTGTTTTTTAACTTTCAATTTTTTATAGTTTCCTTGTCTCTGTTGTGAGGTATTCACTCCCTCACTGACTGCTTTCCTAGTCTGTGCACATTTTTCTCATCTTGAGAGATCATTGAAGCTGATTTAAAACACAAAATAGAAATGGACTGTGATTTTTGTTAAGTGTTTGCTCCTTAGCCTGTCATCAGACTCCTCTGACATAATATCTTTGCATTGCATCAGTAACCATTTCATGCTGGTGATGAACATCTTGTAGTGGCCACAGAGAACTTGCAAGATACCGAGGGAGCAGATTGTCAAATATAATTAAAGGTAAGAAGTCATGTAAAGCAGTTCTAAGTTTAGACTGGTTTGGAGATAATGTCTTACATTAGATTGATTACATGCAGCTTGAAAAGCATGGCTTATGCATCCACTCTTGCTGTGTGCTGAAAGATAAAAATCCCATTTGCTCTATTTTATATTGGCGGTCTTTCACACTGGTAATGGAGATCTGTATGTTCCTTGTAAATCACATATATAAAGACTGCCAGATAACAACCCACTTAACTGCTGAATGAAGTGTTTCTTAGCTGGAAACTGAGCTGCGCCATGTTCATGATCTAGCGACTTACCACACAAAGCACTGGGTGAGTCATTCATTTGTATCCCCATTAAAACAGACGCATGCAGAACTCTCTGTAGTCTGATGCTGTAGTTGTGATGGCTTGTTACCAAGCCTCTCTCCTGTACTTTAGCTGAATTTGTTTATTTGGTCATGTTCCTCTATCACCATTCTTAGTATGGTGTCCAAGTACTCTATGTACACCCAAGACAAGTTATAGCCCCTGGTTGGAACTCAGAGAACAGCACAAGACTGCCTTCCCTCTCAGATTTTCCTATTCAGTAGGTAGAGTTGCCATTAAACCAAGAGTGTAGTCACTTCTGAGCCCACAGTTGTCACTGCTGTTGTTCCAGGAGTAAACAACCTACTGCAGCAACAGGACTGCCAGGTCTTCTCTGAAAAGTCTCTTCCTGCCAGCTCCCCTCTACCCTCCTTCATAAACTATTTTGACAGCTGAAGACTGACCTAGAGGGTGGTTAAACATTGAACAGATTGCTCAGAGAGGTGGTAGATGCCCCATCCCTGGAAACATTCAAGGACAGGTTGGACGGGGCTCTGAGCAACCTGAACTATTTGAAGATGTCACTGTCTATTGCAGAGGGGTTGGACTAGGTGACCTTTACACATCCCTTCCAACCTGAATTGCTCTACGATTCCATATAATTCTATGACTCTGTATGACCTAGGTTTTATTGTCAGGTATTTCTGCAGCACTAACACATACCTACGCAATGTTCTAAATTAATTTTTTTCATTCTGAGATCTGATTTTTTGTTTTAACAAAGAGACATTCAATCCTGCCACATCTGCAGTGCTTATACCTAGGTTCCCAATTTTTCTGAAGCCCTCACACCACTCTTGATAGCCAGGGAACTGGTAGCAGGTAGGTGGTTCTCATTACATAGGCTGCTACGACAGGCTTTCCAGGTGAACAAGGTTCAGAAAATGCCTAGAGCAACACTCCTTTTCTGTCCTTCCCTGGAGAACTGCATGTCCCTTTCTAAGCAGACAAGGAGTGCACCTCAAAAAAATCCCTGCTCGTGCACTGTCGTTCTCTCTTCCCCCCATCAGTTGCCCTGCGGGGCCATTCCCTCACCAAGTGGTTCCTCAGTCATGCATGGCTTTTTCTCTGCTTTTCCACGAGCATTCCAGTCCTGGTAAGAGGCATAAATACAACTATCTCCTCAGACAGGCTTGCGTGCAGCCAAATCCCTGGAGAGACCAGATGTGGCTGTCTCCCCAGCAAGGCCCACGTGTGGCCATCTCCACAGGGAGGTCCAGACACACCTGTCTCCCCAGTAAGGCCCGCATATGGCCATCTCCACAGGGTGGCTGGGGTGCCTCTGCAGCCATGCTGGATGCAGTTTGGCGCCGTGTGCAGCAGCACTGCTCGAGGTGGGGCACAGCAACCATCTGGCAGAACTTACAGCCAGACCCAAATCTGCAAGCATGCACATTTCATGGGCTTATTTGAAACTTTGCTTAACGCATCGCACATGGAACTGTGCAGGGCTTGGCAGCGGCGGGTTATATAATATATAGTCATCCATCTGCCGCCCCCATGAAAAGTGCTTACTCAGATGTCTGCCGGGCGGCGGGTGGAGGCTGCACTACTCAGAGGCTTGCTATTAAAAACAGAGCTATTACTTATTGACAGTGACAACAAACCAGTAAAATCTCTCTGAACCTCCTTTTTCTCTGGCTGCCAAGCCTATTGCCATCAGGGGGAGGAGGGTACACCAGGCAGCTGCAGTAATAAAGCTTGTCTAAATGGGTTTCTTTGTATGTCTTTATCTATCAACAGTATTGCTCGAAATGAAAGCAAGGGCCTAGGCAAGCCAGGCCTGTCTGTGACCCCTCACAAAGGTGATCCAAGACAAGAGCTCTCATCTGAGGCTCTGGGCAACCACTCTCCCAAACTGCATGGCCACGTTGAGAAAGCCCATGGCCGGTGGGGCCATCAGCCCTGCACTCTGCTGCTCCTCTCTGCCCCCTGCCTCACCAAACTCCCAACACAAAATGGACAAATATTTATTTGCCTTAGATCCTGTGGCAGGAGTGTTTAGGCCCAGAAGGTGACAGACATGCAAGTTTGTTTTTTAAAATACCAAGGCGTTTACAAAACAAATACAGCTCCTCATCTCAAGCTGAATACTTTTAAACAAGGTTGTCATGTCACATTTGCCAGCGCTTTGCAAAAGCAGCTCTGGGGAAAATTTGCTATAATGTTGTCCCAATAATGGGAACAGCCTAATGTAAACATGGTTTTTCATCAGCGCCACACCAAGAACTGAAATAATAAATAGAGCTAGGGGGTAGCCCCACACTTCAAATAATTTGTGGAATCCAACTTCCACACACTCAGCCCATTTCATATTTGTGCAGTTGCTGACCATAAGGATGGCCATAACCCTTGCTGTGCCTTGGACAAGTGCCGTACTAATCACTCCTCACATCATCTCCAGCCTCAGTAACTGAGTTCACTTGACACTGCACAAGTGTCTAAACTGTAATGAATTTCCTCAGCTTTCAGGGCAGCCCCTTCAGTTTGACTGGCAGGTCAGCACAGCAACTGGCTGCCTGGGTGGCAAAGAGGAGCTGATTTCTATACCTTTGGTTAGTACCATTACCTAGAGAAAGCACGGTCATTTATGATTTTTTTGTAAAGATAAATCATAAAAAATACATCAAACTGGGGTTCCATTGAGCAGCACTTTAAAGCTTTATAGTTGAACATGCAGAGCTAAAGAACAGAAAAGCAATACTACTTGAAAAATCAGGCTGTTAAAAATTATTCGTATTTTCTCTAAAGGTGTCTGATTACTCATTTATTTTCTGATGTAGACAACAGAGTCACCAATCATAAGTATGACCATGATATTTAAAAAAAACCCCACAAGTAATAGTGCTTACTGTAGAAAGAATCAGTGTGTTCAGTAGATTTTATCCAATTTTCTTATTGTTTTCAGACTGGATATTGTTTCACAAGGATATATGTGAATTTAATCTCAACTGCCATCCTTGAAAATACCATAAACCAAATTAATGTCTACTGAAATTTGTCTTGCTTTGATTGCACCCAGAAATAGCTACTTCGGTAGCTTTGGAATCTTTCAGACTCTTTTCAGTACTAGCCGTGTAGTCCAAGACTCAGCTATTCAGTCCATCACACAACAACCGGTGAGGAACGAATTGGATACTGGCCCCACTTTAGGAGAAACCCTCAAGGCCATACAGCAGGTGAAAATCAGCAAGGCAGCTGGGGTTGATGGAATTCCACCTGAAGTCTGGAAACATGGGGGCCTTGCACTCCATGCTAAATTTCATGAATTTGTGGTGCGCTGTTGGGAACTAGGCGAACTACCATCAGACCTTTGAGATGCAGTCATCATCACCCTGTATAAGAAGAAAGGAATTAAATTAGACTGGTCAAATTACCGAGGTATTACTCTACTCTCCATTGCTGAAAAAATCCTGGCAAGAATACTCTTGAACAGACTAATACCTGCTATAGCAGAAGGAATTCTACCTGAAAGCCAATGTGGTTTCAGAGCCAACAGGAGTACCACAGACATGGTGTTTGTTCTCAGACAACTGCAAGAGAAGTGCAGCGAACAGAACAAAGGTCTCTATGTAACCTTTGTTGACCTCACCAAGGCTTTCAATACTGTGAGTAGAAAAGGTCTATGGCAGATTTTGGAACGTTTAGGTTGTCCCCCCAAGTTCCTTAAAATGATCAGCTCACTCCATGAGGATCAGCACGGCCAAGTCAGATATGGTAATGCACTGAATCATGGGTCATCTACCGCCACCACCTGCAACTCCTAGAAGGCTTCCATCAACGCTGCCTCCATACAATCCTAAACATCCACTGGTCAGATTATGTGACCAATACATCTGTTCTAGAACAAGCAGCAGTCAGAAGCATTGAGGCCATGTTGCTGAGAACACAGCTGCGCTGGGCAGGACACGTCTCAAGGATGAAGGACCACCGCCTCCCTAAGATCTTGTTTTATGGTGAACTTGCCACTGGCTGCCGCAAGAGAGGAGCCCCAAAGAGAAGATACAAGGACTCCCTGAAACAACATCTCAGCCTTGGCCATATTGATCAACATAACTGGTCTACTCTGGCCTCCAGTCAGGAGGTTTGGAGACACACTATCTATAACGCTGCTGATGCCTTTGAGAAAGCACGCAGGATCACTCTCGAGGAGAAAAGACAATGCAGAAAGAATCGTGTCTTGCAGAATATACCACCTAAGGAGTCTTTCTGCTGTGCCTTTTGCAACCCGATGTGCCTATCTCATATTGGCCTTTTTAGCCACCAACGCGCTTGTAACAAACATGAGTTTGTTCCCAAATCTTCGTTCACGAAGCCTAACCATGATGATGAGCTTTGGAATCAGTCACAGAGTAACTAAAAGTTATGTTGCAAAATCCACAGGAAGAATTTTTCCAAGTCTTCACTCCAAGATGATTTCCTTGTTAAGATTTCTCATCTTTGACAAGAATAATACATTTATTCTCTGCTTTTACTGCCCAGAAAAGTATGCACAAGCATTGCAGATTTCAAGGATTTCTTGTAAGGTCATGTCCATACACATGGAAGTCACCTGTAGTTTTGCAAGAGCCCATAGCCATGTATTAACTCCTGGTTCCTGTTCCTGGCAGTGCCATACATGTTCCCAAAAACACCAACTCTGAGAATCTAATGTCTCATAGTGAATTTGGGCAGCAAATCTGAGACACTCTTTACAATGAAACTATATAACTGATATTTAAAAGGGGAAGAAAGACATGACAAATGCTGTCCAAGGTGTATATTTACTCCTAACCCCACATCTAGCCTGTCTTTTCCTGCTATATTACTTCTATTTTGTGCTAATGACCTATTTAAACAGTAGCAATAAGTCGCTGCATCTAACAGAAACAACAGTGAGTTACAAGCTTTTGGCACATTCCAGAGACAGGTCTCAAAGTTTTGGAGAATGCAGACACATTTAAAACCACAGCCCAGGCACAGCAAATCCTGGAAGGTAATATTATCTTGCCATATGTCACTTAGGAACTAAAAATGAATATCCCAAAGACTTTGATTTCTGGCACTTAGTAGATGGTAAATATTATTGTTACTTTTAAAGCAATGTTATTATTGGAAAGAAATTAATAATTTGAAAATAAGATTAGTGTTGAAAAGACTTCTTCGGTTTGGGCTTTTTGTAAACTTTAAATCTGGGTCGACTATTCCTGGACAAGTATTTCAGCTGGAATTTTATTTTCATTTTTCCTCTATTTATACTGTGATCTATTCCAGTATACACAATGCGGCATTGACTTTGCCTTGGGATATCATACATATTTTTTTTAATTTAAAAGATTTCAAAGAAAGGAAGTTAAAAAGCTCTTACCACAGAAATAAACTAGGCTCATACACCATTCCTTGAGAAACTTATACATAATCCAATGGTCATGGCCATCATCTTCAACAGAACAGTGGAGAGCGTGTGATAAATACATGTATTTCTTGGACGTAAATGGTTAAAAAATCTTATTTTTATTTTTTTCTAGAGTGACTTTAAGATACCATATCAACAGTTTATCAAATATCCCTATGCAGCTTTCTAGTCAGTTCTTAGTCCTTTACTTGAGAAGTGGCTGATTCTTGATGAACTACACAAACAACAATAAGTTACAGAGAAACGAGAATTAATTTGAGTGCATTTCACTGGCTTTTACAAAAATTTTGCGTTTGTTTTTCACACAATAATCTATAAGAATAATTCATCCCAGATGTGCATGGTAAAAGTAGATCAGACACCTGCAATTGCTAGAGCAAACAAAACCAAACAGAATGTTTTATATATATATACGGACTTACATATTTTAGAATGCTTGTATAAGGGATATTAAATGAGACAGACATAGAAATGAACATAGTCCTGAGACCAGCGCATTTAAATCACCAACACCAGTTACCCATCCAAATAAAGCTTTGCATATCTTCCTATGAAGTGTGAAGCGAAAAAAAGCAAATAAAGACATAGGGGTAGAAATCACAAATGAAACTTGAGAAAAGAAGTGTGTTAGAGGTTTCTAAATACAAATTAACATAATGTGTTGGCTTTTTTTGCCTTTGATTTCTAAATGGAACTTGGAATAGGAGGGAAAATTGGAAGTATATTATTGTATCGTGCAGACTTTAGAGCATAATATATCCCTGAGAGGTGTAAATGGTAATTCTATTTTTCTCTCCTTTTCCAGATAGGTGGTCCCTGCTAACTGGAAAGTATCCAGCTCTGTAAATCTCTTCAGGCACAAACATGTGGATCAGAAATTAAAAGTCTTTTTGTTAAAACTTCTTGCTTCTTTTCCAAAGTGTCACAGGTATGCTTTTGCAATTTATCCAAGCAAAGAATAGAAATTGTGTGATCAGGTTGCAAGGGAGACCTGGAAAAGATCATTAATAGTCTTCTGTGTCATGAATACTCAGAGCTGTATCTCAGAAGTTTTTTGATACATAGACAATAAACGTATCTATCAATATGTACATTGATAGACAAAATGTTAGAATTTAGTGAAAAGGGCTTCTTAAAATAAATAAGTAAATAGATGTACCTAACTGAGAAAGGGTTTGCATTAGTCTAAAATTTTTGCTGAAGAAAGCTTTTAGGTCATTGTTATGGAAATTCAAAAGGAACTGAATTTGTGAAGTGATTTTTGAAGCAACTTCTCTCAATAAGTGTCATTAACCTGAGTCTGGAACTGTGTAAAGGGCACACAGAAAATTAATCTGGAGTTGCCAGGATGATGAGAAGGAAGAATTACTAAGAAGAAGCCAGTGATCCCTCTTTCTTTCAACGTGAAGGAGATGGGAGCAGATAAACATTCTGATGAAGTGTCACAGGCATGAAGTCATGCGCCAAGTATCTTCAGTGGAGTGGCCACTTTCCCAGTGTCTGAAATGTGGAAGGGGGAATTTGGGCAGGAGGAGGCAAATCCACTGTGTGCCATTAGCAGTCCCCTCAGCCTGCTTGGCAACCTCAAAAGTGCATTGCTCTTAACAACCTTTTTCCAATACTTACTTACAATAACATACTTGGCTTGCATCAGACCTATAATGTGCTGGGTACATTCTAAAAATAGGACCACATGGGCCTTGCTATAAGCAGCCCAATATCTAAGATGTCAACCACTAGACTGAGGGAGGGCAAGAGGGATAAAACCTTTTAAAAAATAGTATCAGCTACTTTGGCATGTTATCTAACCACTATTATCTGGGAATTTCTTGCTCAGAGGTATTTTCAGTGTGAGACAGAGACAAGCTCCAAGCACCCAGAGGGCAGCATAATCATAGTTTGAACAGCTGCACAATCTACTGCAAGCAGCAAGTCATCCTGACATCTCACACGGACAGAAGTAATTTTATGGGAGGTCCTTGAAGAACTGCATTGTCTTTCCTTCCTGCTCCAGCCTGGCCCGAGATACTCAAGCAGCACCTGCATATGGCCAGCAATGTGCATAGACTCTTGCTGGGTGGGGGACTTTGGGTTGATTTCTCCCCTCTGCTTCAATGATATAAGAATTGCAGCCAAAGTCAAGCAGATTAAGGTCTGAAATCTCCATTCCTGTCATTCAGAAGCTGCTCACATTTATACAGCACCTTCCTATTTGTGATTAGGATGCTTTCCTGGGAAATGGAAATTTGAGCTCATGAAGACTGAGCAGGGTACCTATAGCTCCCATTCAATTTTCTACTTCATGGCCAAGGGCTGTAATACTCAAATACCACCAAAAGATAGGCAGGGCTGGCAGATGCTGCCTGCTTTTTAAGGTATTGGGTTTGGGGAACTGTCTCTGTGCATGGATACCAAGTATGCAGATGGCCATAGGTGACTCCTTGCAGGTCACAGCCAGATGTCTACTTATTCAAGGGAGGGACTAGTAACCACTGAGCATTGCAATCCCTCTCTCCCACTAGACAGTACTGAAAATTTCTGTACCTGACTATGGAGTCTGCATTCCTCTCTAAAGTCTAACACCTAATTCATAGCCACCTAAATATTTTATCACTTCTAGCTCTTAAGCAGAATCATAGAATGGTTTGAGCCTGAAGGGACCTTTAAAGGTCTAGTCTAACCCTCCTCCAATGAGCAGGAACATCAACTAGATCAGGTTGCTCAGAGCCCCATCCAATCAAATAGAACAGAAGCCTTTCAAGATTGACTAAAGTAATTGGAAAATGTTGCAAGAAAAATTTCATTCTATTTATCCCTCAAAAATATTGAGGAATTCCTCTTTTCTTGTGCTATTCAGAAGGTTTTACTGCTTTTCTTTAGCAAAGTCTACCTTCTAGACTACCTCTTTCAAATGCTGTTCCTAACATCGTCTTGAAGTGGAAGATACTAGCACGCCTGTAAGAAGTGCCCAGTGCTGACTTTTGCTGTCTGTCTTGCTGTGCAACACTCAAGTTGGGTATCTGGAACAACACAATGAAGCACACTACCTAAGGAGTCTTTCTGCTGTGCCTTTTGCAACTGGACATGTCTATCTCATATTGGCCTTTTTAGCCACCAACGCACTTGCAACAAACGTGGGTAGAGCCCTTCCCAAATCTTCGTTCGTGAAGCCCAGCCATGATGATGACGTGTGGGCTTGCCAAAAAATATGTGTTCCATCCAAAACATTTAAATACAGTCCATCTCTCTAAAGAGGCATCGTTTTAATCAAATGTATACTTGGAGCACTGCTCACTAAGAATTTATACTCTTCTTCTCAGTGTTTATCTTAATATGAAACAGATTGCAAGTTTTAATAAAAAGGCAGTGATCTTCTTCTGCTAATGGATTAAACACCGGACATTTGCATTTCAGTGCTGCATCCAAGAGCATGGGTGGCCTAAGTGCTTTTGTCCTATTTCAACGTCTAGTTATAACACCATATAGACAGAAAAATACATTTCTGTCCATACAAAAAACAGCTGTAGTTGTTCACAGAGGGAATCAGGAGGACGTAAGGAGTTTGTTAACTTCTGTCTACATCACAGTGCAGCACTCTTTGTAGCACCTATTAGGAATATGTCTACTTCTTAGAGAGGACAGTTCCTCACGACTTTAAGGTCTGAAGGTTTCATGGTAAGGCAAAATATAATGTGATGCTTGTGTTTATCAAATTTGTATTTTGATTCATACAAAACCAATCAATTGTGTATTTGAATGTCCCTACTTTGCCAGTACAGAAGAGGTGATATGATTCAAATATTTAGTGCTTTTAGCATCCTAATTTGTCCATGCAGCTTGCTTTGCTGACTAAAGCAACCACATGGCTCTGTGTGCGGTGGAAGACTGAAATGTGGAAAAAGCCTGGGATATGATGAGTGGGGCTTACCATTGTCTTCGCGTTAGGATTTGTGTAGATTTAAGAGCCTTTCTAAAATTTGCTGTAAGAGTTTCAAGATAAGGCTTCTGTTGAGCTGTTGGCACTTATTCCTTTTTATTTAGCACTGGAAAACTTCATTAAATACAGAAAAGAAAAAAAAAACAACTTGGAGGAGGTGTCAGGGAACAATCTGGGCTGCTGGCTAATTTGGATTTGTGGATTTGCTAATTGCACATATCCCCCTGCATCTCTTATCTTGTCTTCTGTCTGTACTCATCCTGAGTTTAGGTGAAAGTGCACTGTCCTGCTACCTCAGGATCTGCTCAATTAAAGGAAAAAACCCAAAGCCTTCCTTCATATGATTTGAGAAGCTTGCTTTCTCCCTCCTAACTTTTTCAAGCCTAGGACAAACTGAAAAAAATGCATGGACCTGCCAGCTGAGCTGACACAAATGCACCACCATCCATCACAGAGTTGTTGGGGAAAGCTTAGCTCCCTGCTGATGCACAAGAAAGCCCATATTGTTTAACAGTTTAAATAGCTGTTTAATACATTCAAGCTTGGTTTTACTGTTGTTGTTGGGATTTGTTTGTTCGTTTCAAGAAAGTTAGGGCTAACTTTCAGAAGAGTGAACTTTTCAGAAGAGTGAACTCTAACTTTATGAAGAGCTGCAGACAAACTCATCAGGATTGCATTGGGACTGTGTTTGGAAGCATGCTCAGGCAGTTTTCCTTGTCCATGGGATCATGTTGTACTTTGAAAACAAGTCTTTGCATGCATGTGAAAACATATTTATGTGTATCAAAGCGTTTTATGACATAAGGCAAACTGAAACACCAGAAATGGGAACCTGATGGCAGTTCCTGCCTATATTTCTTCTTGAAAAGCTAAAAAATTGGCAAATGAACTAAAACCACGCTTAGACAGTAATGAGGGAACTATAGCAAATAATTACATGTGAAAATGATTCCCTGGTCTTGCAGTGTGTACACACAATGAAAGCTGGGATTTATGTATATACATAGTCGTTATAAGACAACACTGTAAGTGCTGTGGAATCATAATGGTGATTATTAAATGATTTGTATTTCTGGTAGAAAAAGGCAAACTAGTGCAACTATATTGTATAACATTTTAGGATAAGAGCTTGTGACTTAAAGAAGATAAAAACTGAATGGCATATGGGACAAATCAGTATATTCATATAGCTAACTGTAAATTGCAGATTTTTATGATCTGACCTTTAATTCTTATGAAGTAAAACTGATTCTCAGAATAGATCCCTACCCAGAAGCTCTTTTAGCAAATGAGTCCACGAAAAAAGAGATGAAAATAAGTTTAGGCTGGTTTAATTGTTTCCCTTTGTTCACCCGCAGATGCTCACAAAGGGCTCCCAGCCTCTGATGTGTGGTGCTTTCAGGCCAGTCTGAGCTGCTTTTCTCCTCTTCATCAATAGATGTCAATAGCAAGCTTCCTACGCCCAGAGACTTCAACCATTTCAGGGCTCGCACCACAACAGTAAAGAGGAAATAGTGACTCCCTTCCCAGCAAGAGTTCTGCTGTTGTGTACTTTCAGTTTGTCCTTAAAAACTCGTTCCTAATATGACTAGGCATACTTCCGTATTTCATGCTTTGAAACTCTGAAGCTGACCCAATGTTTGGAAGCTTCAATCACCTCATGACACATAGAATCCCAAAATTTGATCCAGATTCAGTGAATTCAACACTTCGCAGATTTGCAGGAACGTGTCTCAGTCTCCTCTTCATCTTGATGAACTCTAAAGAAAGCACAAGCAAAGAAGCTCGGCAGGGCACATGTCCATATCTTTTTCCGTTTCTCCTCTCTTTCTTTGGTTTTGGTTTTTGATTTCCACACATGAAAAGTTCTGTCCAAGGATGGCAATTACATGCAAAATAACCTGCTGGAAACAAATGACTACATTCTACAGTCATGTACACTGAATATGAATGAAATGTAAATGAAATGTAAATGTATTTTCCTTATCCATTAGTGTAACTGTACAGAGACTCAGAACCTGGTGGTGTTGCTGCTAATATCCTCTAAATTTCCTTCCTTCCCTCTGTTTCTTCCCTCCCTTCTTCCTTCCCTCCCTCCCTTCCCCACTTCCTTCCTTCCTTCTTTCCTTCTTTATGCTGCAAGATAGCAATCCACAATTGATATCGAATATGACAAACTCAAAGAAACTGTCTGATACCAAACTATATGTGAATCTGCTGAGTAACTTGCTTTGCCACTTTCCTCTCGTTCCCAGCTAAAAATAAATAACTAAGAAGGTGGTGGTAGCAGCAGCCAAGAGAGCAGAAATGGCAATACACTGTCTCTCCTATATCAGCCAGGGATTTGGATTGCAAGGACAGGTGCCCGCCAGCTAAGTGCACTGCCTGCATTTTCCTGCCATTCACCTGCCCAAAGAGCAGATCACAAATCATGCCAGTTGTTCACAGAGGCACCAGCAAATGTCAGCATGCTTTAAGTGCAACAGCCAGCAGCTCTGCTGAAGCTAGCACATAGCTGTGATGGCAGGAAGCCTATGTCATAATGTTCTTCTGAACAGTTTACTTTTTATTATTATTTTTTAGATGGTAAGTGGAAGAATAAACTTCTAGGACTTATGGAGGATTCAATTACTGATAAATGCTGAAGTAAAAAGAGTTGATGTCTGGGAATCCAAGAAGCTCCTATCAGAAAAGCTCTGTGGCATCTCCAATGACCTCTTCAGATAAATTTGCTCTAAATGTTATGTTTTTCAAGGTAAGAATTTTGCAATATATTCCCAGTTTCCCTATCTTCAAGACTTCTTGAAGAGAGGTAAGGAGAACAGATATCTAAAACCAGTTGTGGTGGGGTTTATTCTAACCAGATATTCTTCAGTATAGAACAGATTACATCTCAGTAAATTCCCCTTGCACAGATTACCAAACCAGAGAGACAGAATTTAGGACCATATATAAGTCACTATAGTCCCCTATTGGATCTTGAAATGCAAAATTTGAAATTATTATCATTGTAAATTCATTACATATTAGCCCCTAGTGTTGCTATGTGGCAGTTGGAATGTAAAAACACACTTCAGGACATGTTGTTGGTAGAATAAGGAGAAGCCCTCAAGGAGAACAGTCTCAGACTTGTTACAAATACCATCTCATCTTCTTGACTGTCTTATGGAGACTCTGCAGGAAAGACGATCAAGGCTCCCATTTCCTATGCCTTCAGGAGGTTCATCATTTCAGTTTGATTAAGCTGATGTCTGTGTGTGCACAGAAGGTTGCCCTTGTGATGTCTGAAAAAGAGCAGATCAGGTACTGACAGGCTGAGCTGTTCTCTGAAACAGAAAAGAATTGGCACCAAGATGGAGTTTCTTATTTGGAACCTGAATTCTGGCCTAAGGAGTAGTACTCAAGCTACTACCACGGGCTTTTAAAAGCATGGGCTTCAGATGGCTGTTCACACTGTCTGAGACCCCTGAACATCGGCTCAAAGTGACCCCTTCCCAAAAAGACCATTTAATAGCTGATTCTGCCAGCGCCAACTCTCAGTCATAAATGTGATTCTCTTTAGGAGTTCTACCTTTCTTTACCTATAAAAGGGACACAGTGCTCTTCAGGGCCTCAGTGATACAGGACTTTCCTGATCAAATTCTTGCCTGGAGCTCAAAAGGTGACATTGAATATAACTTGTGTTCTATCTAAATATCCAGCCTTTGATTAAAATTTCCTGGAATAAAACCTTTATGACACCAGTTATTTCAATGGTCAATGAGGTTTCTGTCTTTGCAATTGTTTTTCTTGACCTTACAGTCTTCAAAGAAGTCTGTATATTTGTATCTTTCTCTTACTGGAGATATGTTCATCATAATTAAGCAAACCTGTAAATTCTTTCTGACAAGTTGAGAGACAGACCTGTAGCGAAACATGAGTTAACACATTTTCTAGAACTTACATAATTATTGTTAGAACAGAGAAGGAAGTAGTTACTGGTGGTAGAGTATTTCTTTCCCTTCTCTCTCTCTCTTTCTTTCTTATACTGAAAGATACTAAGATCTTCAAATTACTTTCTCATTTTAAGACAGAAGGAAAAGTCAAAATAATTAATTTTTTCTCTAAGCATCAACCCAAAGAAAATGGTATTGGATTATTTTTTTTTTTTTTGCTACAACAAAAAGCTTTTGGAGATGAAAAAATAGTAAGTACAAATGTCTCCCATTGATGACAGCAAAATTACAACTGGTGGAGTAGAGCTCCATAAACCAGGATTTCCTAAAAACTTTTGAGTTTTTCTGTGATTGACAGCACAGTTAGGAATGTTGGAAACAGATTCTGCTGCAGCAGTCAACTTTGACCAGGAAAAGCTCAAGTACAGGAGTCATAGTGGCACAAGGCTGAGTTACTTTTCAAAATTTCCATCCCTAATGATGGTTTCTGCCACATGAGTTCTATCTTTCACTCCTGTTTCACATCACACTATTCCTTTGCAGGCACTTTGGCTAACAGGCATCCCCTGACTTGAAGATGTTCTGCAGGGATGCGTTCTGTCTGCCTGCCAGCTGCAATCTCCTTATCATCACAGCCTGTCAAAAATCCCCTTGTGTTTAGCAACAGTTGCTCTTGCTGCTCTTCTTTCTAGTTGGTAGCATTATTATCTCTTCTGCAAGAACAGTATTCATGTCTGTCATTTCAACGACTCTGAATTTCTTATTTTTTCAGGATTGATGGCAGCGATGCTATTCCTGTTTGTTGTACAATCTCCAGGACTGACATAATGAGTCATTCCTGTGTGCTCTGTGATTGCCAGGTCAAGTTCTTTTCCTAAAGGGGGAAGGCTTGTAGAAAGACTGGATAAGGAATATTGCCTGACTAATGCCTTAATGTAGCTTTCTATGATGTGACTAAACCATGTATCACAAAAGTTTGACATATGAGTTTATTTTAGTAAAAAGCGGCAAATGGAAAGAAACAAAAGTTTTTACAGTGCCCCATGGATATATTCCTGTGGCTTTTCCAAATGCAGGATTAAAAACACCGTAGTGATTTGATGGAGAAGAGAAATACAAAGATGTGTATATTGAGCATGGAGGGAAGGATTCACACTAGTCACCTTTGGTTTTCCATGTAAAATTGAAATGGCCAAGGAAACATTTGTGACCATCAAACTCCTTTCTGATTGTAAATGATTATTCAGCTAGTTATACAGGAATTTACCAGAAACACTTGGGGTTTTATTGGTTTGGGGAGCTGGGAAGCATTTTTACTTTTCCTAATTAAAAGTTCATTTGTCCACTGAAGTGTAAAAAAGCTAACACAGATCTCGAGTCACAAACACAAGAATCTAAGTGTAGTTTGGCTGAGCCACACCAGTGGTCCTGTCTCCAAGAATGTCAGTAGCAGATGTCTAGGGAAGGCAGCAAGAACAGGTCAGGTCTGCAGTAATATTTCCTCAAAATACAACCTGAGTCACCAGTTACTTGTAGTTTAGGGAGTATTCTAATCTGAAACGGCTTTTTTTTGTTTATTTGGATATCTTCAGTGGGGTTTTATTTATTTTCTTTTTTTGTCTAGGTTTTTCAACCCATGTTAACAACTAGCATCCAAATTATTCAGTCACAAGTTGTTCCACAGTTAACCATCGACTTATGGAAGAAATATCCCCTTTTTTTCTTTCATACTTGCCACCCATTAGTTCCATATAAGGTCTCATTGTTTTAACTGGCTTTGTGTTGGAAGAGACAGTGGGTATCTATTTGTCTTCTATAGGAGAAGCATGATTTTAGAGGGCAGTACCGTATCTCTTGTCAGTTGTCTCATGCTCTCCTCAGTCACTTCTTACAGAAGCTGTGCCCTACTTTTGACAACTCTCCTTCACTAGACCTTTTCCCAGCTCTGTTACATCCTTGTGAATGCAGAGGCCAGAACTGCATGCACTGCTCCAGACACCACCACCACAGGCTCTATGCTGGTATAATCATAAGTACTTTTTGTCCTCTGTTTCCTACCAGTTCCTAACTTCTGATTTATTTTCTTCACTGCTTCTGCGCATTGGGATGGTGTCTCCATGGAAGTGTGCAAGGATCTCATTTCTGAAAGACAGTGGAAACAGACCTTGAGGCCCATCACCGAATAGGTAAAACTAGAATTGCTTTTTCTTTTATGCATTATTTTACATTTACTGACATCAAATATCTTCTGTTTACTCGGTTACTTTATCTTGTCAGGTCCTTCTTCAACTGTGAAGAGGCCCTTGTCCTTACCACCCTAAATAACTTATTATCATCAGTGTACCTTGTCACCTCATTATTCACTCCTTTTTCCATATCACTTATGAACATGTTGAACAGCACAGGCCAGAACACAGATCCTGCAGGATTTCACTCTTGACTTCCCTCCACCTTT
The DNA here is from genome assembly GCF_003945595.2 of Pipra filicauda. Lineage (NCBI taxonomy): Eukaryota > Metazoa > Chordata > Aves > Passeriformes > Pipridae > Pipra > Pipra filicauda. The sequence goes on along the minus strand of NW_024104378.1, from coordinate 1,330,356 downwards.
CGTTCCTAACCTTTTCTTTCCTATCTTTTAGTCAGATAGAGCATGTCAGAGTTTTGGTTCTCATCCCATGGCAGCTTAGTTTCCCTAGCAGGCATTGGTGAGGAAACCTTGCTGAAAGTTTTCTGGATTTTCAAGAAGGACAAAACAGCTGAACCTTCCTGATCTGCATGCTTCAAAGAACTAATATGAAAACTTGTATCTGTAACCACTGAATATGTTGAACAGAATCTGAGACATCTTTTTAAAACTGAGACCACTTTACACATCATTCTCCTTCCAGTGATCAGCTCTGCCATTTCTTCTGTGTCTACTTAGTTGACAGAAGACAGTGATACTTATTCAGCCTCAGCAATATCCTTTCTGCTAATCCAAACATCGTCACAAGCTTGACTGTTGTTTTAAGCTGTGATTTTCTAGAGTCTGATTTTGTGAAGGCAATTGATAGCACGATTGACCCAAGGCCAAGAAGTGTGTGTTTGGTTGTTTGAATGATACCTCCTGGCAATTTTTCTGCTTGTTATTTTGGACATAAACACACATCCTGCATAAAAATCCTCACTGAAGTCAGCTTTGAAAACACACATACCATGTTATGAACATGTACTAAGCTAAAATATTTTTGACATGTATATACACTCAGAACATTATTAAGAAATATTCAGCTTGATATTATTTGAGATGAGGAAAACACTGAGGTACGAATATCAGGAGTTCTAATCAAAATTCCATTGGGACTTCAATTTGGGATTGAAGCTATACTAAATATTTGCATCTGAAGCAAAATCCACAAATATTTGGATTTTCATCAGTTCTGCTTGGATGCAAAACTGACAGGCACTGCAGTTTTGGCAGTCAAAAATTGCTTTCCTAAATGTTATCTGTGTTTTCCACCCATTGGAAAAATTGCAGAAGACCCAGGGGGGCTTCTAGTTCATATAAAGCCAAGTGCCAAAGAAAAGAACTTCCTCAGGGGTTCCTTGTATCTCCTCAAGGGTAGTCTGTCACCTCCAAATCTATGCTTCATTTTCAGGAGGAATAATTCCTTATGGCAACTCTCTCTGATTCTGCCTTGGAGCAGGATGATTCCCAGCAGCCACAGATGCTGCAGTCTTACAACTTTGTTTAAACATCTGCTTGGATTAAGAAAATATTAGCACAATACTGGGCACAATGGTCTTTCCATAAAAGGATTTTAAAATGTCTCTGCTCACAAAGTATTGTTTTCCCCAACATGTAAGGGAGGGAACTGAGGGCAGGTGTAGAATTTCAATGAGTGTATGTATTTTTCAAAAATCCTTTGAGGAAAATGTCACAGCCTGTGTCATAGCTTCAGAGAGGCAAGAACCTAATTCCTGATGATGAATGTTTTGAATCCTTATTGTCTGACACATAGTGACTCATTCTCCCTTCTCAACCTAGAATCTCACATGTAAGATCTATCGGCAAAATCATCAACTTTTATGTTGTTTTATTAGCTCAAGATATCTTTTTTTATAACTATAAATTATTTAGTGAAGAATGCTAAGCAATTACCAGGGAAAAAAACCACCTGCTTTACCTTTTCCTGTTTTTCATCTTTCTAAGACCTACTTTGTTTATATCCACTTTATGTTTCTGGATACCTAGAAAATACACCCCGCTTACAAATAAAGATTAGAAATTAATTTCTTATTCAGAATTGATCCCTTCAGCAAATGATCATGTAAATGAACGCTGGTTGTGAGATTTGCTCATGTTAACTGTGTGCTGTGACTACTATTACAAGATATTTTTTCTCTTCATTGACACCTTGGGCCTGCTGGCTGACTAAAATAGGAAGCATTCCTGCTTCCTGCCTGAGAAGACAACTCCTGAAATTGTAGAACTGTTTCCAAGATGGTTATTCAGGAACTTGGAGCAACTCTGTGTGCATTAACACCCCTCCTTCTCTGAAAACCTTCTCATTGGCACGAATACACTCACATGGGAAAGGAGGGAGGACACAGAATGTAACCACACCAACATCTGTATCTAAAGAAATACTTCTGGCTAGCGCATGGATGAGTTATTTCACACCCACTTTGCCCCTGCAATGTCAGTAGAAGGATAAAGCAGTGATACTGTGTGGTGGAAGAAAACATGTGAAGAAGCAAACATATACACAGATCAAGGCAAATCCAAAGCTGTGGCACTAAATTTAGCAAAGTTTCATTCTTGCCAATATACAGACCTCGTTCCTTTTCTTTTTTTCTTTTTTTTTTTTTTTTGAGGAGCTACTGAGCAATGCAAAGTTTTTGTGTGGAAATTCAAACCTTACCTTATATTTTAACTATAAGACTATCTCTCCTGCTAAAAATAAGTTGACCCTGGGCTGAGCAAAGTATTGGACTGAGTTTTGTGTTAGTAATGAAATCTTATAGCTAGTAAAGTTTTAAGTTTCACTGTGAACCTTTCACTCTGTTCTAACTTCATAATTCTTTGAAAGTCTAATGCTAAAATATTTTTCCTTATCAGTTTATGTCTGTATATGTATGTGTAAATATGTACTCATATAAAATAACAAGATACATATGTAAACACTATATATATATATAATATGAAGGCAAGATTGTGTGGCTATTGGTATGAAATAGAAATGTCTACATTACTCATGACTGAAAAAACATGAATGCTTTTCTCAATGAGTGCAAGTACAATGTTTCAGCCAAGCCAAGTTGGTATAAGATTAAGAACATTATAATTAGGTATAAAAGTGGGAGCTGCAACTGGAAGTTTCACTTCAGTCTCAACTATGAGTCACAACTGCTGCACTGTGTTTATTTCAGCATAGATAAGTAAATATACAGGTCTAGTTTACTGTTAATGACTTACAAGGACTGAAATAACAACTACCCACTTAATGTTCACTACCATTATATTGATAACAACACAACTTTGTGTCAGTACAGCTCAATTTTATGCTAAAAAAAAAGGCAGGAAAGAGGGGGAGAGTCTGGCCCACATGTCATTCTTAGTTATACTAAATCTCTCTGAGGTCTTGGACAAAGGAAAGGGATTTTAACTTTGCTGAAATTACTGATCTTCTCTGCACTCTGGTCTGTAAAAAGTCACAGTGTAGCAGCTTTAGTCAAGGCCTGGTTTAAGAACAGAGACAGCTAAGTTCTGTTGCCAGTGTTGTTTTACAGTGCCAGAAAAATTAGGCCACAGCTGATGTTCAAAACATTAATGTTTTAGATTTCTGAACAGACAGTTGTGCACATCCAGCACCAAGAGCAAAATGTTCCTAAGTGTCACTTTGGGGAGAGAAATAGAAAGGGCTCATGTTCACCCCAGCAAAGTTTAGAGCTTGTTGCTCCAGGCACAGGTATAAATGTCACTCTGTCTAAGAGATAGCACCTTGCAAAGCACTGATAGAAAAGCACTTCCTTTTCCAAAGAAACCACAAGGTTGGAAGGAGCAAATCTTGGACAAATGACAAGCAGTTACTGTGTGCAAGGGCAGGGCTTGTATGTATGTATGTATGTATGTGTGTGTATATATATATATATACACAGAATAATTAACATAGTGATTTTAGATAAGGTTCATCCCACTGAAGTACAAACATCTTCCTACATCTGAGTTGGGCTTCTTACGTGCCCTTTGTAATTCCAGGAGAGCATATAGTCTTTGTAGAAAGTAATTGATCTGACCTGCTTTACATGTCTTCTTTAGGTGAAAAAGAGGAATGGAAACCCAGAAATTCCAAGTTTCTGCCATGGGCTATCAAGTTGCAACTTGACAACCAGTTCATGTATTGTAGCTATCTATAAAGAACATGAATAAAATGTGCGTACATGCACAGACCCCAGTCTTTGACAAATGGTGGCTGCTCAGTTCATGGTTCCCAGGCTGCCTCCTTAGTAGAGCTTCCATGGTAAAAAATGACAGGACCCTAGCATGGCATATTCATGCATGCATGATATAGTCACATTTCCCTCTATTTCAACGTTGTTCTATCCTCATTCCAGCCTTGCCCCTCCCCCTCCCCCAAATTCTGCCCCTGGAGGTATCCTAGAAGGTGCAGGAGATAACGACAGTGGTGAGCTGATCCTTAACCTTGCTTGTTCAGAGAATCACTTTTGTGTGTCATTTTGATCTCTAGTTTAGGCATCTTGTTAACTAAAAAGGGCAGAAGCAGGAGAAAAAGGTGGTTTCTGCTCAAGTATTTTACTTGAGAAAAATGTTCCCTTCTACCTCTAACAACTTCTTCTTTCATGCTTGCCTCTTCTATTTATTATTAGTTAAACATGGGATCCTGGATGAATGTTTTTGAATTTTAAATCTGAACTTTTGCAAGCACCATGATAGACAATCATATCCTTATGAAAAACACAGCATGGTTCTAATTAATTTTTTCAAACATCAGTATCTCAAAGCTTCAAAATATTTTTCATCACAATGTTAATCATCAAAATAAAAAAAAGAAATCTCTGTGTTCATTGGAGTCTTAATTGTTTACAAATATTGTAAATCATCAACAATTAGAAATCTGTTTTTTCTAAAAGTCCTTTGCATCCTTTTTTTTGGCACTTTTCATTTGTGGGGGAAGGTATATGGAAATAATGAACAGCATGTTAAAGAAAAATAAGCAACAAGGCTGGCAGTTTCCTGGGCAAGTTTCAGATCAATTGGATTTCAAGTGGCAAAGATTTTGAAACCATCCCAGATCATGGCTAACACAAGGGAGAGACAAAGCAGTATCTGCTGAGATGCATTCACTTTCTCAAGACCTAGATGCTTCACATTGCAAAAGACTGCAAAGTGCAGTGCTATGCAAAAAACTTTCCATTTTACCTTGTTGGGATAAGACAGCAGCACTGGCAGCTAATAATATACCACATCAAATATACTTTTTTAATATGAAACCCTTTTAACATAGCTTGGTCTTAACACCTGGTGCCTAGAAACAGCAAACCCGAGAACAACAAGATCTCAAGATCTTAAGAACATGTGGACAAAATCTGCTCATGTGCTGGCATTTTAATTATGTTTCCCCTGACCTTTTTCCCATGTTCTATAAAGCAGACCAACAATATCGGGGGGGAGGGGGGCTGAATCCACCTCAGTAGCACCACCTCAGCTAAAAAAGATGAGCACAGTGTTCAAAATATTATTAGCAAATAAAACCAAACCAAACCAAAAATATATTGGAAATTAACAAGGAAGTTGAAGCTGATACTTAAAATAATAGTGTAAAGAGCTGTCACACAGTTTCTCTTAATAACTTCAAGGACACCTTCTTCTGGCTTTTAAGCAGGGTCATAGGCAGTGTTACGTGCTTCTATGGAGTCAGACCATTTCTCTTCCCATCCTCCATGAGAAAGGCAAGCAGGGTGAAATGGATTACAGGGATTACAGATGCTTGTGATCGAACACACCAGTGAATTGGGGGAAGCAGCCTCCGAGGCGATGAATTCCAGCCCCCAAATTCAAACCTGAAAGCAGCCCAGATGGAATTATTCCATTTGGAGTCTGAATGGAAGAGACAAAGTTCGACATAGCCAGGACCCTGCAGAAGGCCAGGGCACCTCCCCAGGCACAAGCACTATGTGAGGAACCCTGCTAGTACATGCCAAGGAGGGGTTGGTGTCACTTTTCTAATGGGGAAATTGTACTGCATGCAAAATGATATCACATTGCAAATTCTCCAAGCAGCCAGCTGAAGTTGCCAAAGTGAAGATGCTGTTTCTTAGTGTTCAAGTGCTTAATTAGTCAAAGCTTAATCTTATCACTGATAGCACTGCTTTGTCCTGTTGGCAATATTTATTTTCAAAAACTAATTAAAACAAGCTGATAAGTCCACCTGGGACAAGTTTTTCTCTCTCAGTCCTCATTAACAGCTGAATGAGGTTACACAGATTGCATCTAGGAATATGAAAATTAATAACCAGAGAAACAGTACAGGGAAGGCTTATTTCCTCTGACAGTCATACTTGAGCTAGTCATGATGATGGGCGGAGCAGAGCATGAATTCACTGCCCTGAGGCTCCAAACAGCAAAAAAAGGAGAAGGTTCACTGTACCCCAGTGACTCAAGACACAGCTGTCCATAACACCTTGTGCAGAGCAGTAGACAAGAAGGGGAAGATGTCTGAGCAGTGCTGCGAGGTGGTTGGGCTACCTGTAGGCTCCTCGGGAATGATCTGAGCCTCTTGCACAAGGACAGACTATTGCAAACTATTGTAATGACAATTTTCTTCTTCCAGACAGGTATTACTGCAAAATACATGCCTTCTGTGCCCCCTACTTCATGTCAGCAGGAACAGAGCAGCACCTAGAGGCCTGATTCTCAAAGAAAGGAGTTACCTGCACTTATCACTCTGCTGCACCTCACTCGTAGCAAAAATCATAGAATCACAAAATATTCTGAGTTGGAAGGGATCCACAAGGATCATCAAGTCCAACTCCTGGCCCTGCATAGGACCATCCATGAGAGTCACACCCTGTGCCCAAAAGTATCATCCAAACATTTCTTGAACTCCGTCAGGCTTGGTGCTGTGACCACTTCCCTCAGGAGCCTGTTCCAGTACCCAACCACCCTCTGGGTGAAGAACTTTTTTCTAATATCCAACCTAAACCTCCCCTGACACAACTTCAGGCCATTCTCTCAGGTCCTGTCACCGGTCACCACAGAGAAGAGATCAGTGTCTGCCCCTCCTCTTCTCCTCATGAGGAAGTTGTAACTGAAATGAGGTCTCTCCTCAGTCTCCTCTTTTCCAGGCTGAACAGACCAAGTGACCTCAGCTGCTTGTCACACAGCTTCTCCTCAAGGCCCTTCACCATCTTTGTTACCCTCCTTTGGACACTCTCTAAGAGCTTAATATCTTATATTGTGGTGACCAAAACTTCACACAATATTCAAGGTGAGGCCACACCATCCACAGCTGCTCCAGTATTAACATAAAACTCATAAGCTTGAGCAGAGGAAGGAAGCTGAAGTGGCAGTGACTGTGACAGATGTTGCAAAATGTCAACTTATTCATAACAGAAAGTCAGGCAATCTTTTGAAACCTTTTTTTTTCCCTTCTCCCCCCCCCCCCCCCCCCCCCCCCCCCCCCCCCCACCCCCCCCCCCCCCCCCCCCCCCCCCCCCCGTTTTTTTAATGTGCAGACTTCAAAGCAATGAATTGTGGCATCTGTAACAGCTACCAAACCGTGCCAGTTGAAGCCAGTAGAGCACAATCCACAGTGATAGAATGCAAGTCATGCAATTATTTGAGTTTGCAGTCCTGGTTTTTGAAAAAAACATATGGTCTGCAGCAAGGAAGCCAGGATATTTTAAAAGAGCTCCTACAGGGTTTCAAACTTTGATTTTACAGAGGTGTGGGAAAAGAAGCAGACTCCATTCAGGCTCTGATATTTAAATACATGTGTTGTCGTTTTGCTTATTGAAGAGAGCTGTGCTGCGCTTTTACGTATGCAGGGTGTATTCTGAGTTTCTAAGAAGCAGGCAGCAACATATAGGTATTTCACATGTTTCTTCCTTTTTGTTAACATTTAGGGAAACAGTATTGTACCCTTAGTGAATACTGAGTGGCCTGAACAGCTTTAAAAAAGTCTAACGTATCAATGTGAAAAAAATCCTGTTAACTGTCACAATGAAAGTGTCCATCTAAGTATTCTTAGTCACTGACTATTTTATACTGAAATACTGTTGTCAATGCAAAATGAGGATCTGTGAGGTCCCCTCAGGACCTATAGGCATAAATCCTGATGACAAAATAGTGTGAAACACTCTGGTTGAAACATCTCCCTGGTAGGTCAAAATGAGTATCTGTGATGTGTCCTTATCTGTTCACTCCACGCTGAGGGCTGCCAGAGCTGAAAGGCAAGCCTAGCCAAGTTGAGCTATCATGAGCTCCAGTTTCCATTTATATTGTAAATATCCCTTCAGTCTCCTCATTCTCTCTTGACCATGAAGGTGTCTTAGTCTAACTTCCACCTTTTTAAAAGATGCAAATATCCAAATCAGGCTTCTGTGTCAGTGGCTGTCTCTAGGACACTGTCTTTCTCAGGTTTCTCAGGTAGCTATATTTGCTTTAATGCAAAGAAATCTAGTAGCTGCTCTTTGGCTTTATCTTATGGCTTGCTACCTACAACCCTTCAAAAGCCCCTATCACTCCTGGATGTTGAAAAGCTAATCCTGGACATAAAGCAAGCCTTACGTAAAATATAAAAAAATCAGCACTAGACACAACCACAACCATGGTATGGGATGTTTCTGTTTATTAGATGAATTATAACTCTCTTTCCAATGTCACTTTTTTATTGTCCACCTTTTAAATATATTTTAGGTATATATTGCCCAAGGCTAAGCTCCCAGGAAATGTGGGACACCTTCCTTAGCTTTCAACATCAGGAAGTATCCTTGTCACATCTGGTTTAAACCTACACCTGACACAAATCAGAGCTCTGACTAGTAACTCCTGCAACAGGTCCAGATTATTTGGCTGTGCTGCAGCTGCAGCAAAGCCCTATGACCTCAAATACAACAAAAGATATTAAACCTATTCTGAAAAGTTGACTGGGTTAGCTTCAGAGTGTGAGATCATGAAAAGTACATACTTTTCATGAACAGAAAAGAAAAACCAGTCAGCTCAGAAAACTGGATTTGTTCTCATCAGCAACCAGGTGCTGCTGCTTTATGGGACTACCCAACCTCTTTACCCCAAGGTTGTGCAGGCTTTCACCAAGCCTCTCTACTTGCTACTCTCCATCGCCTCAGTCAGTATCTTCCTACACATACCATACTGGTCACTGAACTCTCTCTGGTTTGGCAGAAGTAATCTTTGAAGCTTCAGCAATCTTCTACTCCATGCCCATGGTCTGAGTAACTCAGAAAAAGAGTCATGCAGGAGCAGAAACCCACCAGAGCAGTTTTCTTTTGAGAGGCTGAGGGCCCAGCCAATGTGCTTTCTACTGTATCCTTGCTCAGAGGCGCTGATGCATTGAGAGAAATGAGACTATTTCTTCTGGTCTCCCTGAAAGCTTTTCACAAGGGAAGGTTGAAGGAGTTAAATACATATGGCTTGCCTACAGGATCACCAAGTAAGGCTGTAATAATGCTTTCTAATGTCTGAAGTACATAAAAATCTATGCAAGAGTGGCATTATTTAGGGTCATAGAGAATGTGTAACTATCAAGAATGGGATGGCAACTACTGAAGCACACAGTGCAGGAGTGTTTCCTGACAGGAAGATCTACATTTTATGAAATCATCCCTAAAAGAAAGTTAGCAGCAGCCAGGTCTCAATTAACCGTAAAGCAGAAAAAGTATGTTATTACTGACAAAGAAATGAGTTCTATCTGATTTTGCTTAGGTCTCTAGGAGCTTCTAGTGTTCTCACAGGATTTGTACAGAACTTCCATGTATTTGCAAATAGGAATTCATATTCAATCGCTTGTTTTTAAATTGTGCCCCCATTCTAACAATGTCTTTTCTGTTTCTGAACAATCAAAGTTCTGTGTAAGAAGCCCTCTTGCCTAAAGAAGTGTATTTGGGTGCAGTTGATAAATCTCATGCTCTACAAAATGCTGCAGAGAAGGAATGGAGAACCACTCAGAAGTGGTTAAGCTAAGTTCCAAACCATTTTGACAACTGCTTGGATCCTTGAATCTGGTCTTAAGGCTCTATGCCTACTTATAGAATCATAGAAGCATAGAATCATAGAATCAGGCAGGTTGGAAAAGACCTCTTGAGATCATCAAGTCCAACCCTTGATCCACTACCACCATGATTACTAGACCATGGCACTAAGTGCCACATCCAGTCTCATCTTAAAAACCTCCAGGGACAGAAAATCCACCACTTCCCTGGGCAGCCCATTCCAATGCCTGATTACCCTCTCTGTAAAGAATTTCTTCCTAATATCCAACCTAAACCTCCCCTGGCAGAGCTTAAGACCATGCCCTTTTGTCTTACTGATAGTTGCCTGGGAGAAGAGACCAACCCCCACCTGGCTACAACCTCCTTTCAGGGAGTTGTAGAGAGTGATGAGGTCTCCCCTGAGCCTCCTCTTTCGCAGGTTAAACAACCCCAGCTCCCTCAGCCTCTCCTCATAGGACTTATGCTCCAGTCCCTTCACCAGCCTTGTCGCTCTTCTCTGGACCTGCTCCTGCACCTCAATATCCTTCCTGAACTGAGGGGCCCAGAACTGGACACAGTACTCCAGGTGTGGCTTCACCAGCGCTGAGTACAGGGGAAGAATCACTTCCCTGGACCTGCTGGCCACACTGTTCCTGATACAGGCCAGGATGCCATTGGCCTTCTCGGCCACCTGGGCACACTGCTGGCTCATGTTCAGCTTCCTGTCAATCCAAACTCCCAGGTCCTTTTCTGCCTGGCTATTCTCCAGCCACTCTGTGCCCAGCCTGTAGCACTGCATGGGGTTGTTGTGGCCAAAGTGCAGGACCCGGCACTTGGCCTTGTTGAACCTCATCCTGTTGGAATCAGCCCAACTCTCCAGTCTGTCTGGGTCCCTCTGCAGAGCCCTCCTGCCTTCCAGCTGATCGACACTCCCCCCCAAGTTAGTGTCATCTGCAAATTTGCTAATGGTGGACTCAATCCTCTCATGTAAATCATCAATAAAGATATTAAACAGGACTGGGCCCAACACTGATCCCTGGGGGACACCACTAGTGACCGGCCACCAACTGGATTGCAGCACCGTTCACCACCACTCTCTGGGCCCAGCCCTCCAGCCAGTTCCTAAGCCAGCACAGAGTGCCGCCATCCAAGCTGTGGGGGCACAGGAGAATGCTACGGGAGACGGTGTCAAAGAATAGACACTGAAGCTTTCCCTTTTGCAGCCTGGGAAAAAACCTGCAAAAGGATCAATTTATATTTGATTTGGTTTTATCCATCTTACAGTGAACCTTCTTCACCAATCATTAAGTGCTTAGGAGAGATTTTTGTCTCCCAAGAGAATGAAGCCACTCAGATGAGGTAGTTCAATGCGTCGTTTTTGCATTGCATACATGCAATGTATGTAGCATACGGATAGTTTTGTACAACAGAAGTAAGCCATTTGCTCATGTGTATAGACAACCTACATGTAGCAGATCTTGTGCTTATGCAAACTCTCAAGTAGCAAAACCCCAACAACTATAGCAACAAAAACTAACTAAAACACAGTCCTTTCAGAGGCAAATTTGGTTTGCAGAAGCACATATGTAGGAGTAGAAATCAACCCCTCATGGCTCCTTTCAACTTCCTTTGAAGTCAGTAGCAAAATTCTCATTGAGTTCAATAAGAACAAGAGGCAGTCCTTGATCTAGTAAAGAGTCCTTATGAGGTTTTATTAGCTCTTTATACAAAACTTTATTCTAGTTGTATATAAAATACATTTTGACTCCATATCCACCCACAAGACTTTGTGGCTGGTTGAGAATAATGTGACACCTCCACTCTGCCCAGGCTGCGACTGTCACTCAAAGCCCTGGATGTGCAGATGTCAGAAGGATTCCAGTTTACCTAAACAAGTTTTGCTTTTCAGAGAAGAGCCACTAAAGACAGGATGACAGCTCAAGTAGCTTGTGCCCAGCTATTTAGGAGCAGGTAAGGTCAAGGCCATTTCTGGCCACTGATCCAGCCTTCCTCATGACAGCGGACACATGACAAATGTCCCTGCTAATTCTGCTCAGTCTTGTGGTAGTCTTGGACACAGCTCATCACAGGGGATTAATACCAAGACTGGAGAACCTGGCAGGAGCAGATGGAACTGCTTTAGTGCAGTTCTGTTTCATTCCTTTCTGATGAAGTCCAGAGAGTGGTGATGGGCAGCTATTCCCTCTGTTTGAGGGTGCTCAGCTGTGAATTCTCTAAGGGATCACTCATGTTGCTTCAGCTGTCCTACATTTATATGAACTCTCTGGAAATTTGTCAGAAAATTTGGGAAAATTATTATATTTGGTACTTTGTCTGCTCTCCAACTGACTCAGAAACCATGGTGACTGGGCTTAACCAGTACTGACAGGAGTAATGTTTCAGCCAAAAGCCAGCTGGCTGAAAGTCTACTCAGAAAATATGGAAAAGATGGTGATTGGCAAATATAAACACTGTTGGGCCTGGCAGCCACAGCAGCCTCAAGACAGTGACTTATACCTCTGTTATCTCTGTTTTGTGGCACCCAGGTTAGGAGATCAAAATGGGGCAACCAGGAGAAAGTCATGGAATTCCAGGTAGCTCCATATAACTACTGCTCAGAGGCTGGGTAGTCTGCTCTAGAGGAAGGAATCCTCTTCTGCACAAATCCTGGCATCATGAAGGTGCAATACACAAGGAAGTCAACTCAGTCAAGACTATGCAGCCCTGCACCTCAGCCCTAGAAAAAACACTGCTCAGACTGATCCACAGTTCATATTTTCGCCTTGAAAACATGAGTATTACCTGCCCATGGGAATTTCACTACAAAGTGTGCAGCAGGATAACGACCAGCAAGAAATGGCTGGTTTATGACTGATTCAGCTACAAAATGATGGATGTTCTGTTGTTTAAAATACTTATATGAAAATAAATTTTCTTCAATTTTCAAAAGCTTCCACATTAACTTGTACACAAATACAAAAAAACTACTTCAGGAAGACAAACACTATCACGTTAGGCATTGGAGTCCTTTGACCATCTGGAACAAAGGCAAACGTTTTGTGGAAAAGTACACATTAGTAGGCTGAATTCATTAAATGCTAGTAATTTTAGCTCAAGTTAAAGCATCTGAGCCCTTAATGGGTTCAAGGGCACAGTATTAATCAACAAAGAAAGTTTCTAATAAAATTTGGCCTTGGGAAATTCTCTTATATATTCTTTCTGGGTGATGTTATTGTTTTGGGGGAGCTTATCTACTATCTTGCTGGGAACAACTATCCACTTTAATAAAGTGCCTAAAATAATGTAATAAACACACAGCTTATATCAATAGCATCATATTTCCCCACACAGTATTTGTGTGTGGTTTAATTAGATGGAAGGATTACAGGAAAAGTTTGTGTCATAATGATTCTTTAAAGCGAAACCATAGATCAGAGTTCATAGCTGCCAAATATACAACTTTCAAAACAAGCTCAAGTGCTGCTATTAATCATGGCTGCCGAGGGATTTGATGACAAAGATTAAACTGCTGTAAAGGATACTGCTGTGCATCAGATTCTTGCAACTGTCATCATATAGTCTGCCAACTATTAACAGGTCAGAAGAGTTGTCCAGCATTTACCGTGGGTGGCTCCATCACTGCAGTTGGTGAGGCTGTCTATGCCACGGTGACAACCAGTGACACCCTCCCAGACAGACATTTGTGGGTTGTTATTTTTTGCAGTGTGGCTGAAGTCTTAAGGTCTTCCTGTAGAGCAAAACAAGAGAGGGAAACTGCAGGACCTCAGGCTCAAAGCACTGTATCCTCATAGGAACATCGCTTGTGTGGAATATTTTCTTATTTTCCACATGAAACACCTTCTCCTTGCTTACTGCATGTGAAGAGTGCCCACCTGTGGAGCTGGGGTGTTGTAAATTCACTCCTAGTTTTGCTGTGTATAGATAAGCCCTTAGAGAGTACCTCAAGGAGCAGCTTTCATCCCATTTGCAATTACGCCAACCCTCTCTCCTTCCACACTGGATCATGTAATATCCCTGTGGGAAGCTACAGCATTTGCTTACACAGAAACATAATATGAAGGAAGTATGTAAAGCATACTTTACAGGGTGGGAGCCAACAACCTGTGACCCATGAGCCAGTGTTCCATGGTGGGTCATCGATAGCCATTAGATGGCATGTAGAGAGTTGTTAACCTACAGACCTATAATATGCTGCTGTCGCTGCTCATATGTAGCAATGTGCTTGAGAAGTGGCCTTTCTGAACCTCAGCTTTGTGGAGTCTGAAACTGGTATCAGAGTTTTGCACCGAGCTGTTGGTGTAACAGATGTGAATGACAGTCTGATGCAACAAGCAACTGAAGATTCAAATCCAAAACCACAGATTTGACTACAGTCTTCAAAGTTTAGGGGAGTTACAGATCTGATTCCAGACTTCACAGCTGCAGTCAGCTATAAAAGACACTTATCTATATATTGGGTTTAATCCAAACTACATTTGAATATCTGTCATCTCTGGGAATGTTTGGAGACACATCTGGATGGAAATTTTTAAGCATCATCTCATCTTTGCTAGCAGTATCTTTCAAAAAAAAAAAAAAAGAGAAAAGGAACAGAATGTTAAGACTTAAAATCAATGGCATTCAATCTCAGATTATTTTAAGTAGTTCAGCCTTTACCTTACCAAACACCTTCATTCTACCCAACACTTCATAATTGAAAGGTATCACAGATCATTACACTCCTTAATGTAACAGTTCTGTCCTCTACTGAATGCAAGGATGTGACATCATACAGATCATTTTTAGACATTCACAATGGTATACTTTGATGTCTAAAGGATCCTTTCTCATAGACCAGTCTTCACTTGCCTCCTCTTGATTTAAATTTCATTTTCCAAGGCTTCTCTCTCTCCACAAAAAAAATTCCTATGTGACTGAAACATTCAGTATTACAACCGCCAGATGCTTGGTCCCCTTCTCCCTCCACCACCAAAATGTGGGTTATTGAGTTGTAGCAAAGTGAAAGAAATGCCTGCTTAGATTAACTGTTTTTATATTCATTGTAAGATGCTTTTTAGTTACCACCAGAGTATAACTGGAGTGCATGGGCTTGGCATGTAATGAGTTCTCCCTGAGAATTGGTCTCTTAACATAGCTTTGAGATCTGCCTAACACTTGTGAAGCTACACTTTGGTGTAGGATTTACTAGAACAACATAAACGGCATTCGCTTGCACGTCTTTGTGTGACACTGACAACGTCCTGCCTGAGTATGGGGCAGGTAATCTGTAGTGCACGCTGTCAGCAAGGCATTTATCATACACCAACAGCAATGACATATCAAAGGGTCTTTGCAGATGTCTCTGGAAGCATTAGTGCCCCTATTGCACTTCAAAGAACACAAAGACTATCCAGGAACATTTCCTGAATTGGCATCCATTTTTCTGGTTTTCTGGTTTCTGCCATCTTACATTTAAATATGGCATCTGGTTTTCTTCTTACCGAGAACCATATACTGAGTACAGTAACCAGGAAAGGGTGGGGAGGTGTTTTCCTTTGGGTTAGTGAAAAATATTGCCTGAGGAATGGAAACACTGCTTTGATTGTGATACAGCCTCTATTTTTATTACTTTTCTCTTTAAAATACAATAAAAACATTGTGGGAAATATATAGTCAATTATCTCCAGTGGAAAGGAATATACTGGGGATGGAGCACCAAATTCCACCCTTGTCTTGTCTTTCATTTTGAGACAGACTATGGCTCAAAAACTGCAGAAGCACAAAGTTAAAAACAAACTATGAGCATGTGAAATGCAAGAAGCTAGTCATCCATCTGCAAAGCACCATAAAGGGACAGAAAAATGCACAAAAGAGTTATGACTACAACTGCTGCATGGGTAAAGCACTCTGGAACAGAAAGAGGGATGGCTTAGAGTCTGAAAATGTGGTATCCATAAAGCTCAAGTCGGGGGCACCATTACCACTGGCCACAGTTGAGTCCAGGTTTCCTTCAATGTGCTCTAAATTTATTCTTGGCTCTATATTATAGCATCCAAATAAAATCCAGTGGTGTGCAAATGAACATAAGCGTGCAGCATAGTCAAAGTGGCTGCAGTACTGACAAAGGCCAAGTCTGTGCTGGGCCTACACTTAACATTCACTGCCATAGACCAGCTTTTGGGTAGTACAAGTATTTTCGCATCATGCTTTATCCTTCCTGACCAGTCTTTGACGTCAGGTCTTATTTTAGGCTTTAGCCCCCTAACATAGGTAATTACCCTTGTGAGAGGTGCACTGAATTATGTTTGGATAGAACTATACGTTGTGGGTGCCATCACAGCACCTGTGACATTCCAAAAGTGTACGGTGGGACTGCAGGGTCTATTTGGGCTATCTGCACTTCTCCTGCCATTCCCCGCTGCAAACCTGGAGCACTGGTGCTTGTCTTGAAACCTGGTTGTTACTGCAAACATTTAGAAAGGCCACAATGGAAAAATGTGGAAATTCATCCAGCTCATGGAGGTTTAATGCTCATTCTGATGGAGTGGAACATGTTGGATATTAACTATTTAGGGTAATAAACCTCTGAAGGTGACAGATAAAATTCAGGAAAGTGTTTCTATTTGCCCACAGTAGTTTTAGTCTTCCTGATAGCAGTGCTGATCTGATTTACTGAGGCTTCTTAAAAACATTTACTTTATGGAGTTCAAATTCTAAAATTTGCTGGAACTGCTCTGTCTGGGCATTGGGCACCAAACTATCTGAGATAGTTTTATGGCCAATTCAACATTACTTTGCAAGAATAAGTGGTGACTGCATAGGACTTATGCTTTTTTGGGTAACAAACACCTTTTCAGAGCTTGAAGATAACAACACTGACTAAAAGCAAAGTTTAATTCTCTAGAAGTGTTATTTTCTAATGAAGCAAGGCATCACCTCTTAAAAGTGTGTGTCATCTTGGCATGCCAGTGTTTTGAATTAACTGGGTAGCTGAGGAATATGGTGGAACACAAGGCAGAACAAGAACTCTCCTGTATTTTTGCATATATTAAATTGACATATCAACAACTTTGTGTTAAGTACAAGGTGAAACATTGAATCTGAGGTTCACATTAATGAAGAGCTCAACTGACAAGTTAATATATTTTGTCACCTGAAGTGCAAAGTCAGCTCACAAAAACCATTAACTCATTAGGTAATTAGATAAACTGCAAACTTTTTAAACATACCTAGGTACAGATTGACTAGGTATATTATCTTTACAGGTAAAATATATCCATAGAATCTGTGAGCTACTTCTGATGATGATTTATATTTCTTCTGCTGAACTGCTCACAGTACTGGCTTACTACTATTAAAGACAACAATATCCATGATTTTCAGCTTTCTCCTGATGCCTACTGCTGCAGCAGAAATGAGCCCTCTCAGAATCTGACTGTGCTATTCAAAAAAAAAAAAAAAAGGCTCTTCTCTTATTAAAAACAGAAGCTTTCATTCTCTCTGGAGGTCTGATATTTATGATCAAGCATTTCATGCCTACTTCTCTTGCCCTAATTCTGGTCGTTTGCAACAATGCTGGTGTTAAGTGACTATGAAACCAGAGTCTCTGAAGTAATCAGATTTTCAGGCCCTCTGCCCTATGTCACAGAGAATCATTTATTGCAGTACAATAGGAAATAAGGCCACTACGCATAACAGTATTTCTTGACGAAGAAATGTTGCTCACTGCTGAGTAACAGTACAGTCAGATGATTATAGGTTGCAAATTGTCAAATCAATCGATTTCTGCATTTAGAACTAGCAGAACAGAGAGCAAATGACCAAAGAAACAGCAGAGAGAGAAAACAGGCAGAGTACCAAGCTTCTGCTCAAGTCGCATGGAAGTGCCAACTTCCCAGATCCAGTTGATAGGGAGCAGCTGAATTGGTCCTAGCAGATGGGATGCCATGGGGTACAAGGAAGCAACCAAGTTCCATCACTGGCTAAAGAGCCCGGCAAGCAGCTCAGTCCCATTTTCTCATGTAAAACCCTCAGAGCTCTGCTATCAGCCTCAGTATCTCCTTGTACACAACATCTGTTGGAATCTTTGCGTACAAATAATAGAGAGATTCAATGGCAGATGGTTAAACTGAACCATGTAAGAATTGTGGACTAGCTGCAGCTTGTTGTATTAAGTCTCTGAAACCCAGAGCTTACCTCAGTCACTTCCTTTGTTCTTGCAGAAGTTGTAGAGAAAAAAAAGGCCCAAGCCTCTCAGTTTTCCAAATGTAGTAAAAAGTGTTTGAATACACACTTTAATATATTTTCTGTGGCATTTTTGTAAAATACAGATATATAATTATAGATATAATGCATATATAGCATTTACTGTATTGATAAAAAGCTAGTCTTTTCACAATGACACACCAGTATTTACAATATGATTCAAATTTTAAGGAACAAATGAAACAATATTGTGTGGTTATATGATAAAAGTAATTTGAGGAAAAATAAGAGACCAGTTCTAAAAAATTCCCAGATGATAAAGTCATGTCAGGAGCACCTCCATGAACATCCATGCACAACCCTTTTTTTCTCCTCGTAAGAACATGCATGATTTAGCTTTTCCACATTTCTACCTTGTCAAAGCCCTTAAGATAACATGGGTAATTACCCTTTTTCAAGTACAGATTAATTGTACCATCTTTGCCATTTAAAGATTTGTCCAACTACAAAATTTCAAAGTTTTGGCTGGAGCAAGAATTACTATACACAAGTTACTTGTTAATTTAAACCAATAAAGCTATGACAATTTACATAACAGAAAACTTGCCCATCTTGTACACATCTTAGAACCATTTCAAAAATCATTAGTGTGAGTTTGAATAGCATTTTCAGCATTGCAGGTCTTTTCTTTAAGATCTGCCTCAAGGACACTGCAATGCCAAAACCAGCATCAGACCTGAAGTACACAAATGCTCTTTCTTATCCTTGTATATGAACACTTCCTAGCCATTCATCTGTAACGTACTGTCCACAGCACAGAAGATGTAAAGATGATCTTCATCTTCAATATACTGTCACCCTTTTCTACGAGGCATGAAGTGCTATTATCACATTTTACAGAAGAAAAAAAGTCTGATATAGAGAGACTGAGTGAACTGCTCAAGGTCACTTAGGAAGTTTGAAACAGCAAAGAAGCAAACCCACATCTCCTCAATTGCATCCTCTTGTCTTTCTAACTTTGAATGAGAACTTTATATGTATCTTCTTTAACAGAAACAAATACGCAAGCAATAAAAATAAAGCATTCTGCAGGCACAGGCTTCAAGATAGTTGTGGTTTCTCTTCTATTCCCACATAATAAGAGGAGATAGCAAGAGGGCTGTTTCTGCCTGCATTATCTCCATCCCACTAATGAAATGCAAGCTGAAATGAGTCCTTCTTGAAGTGGGAGTGGTTAAGTGCACTATTTGCTAGAAAAGACATAGGAACACTTGAGAAACATGAAAATCCACTTTCACAAAAAAAATCCAGCGTAAAACTTGAAAGGCCTTAATCTTCTTCAATGCTTACTGGGGAAACATTTTCATCTATATTTGTACCCACCTTATAACGCCTTTGTATCACCTGCACAATATAAATGAGGCTTAGCATACCGTTGAAGATGACCTGTCCTCTCAAGCATTAAAATTAGTTCTACAATCTCTGTGGTTAAACTCTGACAGAAGGGCAGCTGAGAGGCAGCTTTTGCAGAAGGACTGATACACACCTGTGCTGTGCAGGTGCAGATGAGGGCAGAAATTTCACCATGACAAGTGTTTCCCTGTGTCCTTGTCACTCTGGAGAAGTGTGGTCAGGAGCAGATTGTGATCTATGTTCTTACAAGTGCCATTTAAAAACCAGAGGTGGGAATGAAGGAAGCCTCTCCAATTCCAGGACAAACGCTGACAGAAATAAAGCAACAGGAAGTCAGCTATGACAATGTTCTGCTTCCAGAAACACTTGTGGGCAAACTGGGTCATCTGCCTAACTGATACAGGTGATGTATTTTTCAGATACTGAGATACTTTTGCCCTTACTAAAAACAAACAAACAAACAAACAAACCCCAAAAAACACCAAACCAAATCCAAAACACAACAAATACACAAACAAAACAGGTAAAACCAATAATGGAATTTCTCATTCTGCTCACTTCTTTTTTCTAAATCGAACCTGCATTTTCCTTTAAAAAAAGTAAAAATACAGAAACAAAGATACTTTAGAATATCCTACTGTCCAGTAAATGTCTTATAGGCAATATTTATGGAGGAAAAAATGCATCAAGCCCTTCCTTTGACAAAAACTAAGCAACCTGAACTTCATTCCGTACTAAGGAATGCTGCTTCTAGTGCTGTTGGTTTAAATTATTTCTATCACCACAATTTGAATACACATTCTTAGTCTTCAAATATCTAACCATAAATCTAGACTAATGCTGAAAAAAAAAAATCCTAGTGAGAATGCTGTGCTGTTGATAAACTAAAAACAATGTATCATGAGAAGGCAAACTAATCTTTCGATTTACTTTGTAAATAATCCATTAGCTAAACTTCTATTTTAGGCTAGATGCTTCATGCTCAACACTTACAAGTCCAAATATCCTTTGTATCCCTTATAACAGAGAAGAAACTTGTAAAATGCCTTTGGTGCATCAGCTTATCATTGTATGAATGTTTTAAAGAAACTCACTAGTGCTATAGGAAATGGGCAAGTGGGCTTGTTTGTGTTGTTTAATACTCCAAGTGTCATTTCGTTCTTTAAAGGCGCTGGAACAGAGGAGGGGGAAAGGGGAGGAAGTCTTGCTTAATTTGTTGCATATGTCCCAATGTGTTATACAACTAAGTGTATTATACCAGAAAACTAAAGCAGTCTGCAACAGAGCAAATTCTGTGTAACTCAAAATAGGAAAATAATCTGGCCACAAGCAAGTCAAAATTTCACTAAAACTTCCTCTCATATTATATATATATACACGCACTTTACAAGCTACATCGAGTGTCCCTTCATATTCCAAAAGAAATACATTGTAGACACCAAACATACTGTACTTTTACTTAAAGGCTTCATCAAACCATATGTGCAGACACTTGAGAAGACGAGAGTGTCAAGCTTCCTAGGGTCCTAGAGTCAAAGAAATTTTGCTGCCCCCCACTGCTAAGTAAGTGCACTCCTTCCACAGGGGGCAACATCTGCCGATCCGTCATGGTTCCACTTGGCGAGGACCCCAAGAAACTTCCTTGGGAAGAAACGATTTTCTCAGGACTGGCAGCCAGTTTAGGAGATGTGGAAAAGTTATATCCATAGAGCGCACAGGGACTGTGCAGTCTAAACGTGTTGTAGGAGCCTTGGTGGGTTTGATTAGTGGTAAAGGCATTGCTGGATGGGGATGGCATGATGTACTGGAGCTGTGGAGACATCCCTGAAATCTGCATAGATAAGCCAGTCTGTGGGCAGCTGAATGCATCCCCATCATTGCCACTCATAGACATATTCACAGTTGTGCTACTCGACACACCGACATAGGAGGGAGTCCTCGGGGGTGCAAACGTCTCACTGGTTTGGTTTGTGAGCCTGTTGTAGGTTTCAGCCAAGGAAGTGCTGTATCTGTTCAGGGTCAAGCCTGAGCGGGCACAAGCTGTGTAGTCAGCTGGAGCAAGGGTACACAGCTGGCTAGTGTTGGGATTGAGGTGGAAGGCTGGAGATGAGCAAGGGGAACCCGGTAAAAGGTGAGGGTGGGTAGATGGCACTCCACTGCCAGATCCCTGGAGTAAAGTAGAGGAACCTGCATTTCCTGGAAGAGAATGTTACAGCGTAAGAAGCGCGTTGGGGAAGTTCACTTCCTAGGTGACAGAACAAGACCTTTGGCTTTTATAATAACCCTTGACATGAAACACAACTCAAACTAATTAAAAAAAATCTTTTACATATATGTGCAGGAGGGTGTGTGAGTAAACCACATGCATATTTCTAAACAAACAACTTGACCAAGAAAGAGAACTGAAGTTACATTTTTACAACTGTCACTCAATATTTAGAGCTCCTGCCCAAAAGATTAACTGCTCCTTATATGACACTGGAAGGAAATTGCACGGCAGTTAAGATGTAGCCAAGTGAGTACCACATCACAGGAAGCCTTCTTCAAAATGATGATTTTTGATGTGTCTGTGTTCTCACTACAGTCTGGAGTGTGTTTCAAGCACTCTGTGCCTGACTGTCACTATCAGAGCACCAGCTGAGGAACCAGCTGCTTAGCTCAGATGATAGAGGCTCCCATAGTTAACAGCTTCAGGAAAGCTACTAACTTCAGAACAAAAAAATTCCAACTTCAAACCAAAAAAATCTGAGAACGAAACTTCAGAACAACTTCCGAAAGAGTGTAGGCTGAATACTGCACACAGCTGCTTCACTTCTTGAACAGGCAGGACTGCAGCAAACTGTTTGCAAATTGTCTATTTACTGATATAAGAACTTTTTATATTACAAATACCAGTGCTGAATGTTCCTGAAAACACACTGCTACAGGTGAAACCTTTTCTCAGGACTGAAAGTTTCCCAGCTGCAAGAAACACTTCCTTTCTTAAAGAGATTGTATCTCCGTGAAAACTGACTGTAGAAAAATTAATTTGAGCCTTTCACAGTCTCCCAGGCAGAAGACTCTTAACATGGCAGACTCTCCCATTTGTGAATCATGTTAACAATCAAAAGGCTGGATGCTGCAAAGAGATATATGTTGTCAATATGTTGACAGGTTATCATGATAGGTGAGCTAGTAAAAAGAAACATACGTTATTAGTGAACAACGCCTGCTGCTTTTTGCTCTGTTAACAGGACACCACAAGATCAAAGCATCATTAGACACTGCCACATTCCATAAATCCTAGTATAAGACATATTTTTTCTTCCAATCTATGCCAATGCCTCTGCTACCTGATGACAGGTACTTTCAGCATTAATAAGCCAGGCAAATTTCTAATGGGGTCTTTCAGAAAGTCTCTAAACCACCCTAACGTCTAAGGTATAGATGACTAAAGACTTTGCAAGGATCCCAGTTTCTATCCTCAGAATATCAACAGTAACTTCAACAAGCTCCTTAACCCCAGGCAACAGCAGAACAGGAAGCGAGAAGTTCATGGCAGCAGTTCCCCTGCTCTCAAACAATGCTCCTACATACAAACAGGGCAATAAAGCTGGTCTGTCTCCTAAATGGATTAACTGCATAGTGAGCTGCCTTTCAGTCTTACAGTCTGACAAGGCATTTCAGGTTTGATGCTAACTTCTCGTTACAGGCCTTTTTTATGAGAGCGTCCCTCACCCCTGTGCTCCACTCAAAACTCTGCCAACACTCAGCCAATGTATCTGTGACTTGGCCCAAAACCTCCTTTTGAGTTGCCCACATCAAACACTGATGCTCAGGATTTCTCAAAGGAATGAGTTAAGAAGCTGATAAAAGTTATTTCTCTGACTTTCTGTATTTTCTGGATTTTTACTCTTAAGATGTTTAACAACTTTGCAATACATTATCAAGAAAGTAGACTGGATGTTTGTAAATTTGGCAGCAGGAAATGCGAAGAATCAGGAGCAATATGTCTGATTTTGTTGGGAAAAAGATGAGAAGTTTAATATTTGCACTGGGGTTCTCTGGAAATAAAAGAATTCAGAAAAGAGTACAAAGATTCTACTCTCTATCCAAAAAGGTCATTTAAAGGCTATTTATTTAATTCATGGCACTACCCGTATGACGGGGAAAGTGGAAACCAAGAGGTTTCCAACCAAGGCTGAAGAGCAAGAAAAAACAAAACAGAGAGATCCATTTTTTCAAGCTCTAGAATGCCGATAAAGTTTGTTGGCACATTTACTGAAAAATTTTTAGGTCTTTAAGAATCAAGAAGGCATTCCAAGAAGAAACCCAGTTAAGCTTGCCACTATTTACTCACTACTTAAGAGGACATTTATTCTCTCATTCCCTTTTTTTTTCTCTTAAAAACACAAGAAATTCCTGCATTGGAGTTTGGATGTGTACAATAGATGTCATCTATAAATGATCTCTACCTTTTGTATGTAGCCAGTGCATAGCTCTAAGGAATAGGCTATTCAATCTTTAAACCGAATAATTTAAACTTTTAAACTGGAATTCTCCTCCACATGTGATCTGATTTATCTTTACAATCTAACATTTTTCTTGCCAGAGTGATTGAATTAGCATCACCTTCTCAGTTTAGAATAACTCTGATGAGAGGTGATAGCCTGCACTGGGGTTAGTTGGTTGTTTTTTCTCTACAAGCAGACACAGACTTTCCTAAAGTATGATGGGCAAAGCTTTATCTTCATGCATTTTTCTTTTGAAAGAACACAAAGACAGCCATTACCTTGTTTGGGTATCCCAGGTATATCTTCAAATGTAAGCGTCCTCAGTGAAGGTCTCCAGAAGGCATAGGACTCTACCAGAGCTTCCAGCCCCATTCTATTTAGAACAAAAGAACCAAGGTGGCATGAAAGCAAGCTGTATTTTGTCACATATCTCTGGATACTCTACCTCAGAAACACATAAAAACTAGTAACATTTCAGGATAATTTTGAAGTTGATTTTGCTTTGTAGAAAAGAGCCTTATATCCTATCCATGAGATCACTGAGATCTGCTACCACTGGGCTTGCAGCAGACAGAGTTTTCCAATTCCGTAAGTCTGGCTCTCTATTTCAATATTTTGGGCCTCTTGAGAGGGCTATTTGAGTGGGGAGCCTTGGCTAAATGTTAAAATGTTTTCCTAGTATGATATTTCCTTAAGAGATCATTCCTCTGCCTCTAACTGCCAGAGGGATGTTCTATTTCTGCCTAGAACAAAGGTGATCCACTGACAACTTCTATTAAAATAGGATTCCGTTCATTACTGATGAGCTAGAAGATTACACTTAGAACATGAGCAAGGCATGGGTGTACAGCTCTTTTGCCACTAAAATGTATAAAGCAATGTTGTGTCTCAGTTATTACGTGCTGAGCGAAATGCCCTTACAAACCAAAAATCTTCAGCGATTTTCTTTCAACAATGTAATGAGAAAATTGAAATAACTGGGTAGATAGTGCTGGCAGACACTATTTATAAGAATCTCTGTTTCTGAAGGTAAAGGCCCATTTGTTTTCTGACAATTATTTATGAATAATGCACCTCAGAAGCATAAATACTCAGAGGTATAATTTTGCTGTTATTTTTGGCTGCTGGGCCCCAGAGGCCTGTTAAATGTCAGCATCGGGCACACACCAAAAACAAGTGCTTGCCTTTCAGCAGTAGCACTCTGTAAACTCGAATTATGCAAATAGCCCAATTTGAAGCAACCAACAGGTTCTGATACTGCTCCTTCCCCACTGCATTTCCAGCAGGAACACAAATGTGTGTCAGGAAACATTTATAAAGTATTTATTAGCTGAACCTGGACTAAAAAGATAGCCTTAATTTTCTGCAGTAACGGTGAATTTTCAATTCTAGTTAAAAGTGGAGATAAAAGCCACCTCCTGGAGGAGTGTAGCCAAGGCGATAATTTATACAAGATGCCTTCGAACAATTTCCACTTTTTATCACCACCCTAATTTGCGCTATCAAATGGCCGAGTTTATTTAACAAAACGGTTATGTTTTTCCTGAAGTATTTAAAGGGAGAAATTCTGGTCCTTTCCTGAGTAAAAGTTTTTATAGGGTCAAACTTAAGGCCCAACTGAAGAATGAAACTATTCTCAGCA
Organism: Pipra filicauda; assembly: GCF_003945595.2. Lineage (NCBI taxonomy): Eukaryota > Metazoa > Chordata > Aves > Passeriformes > Pipridae > Pipra > Pipra filicauda. The sequence goes on along the minus strand of NW_024104378.1, from coordinate 1,304,998 downwards.
CATAAATTCTGTTGCACTTTGCAAATGCATGGGGAATGCTTTTAAAAGGTGAAGCTACTGATTTCTGTAAAATAGGCTGAATGGGAATGGGCTGTGGGACTGAATGGGAATGACCTGAAAGGGAATATTTTTAATTAAACATGCAATTTAATTATTGCATGCAGCAGTGCAGAGTAAGATAGCTGCAATAATTAAAGCAATATTGAAAAGCTGGATATAATTTTACCACAGTATTTTTGTAACCTTTTGTTGCTGTCTGAAATACCCTAATGATAAACACACCAGCTACAACAATGAAGATAACAAAACCTTAACATTTAATTTCAATATGTATTAATCATTCGTTGAGTAAACCAATAGACATTTTCCTTGACAATTAAAAATCTGAGCCGCATTCTCAAACACTCCTGTTCGGTACCACAGAGACTATCAAAGAAAACAGCAATACTGACTTCAGTAAACCAATGTCAATTTGCAATGGACAAGAATTTGCAGTCACTTCTGTAACGACTGTGTTTGTACAATAAAAGCATTCAGATCTCATCTAAAGGCTGCTCCAAAACATTTTACAGAGGCTCGCCCTTCTATCAGGACTGGCCTTCTTAATCCCTTTCCATAAAATATAACTGTCTTTCAATTAAAATATCCTGCTTTTTTTTTAATGCCTGAACCAAACTATTCCTAGTAGTCAAACCTAAAAAACCTCTCTGGATATCCCCAGTCCTACAACTGGATCTGTGTGGTTGCAGATACCGAACTCTTACAGCACCTACATTGTCCTCAGGTAATACCAGAGCTGTCCTGCTTCATTAAAACCTGTTCAAAACTGGTTTCTGAACAATTCTTTCCATTTTATTTTAAAGGGAATCCTCTCTTGTTTTATATAACATTATGGAAGAAATTCTAAATCCACTTAAACTCATCTAATTCAAAGGATCAGGATTTCACACTTCTTAGGAGGTTCCTTAGTAGTTCTGCAAAAAGCAAGCATACCAAAGACACTGCCCACGGAGAGCTTTCAAACAGGGCACGTATCGCAACTCTTTTCTTCCCCAAGTACACACAGCATGTTTTGCTTCTTCAGTCGGTGCATTTATCTGGAAGTTACTGTTCACTTAATTTCTAACTAGAAGGCTACAAAGGAGGGCAAAATTCTATTTACGTCAGTGCCTGGGGCACCACTTCCAGGCCCCAGAACAAAACATGTCAAATTGTTTCTCGATAGAAGACAAAATCTCAGAGATACTGAAAAGATATTTACAGTGAACTCCTGTAAATCTTTACAACTACCCTACTCCTTCTGTAAGTATTCATCTTCTAAAAACTACTCGTTTGCTGTCCAGTCTCAATTTTTATATAACTCAGGTGGAAGCAAAAAACAGGCTTTAATGCTGTAGCCTCTGCTAACAGAGAAGCTCAATAAAAGTAACTATCGAAAAGAAACTCTCTGATCATTCCTGCCAGCACACAGTCTGCTCCTTTCTCTGCAGGGTTAGGGCATAAATATAGCAGCTGCAGACACCAAATGCAATGTGGTCACTGGAACTGATGTACAATATACACCATAATGAAACACTGCCTTTTTTAGCTGAAACGGTTTAACATACAATTCATAGCAGGCTTAAGTAGTTTGCATTAAACAGTCTTTGGATAGAATACCTCATCAGCACTGGCAGCCCGGACTAGACTCAAGTCTGCACTTTGCACTACTCAGATTTCCCATTGCTATTTTCAAAGATTCACAGATTGAGAGAGAACAAGCAATTAATCAGTCCATCCACAACAGAAGAAATGGAAACCATCCTTATTTCAAAGTCTTTTATAGCCTACTAGGAAAGGCATTCACCTAGGAAGTGGATTTAAAACTCCTTAGACTAAAAAGACACTTGAACACAGGTCTCCCACCTCCTGTGCAAGTGTATTTATCCATACTAAATGCCACTTACATGCAAGAGAACCTGGGCTTATAGTTTGACAATGGTATTTGCAATTTGTGTCTGCAGCCAGGAGAAAGAGGAGATTTCAAGAGCAGCCTGAAATCACAGACCCGAGCATGCATTAATTCCATTTGCAGCCTTCATGGTATGTCGCTGCTTACACTGAAAGGAAACTTGAGTACATGCGTCAAGCCGAGTGCCAGCCTGTTTTTGACCTAGATGGTCAGAGGAGCAGGAATGAGAGCTCACCACAGAGAACATTGCTGGGAAATCTAAGTGCTCCCTCCAGGAGTCTGAGTTCTCAAATTAGTTTGTCTGTAGATACACATATTCACCTTGAACAGCCTTCACAAAGTGATTCTGTGAGCCTGTGAGCAGTAACAAGCCCACGTCCTTCCCAACACCTACCTGTTACGACCCGAATCTCTAAACCCTTTGGCGAATGGATTCCTATCAATCTTCAGACGAGTTATCTGTGAATATGATTAGAGAAATTATTACCTGTAAATTCAGCTGAATAGCACATAAAATGACTCGTCTGAAAGAATTAAGCTGACAGTAGAAACATCTTCACATTTGCATGGTTTAAGATGGTTGTCCTGAAACATAGCAAAATAAGGTCCAATTTTCTGATCACTACTTTTGCAGATCCCCAGAGAAACTAACACGTATTTAATGCTGCCAAGTGGCAGGCTGGAACTATTGAGCAAAATCTTCCGGTAAATGTCATTCTTCACCCAAGAGAGTATACTGAATAACTGCAATAAAATTTAAACTAAATTTTATTTCTGTACGGGTCAAGAAGAAAATGTGAAAAAACAGATTATCTCTAGGTTACTATCCTCCACAAAAAAACCCCAAAACCAAAACCAACACCACCACCAACACCACCCCCCCACACCCAAACAAACAAAAATATCCCAGCAAAACACTCCCTACTCCAAATACTTGTAATTTATTTGAAAAAAATCAGAAAGGCACCAAATAATTATATTTCAGTAATTACACAGTTCTCCTACTCTTCCATTTGTAAAGATATCAATGTATATATAATTTCAAAAAATACAGCTGCAGTAACTTACATGGAATTAATAAAATGTCACAACACTAACTATGATGTCACTATGTATGCTAACACTTAAACAAGTGGTAATAAGAGCCAAACATTGGAGTGATGCAACCTGCAGTTTACTTTGGACCCAGATAAATTGTCATTAATAATATAAGCTGAATGCAGTTAATGAAAATGACTGCAACCTTCTTTAGACCTCTGTTAAGGACCTGGGAGTTTTGAAAGCACTGGAGTCAGGAATAAAAGTGCTTTAAAAGTTCTATCCAGACATGTATCTACACTTAAAGGTACAGAAACCCCTTTAAAAATTACACTGCTCTTTGCCTTGTTCTTCAGTGCTGTATTTATAATTAAGACACCATTAGACATGATAATTAGACTGTGTGATCCCCATAATAACAATGATTTTTTACATACAGCATCTAGCCCATGTGGCCTCAAGTCTCAGCTATAGCCTCCAGGCGCTGCTGCAATGCTACCAGTGAAAGCTGCTTGCAGCACAAAAAATGTTTACACAACTTTATTTTAATAAGTAGTATAATGAAAGTATCTGCTTTTCTCCTATCTCTTATGTCCCTGGTCTACTCTGAAAAGCCTGTAAAGTGCCAAGCAGATAGCCCAAATTACCTGTTGATTTTGGTATGCTGTGACAGTAGTGAAAACTGTCTCTGGAAAGGAGAAGGCTTTCACCCCTTCTCCTGAAGGGATAGGCTTGACAGGGGACAGATCATCACCACAATCTTTTCGGATGACATGGACACGAGGCTGATATTTATGCATAGAGTGAAGGATAATCTATGCAGTCGTGAAAGGAAAAAGATAACATTTATTAGAAAGGACGCCCTGCTGTTACAAGACTAATAGCTTTTTGGAACAGATTAATGGTATGTGTTTACCATGCCACTTACTGGAAATGAAATGTTTTCTTTTACCTCTGAAGGTTCTTATTACAGTAGTCTAATCCCTGTGCATTTATGTTATTGCCAACCCCAAGCATTTAAAAATTACGACTCAGGAGCTCCAAATTCAGAGACTGGCTTAATTGAAACTGACTCAAAAAAAAAAAAGAAAGAAAAAAAAGACAAACCCAGAGTGAAGTCCAGGTCCCACTGGAATTATCAAAGTTTTGTCACTTTTTTCCACTGAAGTCTGAATTTGATCTAACAGATTAACAGCAGCAGAAATTTGCCTTTTGTTTTTGAAACCTTTGGGATATGCTAGTGGAGCAATATTTTCTCCTTGTATTCCAAAGGCTAGAAACAAATCTTGTCTGGAACACAAGCTGAGACTCTCACATTCTGAAGAAGCATAAACTTGAGAGTAAAATGATACCAAAATCCAAACCCCTAAAGTGTTAATAACAACTAGATTGATAATACAGACAATGAATATCCATTAACAAACCCCTCCCAGCATACAAAAAATCAAAAATAAATTATAGAAGTATATGAACTCATAATGCATAAAATTAAACACAAAAAAACCTTTTGGTACTGCACCTAAATTTTAGAGGAGATTTAAAATACAGAATTTTTCCTCTATTTTACTCCGCTTCGGCTAACCACTATTAAAATAGAAGATCTCAAGAAAAAAAATAAATTGGAAGTTCAACTATTATTGTTGGAAGCCTTAAGAAATTAGTAACTCAATAAATAAATAGTCCTATGGCTATTGGCCTGTGGAACCACATTCTAATCAACATTCTGGGGAAGCTTTTTAATTTCCTGCTCCTTGAGTAGCCTCAGAATGTGCGTGTGCACAAGTACTCAACAGAGCCTCTATGCTAGACACCATGGAAGTTCATTCATCCAAATGATATAGAGGACATTACATTTATTTGGATAAACTAGAGTTTGGCCAGTTTAATATATTTGGTCCTGGCCAGATGACATGACCCTGTTTTGGATAAGCCAAGTTTCTGCATAATCGGGGGTTTTATTAGCCTGTGAGTAAGGTTTTGAAAATGACATCACAGGCTCCAATTAATTTGCTCAGGGAGTGCCCTATGGATGTTCTCATACGAAGCCTTTTTCCAGTTTCTGAAATCTTGAACAGAGTGAGATTTTTTTATCGTGCAAACGTGTATTCTCTTTTACAACACTCATTTCAACTCTCCACTGGCAAATATCTACAAAATGAAAATGCAGAGAGGACAGGACATTCCTGACCCTGTTTTCCTATGAATATCCAATGATACCATGGGAGATACTGGTGCAACAGAAAAAGAAATGATCAACGAAAGGCATTTCACTGTTCAAACCCACTGCTATTTGCCTTGCCATTCGCCTAGGTGCCACTGAGCATGCCATGTTCTGCTCCCACACAAACTGATTGACCCCATCAGCTCTGTGGTGCAAACCACCACTTGCCCACACAGCAGTGATAACCCTGGCAGCTACAAACAGCTCTGCTCATGTAGCTGAACAAGGGAAATCAAAGAAGCATGGAGAGGAACACCTCCCACTGCTTATCTGGGTGGCTATTACAGCTAAACTGATCTGTGGCATCTCTTAAGAGCAACCTGTCTGGCCTCTGTCCTATACTAAAATTTCCTGCACTGACACACTGCTGGCAGCTAGCAAATCCAAAGCAATAAATTTTTTTAATTGATTTTGTACTATGCCTTATAATGATGGAATCTTTGTTAATGATCAGAAGGACTCTGAATTCTAAATAAATAATACATAATTGCAAAGCCCTGGTGAATTAAAGAGCAACACTACAAAGATATGACATAAAAGGAGAGGGAGATGAAACATCCACTCCGAAAACAGTTTAGTTGTATTATTCTAAGCATCACCTAAGCTACTGCAAAGAAAAAGCTAAGGAAAAGGAGATTCCGGTTTTTCATTTCACAGTGCTTGCACATTTAAAAGCAAAAACGGGATCTAACAGTTTAGCTTCAGAAACAGCAACTTTCCCTTCATAGCCTTAAAATCCAATAACAAAAACACCAATCAGAAGACCCACTGTGTTCCCAAACATGAACTGGCATTACTTTCAACTCACAGTTGAAAAGCCTGCCTCTCTCTATAAACCCCTCACAGGGCAAGACCAAAAAAAACTTCATGGGGAAATAAACCTCTCCCACCAAAAGTAAAATTAAACTTTGGCCACAGCAGCTGCCAAGAAATCATTATCAGACGGAAAATGCCGCAGCAGGAAGACCACAGGTAGGTGGCAGAGCAAAGGTGACCAAAAGCACCTGTACACGCACAAAGCTGGGATTACCTTTGCAACATGGTTTTTGAGAGCTGCTGCCACGATGAGGCCTCAGATCTGACCATGAGCACAACCATCACAGCCAGAACAAGTGAGAGCCGAATGCTCCTTCACAGGGGAGATGCCAATCCTCAGGCAGCTTGACAGTGCCAAGACTACACAGTTACCTCCCCACCACCAGTGTGGTCCTTGCTGCTGGTTTTACTAAAAATCCTCTTTCATCCTCTCTCCAAAGCACATGCAATCAGGCTTTCTGCAGTCACGGAAGTGTGGGGCTGAGGAGTATGGATTTCCTCTTGACTAGGACAAAATCTGCAAGTGCAAATGCTGATGTTTCACAGCTTTTCATTGTGACAAGAATATATAACTACCCACTGACTGTAAGCAGAGCTCACTACTTGGAGCCAAGTCTGGGCAGAGTAACAGTCCGCCTCTGCTTCCAGCCTCGCCCCACTTTCAAATGGGGAAAAAAAACCACCCCAACCACCAAGGAACAATTAACACGCTAACAGCCTCATTTTCACTAGAAGTTAAAAGATGTTCCTCTGCATCAAAAAATACTCAGTTGAAAAGCATGGAAAATAGCATAAAAAATATTGACTTTTCCCCTCTACTGAAATTCAGATTAAAAACTGCATTGAAACAGAAAAATCAGCCAGCTCTAACCAGCCGGAGGGAGAGACTGCTTTTACAATGCAGCACTTAGTCCACAAATGAGAGAGGGATGAAAGGCATTAAAAAAGAGCATCCAGACCATGCACTACTCCACTTCTCAGTGACAACTGCAAAATCCAGCTTTACTTTTCCTTACCATCACTATTTAGATGAAAGACACAAAAGCCACAGTGTGTGTCTTAATGTCTCTATAAGAACACAGTATTTCCAAAGTAGGGAATTCACCCTGGAACTTTCTTTTGAGATCAAAAACACACAAGGAAAACACATCCTTACAAATTTTGCTTGATCTTCTCAAGCCTGCAAGTGAAACCCATATATCAGTGTCCTATATGCAGATGTACTTCAAAATCTCTCCTCAAAACAGAGCTATAAAATTGCATCCGCACAAACTCCCACTCAAAATACCGTTGAAAACAGCAGCAGGCAACAAGGAGACTGGAAAGCACTTGAGCAGCAAAGCAAGTCATCTTAGAGATGGCTGATCTCCTTTCACAAGATGCTAACCTCCGAGCAATACACTGCAAGGGCAGCTGGCCACCTGGAACTACTACCACAACATAAATATTGCTTAAGAATACTACTCAGTGCCTGTTTGCAAATACTGTCCCCATTCCCACACTTCTCTCACAGATTCTGACAGTTAATACTCTAACATAGGTAAAAAGGCTCTGGATTGTTGTCATGCAAGCTCCCTACAAGACCAAAACCTACCCCATGGATTTTAACACAAAAATTCTGCAAAGGTTTATGCCTTTGAGGAGCACAGGAAGAGTAAAGGAACAATTTCAGCAAGGATTAAATTACCAGAACCAGAGAGCAGGGAAAGCACACCCAAAGAACTAAAGCCCAACACTGCTTGGTAGAGACCCCGCCAAGGTTTCTCTGAGCCACTCTGCCTAAGTAGGAGAGGAGAAAACTCACTTTCTAATAATATAAAATATACTTCGTGTCCCATACAGGAGTGGAAGAGTCAGAACACTTGATGTAAGAACAAATATTGGAGGGGCAGTAGAGCCTTGACCCCTGGTTCTTCTAATTCCTCATCCCTCCCCTGGTAGCCTCTTGAGAGAAATGGTTCCTTCCTGCTTATGAGAAACAATTGCTTTTCATGTTCATCACAAAATATGATTATTCGTTTTCCATTATTGCCAGAGGCATTCAGAGGCTACACAGCTTTTTCAATACAGCATTCCACACTGCCATAGCTTTAAAAGAAAAAATGTACCCATTGGAAAAGACACTTTTCTGCTTTCTGCTTTTGCCTTTTCTGGTAATTATGAATGACATGTTTGCAATTTCCCAGATTTGAGAAATATGAAATTATTTTACAGTCATCCTTCTTTTGTCCTTTTATTTTAATACTTAAATTTCTACTTTGGGAAGGAGGGACACTGCCATAGCTCTGAATCAGTTCAATGTGTCTCAAATCGCTGCACTCGGGTTTTGCTTCACTCATTTCCAAGTCGAAATACTTAACTAAAGACCAGAAAATTTATATCCCCTCATATTATGAATAATGGTGTGCTGCATACACTACACAGGTTTCAGTTCAGAACAAAAACAAAGCTAAAATCTAGAATGGAAAAATACAGTAATACAATTCTCTGCATAGCTAAGATTTCATCATAGGGCAGTTTGCAACTGCAATTGCATGGGTAGGCCACAGTACCCATGTATCTCCCTTCTGAAATGAGGCAGTACACAAACCAGCTGGCCTGCTCACTGGTGGAAAAGCAACACTTTACCCATTTGCATCCACTTCACTTTTAGAGCCCTTATAATAGACTCACGACTCAGAGAAAGCAACTCCCACTCAAGAGGAGTCACAAATACACAAATGATGGGGAAACTAAGGGAACTTAGTGTGCTAATCCTGACTCAAATGGACACTGCCAAATAACACTCCCTAATTGTAATTCTGGAAAGAAGCAATATAAAACATCTTTCTTATTAGCCTAAAGAAAAGCACTGCTAACATAAGAGACATGAATACCCCCACATTTCTTTGAAGGAAGAATAAAATAAAATTATGAATATTATTATACAAATGGAAGGCTTTTTATCTTTGTTATCGTATTTGCTACCTCAGCTCAGCCACTCTCTTATATTCCTGCCTTTGTTAATCTCATTGGCAAACACAAATGGGGGAAAAAAATCTCATACTTAAACTTAGACTATGCATTAACAAAATACCTGGTTCAGTGTCACAGAGTTACAGCTATACAAAAAGATGCATGTATCTTTGTACTCTGTTCCAGGTACGTTTTCTTTCACTCCCTTCCCTGAAGCAGAAACTATCCTGGTTAATAAATCGGGTTATGCTAAGGACAATGGAATCCACATCCTGTCTCGAAACTTGCCTCCAACATCTTAAAACTCTACCATTTGGAACTTGATGCTCCTTCTGAAAGGATGCCAACATTTGCCATTTATTATGGGAGTTTGTAAAATCAAAGACTTCATCCTGACTAAAAACAATTCTCCTTTTTTAATTATTTCTTAAGGTGTCAAGTAAAACTATTTTAGGGATTGCTGGAATGATACTGGCTTACATCTGTCATGTTTCAACAGTTTTGAAGAGAAAAGGAAATATTAACATAACACATTTTGTCACATTAGATAATGTCATAACTAAACAATTTAGAACTTGCAAACAGAACACTCATACTGCATACGTCTTCGCCAGTTTTTTCAGAAGTAATGAGCCTCAGCTGTGAAAGGGTCTTGCTTCATAAGGTATGTAATAAATCATCATCGGAGCAAACCCAGCTCCCATGTTGTTCGTTTTTGACTGCAATTATTAACACCTCGTGGGATTTCACACAAATGTTTAGGTTAAGAAAATACTTAAGTGTATTTTTATTCATGTGAAGTTATTACACACTATTAATGTTTCTTCTAGCCACTTGTGAATTTAAGCGTCCTTTTCGATCAGAGCAGAAGTTGCAAGTAACACGCTCGGTGGGAAAACATGAGAGCAATTCTGCCCCTTTGTATTAGGCAATTTAACCTTGTAAAGTCTTACTGTGCAGAAGGAGTTCTGTTTTTGAGGGCGGGGGAGTAAAACAGCAGGGTCTAATAAGCAGTTAATTATCGGAGCAGAAAGTAAGCAGATTTTAGACCTGGACAGTAAAATTCCAAAATAACTTCGAAAAGTCAAGCCTATTTCTGGCACCCTGAAGCTGTACGTCAGAGCCTTTCAGGGCTGAGCAATGCGCCTACATATAATACTGCAGAAGAGCAAGTACTCACATGCCCTTGATCATCCAGCTCGTTATTGGTAAGCTTCAGTTTGTCAAAGCTGATCACTTGTCTCATCCATGTCTCCCCAGAAGCGGGTGAATCAGGATGAATATAAACGCGAGGCGGTACTGGGGAGTCAGCATTACCAGCGACCATCCACTTGGAGCTATGATAAACATACCTACAAAAGGAAAACAAATACCTATAACCACAAAATAATTCATCAGATCCATTCAGTATTAATACATTAGGGCCCTTGCATACAGCAAGAACCCATCAATTATCAAAACATGAAAGGACATAATTCTACGTAAATAAAAGTAATTTTTTTAGTTTCAAAACATAGTTCTGGCACCTGCAAAAACGAGGTTAAAAACCATGCTCTGATTTGACCTAAGTCTTCCTAAAATCAATCAGTCTTAATACTCCACACTGAGCTTTAAGCTGGTGTCAGTTCATTGATTGCTACAGCTCTGCTCTGAATAGGCATCAGCAAAGAGGGAAGAATCTGGTCCTTCATTTATCAAATCGAGTAGTAATTCCATATTTGGAAGATTTAACATGTTGAGTCTAATATAAGAGTCTATAAATAAAGCCATTGAAGGGAAAGAACACTATGATTGGGAAAAATAATGAAAGTATGTCAAACTATGCTCCTGATATTTCCACAGACCATCTTAATTGGCTTGAATAGTATTGCATAAAGGCTTAAAAATGAAAACACAAGAGTCTGTATTTCATTTGATAGGCCAATGCTGACAAAGTAATTTTATAGTAAAAATAGCGTCTACTTTGGTAGAAGATCTATTTTGAAGGCGGACATTTCGCGGAGCAATTTAAAAAGCACTAACTGAAAGTCATTTTATTCAAGTACAGTAAAATTCCAGTAATTCAGCTATATTTTTAATAAAAACAAGAAAGACTTTATCAAATATATTTGTACAATTCAGCTCTTTATTAGAAAAACAACATAATCGGAACAAAAAACTGAGTGATCCAATGCACGTATCGGTTCATACAATTCAGATCAAACTGCATAACTAAGATCTGGAATGGTGGTGAAATTCTCTCCTGGGGACAAATTCTCAGCCCCAGATCACTGTTATAACATTTTCCATTTATTTTGTATTTCTTGGTTTATATGCTTTCCCCACAAAAGTAAATAAAGTTATAAATACACATAAAACATTTTGAGCAACAACTTAAGCTTCCAAGTATTTACAAGGTCCAGTTTTCCTAGAAATCTGTACCTAGATATAATTTTCTTCATTTACATTTAGTTTTGATATCTGCTCCGTCAGCTAAAGACTAGGCTCTATGTAACTGCTGTCATGTCTATGAAATTTAAAAATTTGCAAGACAGTTTGTGAAGCCGCACAAACAGCCAGAGATAAACTAACAGTCAGTAATAAAAAGCACAGCAAAGAATGAACTTTACATCAAGTAAAATTGTAAAATATTAATATTTAGCAAAATAGCTAAAAGTGTGGTTACTACATAACTACAGAAATTTATATCTGTCAACTAAGAAAATACTGCCCTTCATACAACTCTTGTTAAGTTACTTCAGCTGAGCACCACGTATCATACTGGGCAGACAGTGCAGGTCATTATGACTGTAATTATTTTAAATGAAATTAGGTTTAAATAACTCATATTCAATATAACTGCTTTTAATTTTTAATATTAACATTTTAATTAATTTGAAATTATTACATTGTTTTTTCTGTGAATTTAGGAATTGCTCAGACCTTCTAGGAATTATATGTTTAGATTGTTAAGTAAATGCACACATGCAACACAAGGCAAGAAAAGATTTTCATTTGAACTGTACTGCATTGGTCCAAAGAAAAAAGGCATTCTTCCTCTATGGTACAGTCAGTAAAGTCTCCCCTAACTGTATATGCTGGGCATCCTTAGCACTGCTATCTGTCCCTTTTTGAAAGACATAAAATCTAAAACGGTCCTAAGAAAGATCTTATACACCACACGAGAAAATAACAAAATAGAAGTCAATGAGTTAAGTACAGGAAAAACACAGGGCAGTGTTTGGTTAGGAAACAAAGCAGCATTCCTGCAGAACCAACCTTTTAGTCTTGGTCTGAAATATTTCTAGTTCTACAATTAAATCTGCAGTGGTTTTCCCTACATTATACTAAGTATAGGTTAAAACAATCAAACCAGCAATTGGTAAAGACCTGATCCTGTCTCCGCTGAACTACTTTGGCCAGGCTCCCTCTGGCTACTATGGGATTGCATTTGTGAAGCAACACCTACGAAACAACTTCAACTCACAACAGTAACTGCTGCGGGCTCAATCCTGCAAGCACTTCTACAGTACCAGAGGTTTCTGCAGTGTCTAACTAGCTCCCTCAAAAGACTACCGTCGAAACAGTGAGAGTTTCAGCTCTTCCTACTCCTAAATGTTTGAAGAACAACCTCTTTGGTTCCTCACATTATTTTTCAGACAATAATACCATTAATTCTTTAAAAAACAGTAATTAGAAACATTACCCTTTTTTAATCTAAGGAACCAAATATCTCAGTGATAAATAACTTTTAAATTAAATTATATAATCAATTTCAAGTATGACAAAGAAAACTTATACGTAGTTAAATCAGACCTCCATATTAACATACTAACATTAATATTATTAATGTTAATGCCAATGAACACTAGAAAACGTACATTTTCTTATTTATTTGTTAATAGAAAATAATTCCCACTAACAGAATGAGGAATATAATATGGTAACATTTCCTGACCACACTAGAACTGCACTTTGAGAGCCAAAACCCAAGCATCTGCCAACAGTACATACACAATGTGAGGCAAATATATCGTAAAGAGCTTCAACAGAAATCTTAGTTGCTTTTGCACACTTGGCACAATGGTTTTGTGTTTTTTTTTTAAATGCACTAGGATGAAAATAGAAATCTTTACAGAGAGTTAAACATGATCTTTTGCTAATTTATACCGTGTTAACATTTTCTTCCCTATTTGCTCCCTACGGCTTGCATCAGATATCTTTTGCCTGAAAGTCACCATACCTGTATCTTTTGTTATCCACTGGCACAATATCCATAGCAATATAATACTGCTGATGTGGGTCTAAACCTGAGATCTTCACTCTCATCGCGGGAAACATCCGCCTGAACATGGAAAGAGAGAGAGGTCATTTTTAATACGAAACAGACTCGGGAATGGTTGTTTAGGAAAAGTAACCGCTTCGTGGGATTTTTCTCGTTCTTCCTTTTAGCCTACAGAGTCCTTTTGGACGATTATAGTTACATAGCCATGAAATGGCCCATTCGATATGTCAAAACAGATTTCTAAAGTGCATTTACTGGAACAATGCTTCGTATGTTTGGGGATACGCTTTGGGAGTAGAGCTATTACCACATCATTTCAACTTTATTGTTAGACAGTAAATCATTTGGTTTTGAGACTTTACCTTAGCAGTACACGCATTTAAAGCCCGTTTGAGATATTAGTTAGAAATGTATTCCTGGAGATACGCAAACACCACCTCCACTCAGGAAGACCAAGTCGTACAGAAAGGCAAATTGCCACTGAAGATTCAACTCATAGTAGAAAATGGTGAATCGTTCTAATATCAGCAAATTAGAAAGCTAAATCCACGGTGATACAATTATGACACCGCAAGGATGCAGTTATAAAAGCCAATGTGCCATGCCGTAACCCAACAATATGGTCTTTATTGAGACGGGACTTCCTGTCTGCAACTTACTAAAGGTGAAGTGCGAGAGCTACTCTGTCTTTGAAAGGTATAGTAAAACTTCTTTATTGAAAGCAGAAACGAAACTACGAGCTCATTTCTGGGAGGGAAAAAAAAAAACAACTAACTCCCCACCACCACCAGAAACCTCCCAAAGCAACACTAAAACAAAACAAAAAAGATCACAACCCAAACGTTGAAGATTTAGACCCTTCTTTGGAGAAAATGGATTAATTAACCAATGAGGTGATTTTAACATAAAAATGCCCTTCTTAGTTTGGCATGCCTTTTATCAGAAAACTTCATTCTTGAAGTCAAATTTAAAAAAACAACAATATCCTACTGATGAGCTGACTACCTGACTGCAAGCTAATAAAATAATTTTCTGTATTTTATAAACATGAAAACTATTCCAGTTTATTTAGTATTTGCTGCTGTCCTAAAATATATATATATGTATACACATATCTATAAAAATCAATTAAAAGTCGTTACTGGAAACAAAAATCTTATCTCCGTCATTTCTGAACAAGTAGGAGGGTAAAAACCTGACTGTGGTTAACTGTTTTTTGCTGTTATTTCAGTGCACCTGTAAGATAAAACAGAAAATCTCCGACTGGACTCTCTTAAGACAAATGTTGCTTTGTGCTGTTTAAGAATGCGTTTCAATCATTAATAAAGCCTCTCTGAAAATGTAGACGGTAGCATATGGATTCAATAAAATATGTTTTTCTAATTTCTAATAAGTTCAGATACTTTTATACTACCCAGGTTTTTACCATGTGTATCCCCTGGAAACGGAAAAAGCTTCCCCCCAGAAGGGCACGACACTCCCAGACCTCGCCCTAATGAACAGGAAACCCGAAACGCCGCATGCTCCCGTGCCCATCCAATATTATCGCCATCTACCTGCCTCGTAAATCTGGGGGTTCCCCCGGTTTTCGCCCGCTTTGATGTGCCCGCCCGCCCCGGGAGAGCGCGGGTGGCGGCCCCGCGGTGCCCGTTACCTTCCGGCCTTGGTGATGATCATCTCGGTGCCGATCTCGTGGAAGCGCTTCCAGAGCTCGGCGCCCTGCAGGTCCACCCGCGGCGCCTGCGGCGTGGGCAGCGGCGACCCGGGCCTCGAGCCCTTGGGGGAGCCGCCGGGGGAGGCGGGCGGGGAGGCCGCCAGGAAACCCTCCTCGCAGCCGCCTGCGGAGAGAGCGGAGGAAGCGAGAGGGTCGGGGGAGCGCGGACCTCGCGACCAGGAGGCTCCCTTCAGCCCCGGCCGACCCGAGGCCGCGCCCCGCGGCAGCGACCGAGTACGCCGGAGCGGGCCCGGGCCGCATCCTTGGATCCGGGGCGGGGGTTGACCCGAGTGCCGGGGCCGCCCCAGGACGGCCGCGCTGCCGGAGGGTCCCCGACGCTCAGCTCGGGGACGAGCCACTCCCGGCCCGGGCCGAGGCGGGCGGCAGCGAGTCCGCGGTGCGGAGCCGGCGACGCATTTCGTTTGGCCACGGACTTCTGCCCCCGCAGCGTGAAACGGCGCTCCCCTCCACACACAGTTATTTGCACGCACATATATGTGCGTCGTGTGTGTGTGTATATATATGTATATGCATACATAGTTATATACGTAGTTGCATATGCACTCTTAGCAGCACACATACATTTATGTACTGTATAAGCGCTTTTTCCTTCCCTGGGAAACAGGCCCCGCCGCCGTCGCTGCCCCGCGCTGCGGCACCCACAGCCCCGCCGGCAGCCGCCCTGCTCCGTGCAGGGGCCGAGGAGCGCCGCGGGCTCCCACCGCCAGCGCCGGCGGGAGGGGTGGCGGGCGCCCATGCAGCGTGGAAAGACAGAAGGAATAACGGGGAATCAGAGCGGCAGTAGCGTCTGGGGAAGGGGAGTCCCAGCCCAGCCGAGGAGCGGGGGCGCGGGCAGCGGCGGGGCGCGGGGCGGCACTCACCGGCGGGGGCGCGGGCACCGCAGCCCAGGTCCATGTCGCCGCAGGTCCTGCCAGCGGCAGCGGCGGGGGAGCTCTTGGCGCAGCAGCCGCTGCCCCCTTCGTCCTCCGCCGCCTCGTCTTCGCCGCCCAGTTTCCGCCGCTTGGGCTGCCGCGGCGGCTGCTGCGGCTGCTGCTGTTGCTGTTTCTCGGCCCCGATGAGAGCCTCCACGGAGAAGGCGTGAGCCTTGAGGCTCATGGTGGTGCCTGGCGAGGACCGCCGCTTGTCGGCCATGCCCGACACCCTACAGCCCGCGCATCCAGGCGCCCCGCGGCCGCCGACACCGGCACCCGCGCCCGGCCCGCCGCGCCGGCCGCCCTCCCTTCCTCCTGACCGCGCAGGCAAGGGGCTGGGACTTTTCCTCGCCTTTCTTTTTAAATCCGAGTTATCAGCCAAGTTTTTTTTTTTGAGGGGGGGTTGTTTTGGGGTTTTTTTAAAGTGGAAAAAAAATCTATTCCTTTCTGCAGATGCGTTCCTTCTCTCCCCCTCCTCCTCCTCCTTCTCCTCCTCCACGTTCTGCCCTGTCTGATGGGGCAGGCAGGACTGACATGGGTAACAAACGCTCTGCGGACACAAATTAGGGCTTGTAATTGAAATTTGTTGCCTTGATCTGTCAGCACTTCCAGGCAGGAGACCTGTGGGAAGAACTCGCTCATTAGTGTCACTGCGGCGGCGGGGGCCGGGCGGAGCCGCGGTGCGGGGGCGGTGCGGCCGGGCCGCCCGCAGCCCAATCAGCGCCGCGCCGGCCCCGCCGCCCCGGCCCCGCCGCCCTTCCAGGGGGCCCCGCCGCGGCGGCCGGGCGGTGAAGGGGGGGTGCCCCACCGTCCCGCGCCCGCCTCCGCCCAGGCCGAAACAGCCCCGTGCCCCCATCCCGCGGCAGATGCGCCCCGCAATGAACGTTAATGAGACACCCCCACCCCCCCCCCATTCGCGTCTCCCCCCGAAACTCAGAGGGAAGGGAAGCTCTCCTGGAGCGCAGTGTCTCGGTCGGGAAAACCGTTCGGACGTTCAAAAATGACGTTGTGCCCTGTCTTGCGTTAAGGATTAGGAATTATTGGTGTTACTCGGCTGTGCGCTCGGAGATTCATCGCGTTGTTATTCAAACTCTGGCTGCAGAGAGGTTCTAGCGTAGCATCCACAACCCACTCTAAACCCAACCCATTATCGCCGAGGCTGCAATAAAACAAGAATTAAGCTGAACCTTGTATGAACATAGATGCATCCAGCCACAGCAACTTTAATAATAATTATATTCAGGTGCATAGAATAGTTACGGGGAAAACTCTTTCGTATCTTTCCAGTGAGTAAAACTATTAAAGGTTTGGGAACAGATATTCTTTTCTTTGCGTGTTCAGGGAAATGA
Source organism: Pipra filicauda (assembly GCF_003945595.2). Lineage (NCBI taxonomy): Eukaryota > Metazoa > Chordata > Aves > Passeriformes > Pipridae > Pipra > Pipra filicauda. The sequence continues at coordinate 1,287,758 of NW_024104378.1, read as the reverse complement.
AAAAAGGTTTTGAGATTTTTGTTGTGTTTTCTTTTTTTTTTCTTCTCTTGTTGAGGCATTTTTTTCTTTTTTTTTTTTTTTCCCTCAGAAATAAATGGAGTGAGGTGCTCCGTTGAAAGAAACAGAAGAGAAACTCTCCAACTGTAAAAAAAAAAATGGGGCAAATTTCACTGTTAGGGGACTGGGATCTCAAACTCACTTCACTGTTTTGGGCAACAGAGAGAAGGAAATTCGTGGTGTGGTTCGTCTGTGTCACAGCCTTGGAGGTCCTGTTCGGGCCGTCGAGTGGCACAGCTGAGATTTCTGATCGTAATCTAAAACGGAAATAGCTGCCATTTAGGAGACATAAGCGTTTCCACTATCGCATTTTACCTACCCGTAAAATGCAATTTTGTTCCTAATTTCAATAGCTGTTTCGTCAGAGAATGTGAGGAATGGGCTCACTAATAAATACTCCCTAGAGAAAAATTATCCCTTCAAATAAGGTTATCAGCGTTAAAATTGTAAATGTGCTTTCCAGACCTGAAAAAATTAGGTATGTGACAGAAAGATAATTAATTAAAGAAAAAATAAAACAAAACAAAAACGAAACCGCAGTAGGAACACTAACGCTCTCCACATTGGAAGAGATGGCAACTTGTCTAAGATTCGTCACCATGAAAAAAATTCCCCTGCAGTGGCTGTCGCTCTGAATTGATAGGGGAGAAAAAAATGCTTAATGCCTGTCACCGACGAACAGTGCTGCGGAGTTAGTTTATCTTTACATTAAATCTGGGACATATTAAGTGTTCCGTGGTCTAAAGTCTGTCTGCTCTGCCTATTCCAGCCGTGATTGAATCTGAAGGAAATCAGATGTGCAAGAGTGATCGAAACGTGCTAAGCTAGAGAATCTTGCAAGAGTTTAAACGCCGTCGCGGTGGGGATGAGATCGATAGGGGAGAGGAAGGAAGGAAATGGATGTTATATGTCCGAGAGCGCTCCGGCAGCCTCCTCGCCATCTCCGACGGCACCTTCCGCCGCCCCGCTCCGCTCTCCTAGCGACCGCGGCCGCCGGGCCACACGCCACACCGCCCGCGGTGCGACGGCCCCGGCGGGGCCCGCGGGAGCAGGTACCAACTCCGCCGCCGCAGCCCGGGGCGGCGCGGAGGAGCGCGGGAGGAGGAGGGCGCGCTCCGCGGCGGCGGGGCCCGGCTTGCGGGTGGCGGGGGCGCGGGGGCTTTGGGGCGAGGCTGCGCGTCTGGAGAAATGCGGCGCGGGCCCGGAGAGCGGGGCAAGCCCCGAGCCGCCGCAGGGACCTGCCGGTGCAGGGGCGAGTTGCCCCCCTCCTCCGCCGGGCTCTCTGCGGCTCGGCACAACGCCGGCGGGGACGGGAAAGAAGCGGCGGGGCTGCCGCGGGGGTCCCGGAGAAGCCTCTGGGCACGGAGTTGCTGATCTTGCCCAGTTTTTATTCTTTTCCCTCCCCTTAGAACCAGCTGCCGCGCGTTCCCGCCGAGGAGACCCTGACCCTTTGCTCCGCACCGCTCCGCACCCCACCGCGCCGCACCGCGGGGTGCGCGCAGCCTGCCCGCCCTACGGCAGAGGGACAGATCGCACGTATTGTTTTTGTTTCTAGAGGGCGGGAGCTTGTTGATTTTTTTCCTCCTCGCTAGATTTCTGTAGGTTGCTGTGTGGCATGGTGTTTTCATTTCTTGACTTTTTAAAATAACTGTTTGGATTTAAATTTATCGAACAACCTGTGATCCATATGTCTGTCCGATTAATTTTTTTATGGGATGATGAAAGAGAGAAGAATCTCTCTATATAATGATCTGCTAATGGAGTAATATATGTATCCAAAACACCTTTCTGGGGTTACTTTTATTTCTGGACCTTAAAATGCGCTCCGGATTTTAAGGCGATTGGGTGAGGTGCTGCTTATTTGACGGAGGACAATCACATATTTAGACTTCCAGGGGAAAGAAATACTGTTTTTCACCAGAAAGGTGTTTTCCTGCCTTTCTTTCGAAAATTTCGAGTGACATTAAAGGGATGATTGTGGCCATGTTTTGTCATTCACAGTGTGATTTCTGCAAATCTTTTCGAACATTGAAACCGGGTGCCACCAGAGAGTAAAATATCCACAGCATCCTTTTTCCTTCAAAGACACGGTTTTCTGTAACTTCCCAGCAGGGACCCATAGGAGCGGTCACTAAGGAAAACATATTTATATCATTAACCGCTTCTTCCCGCCCCCCCTCAAGTGAGCTTAATCGCTTCACCCTAAGGAGACGTGACATGTAAAACTGACAGCAGGTAGCTGACGGCGGCTAGTCAGTCAAGCATTATCAACTGAAGAAAAATTACAGACGCCAATGAGAAAGTCGTCTGCAAACTCCGTTTCTGTGCATACCGAATGCACCTTCGCCCCCGTCCCTTTCCCTTGCTCTTGCTTGCTGGTGTCGCGTGCTAATAACCGCTTCAACTTTCCTATAACGGGGTGAACGGCAAGCCTAGAGCGACTGTCCCAGAGATACAGATGACCTTCAAAAGAGGGTCGAGAGAAGGTTAAGCGCGGCTTAAATTTAAAAGAAGCAGGAAAGCCCCCTGAGCCCCTCTGGCCACGGTGGGGTATTACAGCCCACCCGTTCCGTTCCGCCGGGTACCCTCCGGCTAGGCTTCTTTCCCCCCTGCCAGGCGGGCTGCAGCCCGGCGGAGAAGGTGGCACCAGGGAGTCGGCACGAACGGTGGTCCGGAGCGGCGGCGGGGCTCTCCATCGGTTTCCGATGAGAACGGCCCAGACCTTGCTCCCACTTGTGTGTGCCACCTTCCGCGGGCGCATAACGAGCGCGGCTCATAGCGAGGGGCGCGGGCGGTCCCAACTCATCCCACGCCTGGCCCGGGCCCACGGAGCCTTGGTAACCCCCTAGTACTCGTCTCGGACACACTGCCTCGTGCACCCGCCCGACGGGCTTTAGCTTCGAGGCCGAGCTGGGACGAGAGGGAGCGGGGCCGGTTTCCCACCACTTGAGACTCCCTGGGCTCAAACTGGACAACCCAACTGACGGTTCCCACAACAAGGGGACGGCGAGGCCGATCCGGACTCAGCCTCCAGGACCAGAAAGCATGCAGCATCCCGCTCCTTGCTCCTACCTCAGGAGCCGAGAAAAGGGAACCGAGCCGGGAAGGCGAGGGCAATCCCTCGCGCCCTCATCGCACACTGAGCCCTTTGCCGCCTGCGGTGACCCAGATTTAGCCCGGACCGGGAGAAGCCTCGTTGCGACTGTTGCCAGTCGCCCCGAAGCCAAGCCAGGAGCGTGTCCACGGCGGCGGAACGGCGGCCCTCAAACAGCCGCCGCGAGTGGAGTTAGAGGATGGCTAATCGGTGCGGCGTGGCACATTTTGTTCCCCCTTCAGCACCGCGGCGCACTGCGCCGTGACGGCCGCGCATCGAGGAGACGAACGGGTCGGGGCCGGCTCACCGTGCCCGCTGACCGGGAGTCCGGTCCTCTGGCCAGGAGCGCGTCATCCCCCGGCCATCCTCACCAACCTTTCCCCGCGAACCCCAGCAAGCTCCTCGGCACGGCCGTCCTTGCCCGCCGTGCCCCCGCAGCCTCAGGTCTCGTTTTAAAACTTAGGGGAAAAAAGTATTCGCTCCCCTGCTGCGGAGTATAAATAAGATCAACGTACGGAAATAAACGCGCAGCCAACCGACCGGCTTTCCGGACGGGTGAAAATGCCGAGAAAATGCATTAAAGAATTGAAAACACAATATAAAGGCATCCATGATAAAATTGTAAATATTCTGGTGACTGAGTTTTATAGCGCTTATATTACTATCTTAATTTGTAATAACGCAGCCACGAGTATGAATAATTTTTAAGGAAGTCTCCAGTCTTTAATACGATGTCCCACTTATATTTATTGTTCGTTTCAGACAAACGATTTTTAAAAATAGCCTTTTTATTACTCCAGTCACAAAATAGACATTTGCAAACCCTAAATGAGAGTTGAAGAAACCTCTGGCTTTACATTTTTTTATTGCTTTTCTATAAATTTAACTCAGATTTTCACTATTGTCTCAGGAAAAACGTGAAAACGTATAGAATTAAATTAAATCAGGTAGCCTTAAATCACTATAGTTTAGGGTAGAGGAACTAATTGGAAATATTTATGTTTGCGAGACTGAGATTTCAGCAGTAAAAAGATACAGTATATCCCCTTTTTATCATAACGTGAGTATACGGGAACGTTTATATCATACCATTGTAAGAAATGATGTGTAGTTAAACAACATTTTTTAAGCAGGGCTTGTGTCTTTATGGCAACCCTCGGTCTTTAGTCAGGGCTAGTTCTCATATTACATGAAATGTACTTTAAGAAGTACTACCTGCTCCAGCTGTCCAGGAAAAACTGAATTATGGAACTAGGAAACATATGGCAGTTGCATATTGCATGAGTAAGGTACATATGAAAGTTATAAATTTCTTTTTTAAGTAACCATTGTAAACGCATTTTTATAGGTTTCACAGTATGTATTACATCTGTAATTTTAATTTTTGCAATATACCTTTTTAAAGATACCTATGTTTTCTGTACTCTAGGGAAGGAAATGCAAAGAGACGTTTACGCGTAAAAAAAATGCTGCGAGCAAAACAAACAAGCCAGGTAAATAAACGGGGAAGCGGAACTTCCTCACAATGGAAAGGACACTATGCCATCTATTGGCAAAGCAGTTATTTACAAAGCTAAGGGTACCCAAGCGAGTATTTTCTCTTCTTTCAATATTGCAGAATGTCGCAGTTGTAGTTTCTCTGTATTATGACAAGAAAATGAAGACATTTCCATGGAGGTCCAGTGGAAAAAAAAAAAAAGTTAAAAATAAAAGAAGAAAGCAAAGACAGTTAGTGAATTTATACCTCATTAATTAGAGTTCATTAACTCACAGGGGGATTTTGCAGCTAATTGCAAATTCCCTTCTTGGAGCACCCGAATGGGAGCAGTTTAGCTTTTTCGATTGCTTTATTACTGAACCGTGTCAAAGAAGGCACTTTTTTTTCTTTCTCTCTCTTTTTTTTTTTTCTGTGTTTTTAATGCAAGGTTACTTAAGGACTTAATGGCCACGAAAGAGCCCAGCGGGCTGCTTCAGAAGCTGACCTTACGGTCTCTGCTCAGTTCAGTCCTCCTCTGAACGTTATTGCGAGTCTGACTGCAGGATCGGGCCGCCTTTTCCACGCCTGGCAGAACTCCCCCGAAACACGACCCTGACCTGCGAGGGGGTACAAGGCTCTGTCGGACTGATCCCGGCGAGGGGCAGCGGTCCGGCGCGGCCGGGCGGGTGGCGGGAGCGGCGGGGGCAGGAGGTGAGCGGCGCCTCCCCCACCGGGTCCCGCAGGCAGCGCTTGTTCTCGGCAGTAGAAAAGCTTATCCCGTAGAAGAGAGCTACTAGTGCTTTTCCTGTTTCCAGGGAGGGGAAGGAGAAGATCATATTTCCCCATCAGCTATAAATAAACCGAAATAATCGGACAGATGCGAAGGGAAGAGTCAATTTCTCCTGTTCCAAGCGTAGATCAATTTCTGAACGAAAGTTCCTGCCTCTCCGCCTTGAACTGGCTTTCTTCCTGCTTCCCTCACTTGCTAAGGACTTGACTTTTCCACTGCCATGAGTAGCCCAATACTGCTCGGTGGGAAACACGAGAGCCCTTTGTTTTAGCTTTCAACGCAGTAACCTCCCTTTCCCCGCTCCGCAGAACGCGGCTCGGCCGTTCTCGCCTAGATGTGTGTGTCACGGGGGTGTGGGGGGAAAATTCCTGGGAGCACCTCTGTTTCTCAGCTCGAAAGGTTAATCTTTCCCCACACAGAAAAAGAAAAAAAAAAATCCCTAAAATAAAAAAAAACACAATCCCCTCCGTCTAAAACCAGACCCCAGAGAACAGGAAAATATAAAATCCAGACCCTGCACTCATATCCTTTTACTGCTCTTCTCGGTGTGAACGTGTGAGTAGACGGTGTTTTACAAAGTTGTCTGAATTTCATGAAAGGCCGTTCCTGTGTTTATATGCGAGGGGAATTGCACTGTCTCGCTGACTGAAACGCACCTTCCCCGACTAGTCTTTCTTTATCCAGGCAGAGGGATGCGATGCTGGGAGCCCGAAGGCTTCGTTTCGCAGTCTCACGCCCGGATTTTCGGATCAACCCCGCTTGTCCCTCGCTACCGAGGGAGAGCAAACCCACGCACTCGGGGGCGCAGCACTCGTTTTCTGCCTTCTGCCCCCCTACTCCACCCCCGCAAACATCCTCAAAGCTCAGGCGAGTCGCGGGCTGGCGGCGGCCCACGTCTGGGAACGGTGATGGGGCAATGCGCATCCCGGGACGTCACCGAGGTTCCCCCGCAGTCCTCTATATGTGCTGGGACATCACCACCCCTCGCAGTCGCGCTCCCTCCGTTCCTCGTACCTACTTTTAGGGGGACTGCCTGAGAAGGGGGACGTTGCGCCCCGATGCCCGTCCGGGACACACAGAAGCAGCGGGCGAGCACGTTATAGGGGAGCTGTTGGGGAAAGAGGCAGGAGGGAAGGGTACAGGGGTAGAAAGGTACTGATCGAGAAGAAAACCGAGCTCCATCTCGGCAGCGATTTTTGAAGTCATCAACCAGGCTTCTCTGCCCAGCAGCCCACGCACACTGGCTCCCCACGCCACCACCGGTGCCCGCTGCAGGGAGGTGCCGGCCAAGCCCCCGAACATGGCCCTATTTACCCTGTCACCTGAAAGAAGAAATTTCGCTTGTCAAAAGTAAATTCTTCTGCAATCAGCCAGACCAAAATGCTTTCAGAATAACATCCAGGAGATCATTTCCCCCGAGTTCCCTATCAAGTGTTGCATACAAAATATATCTTCAAAATATATTGCTTTTTCGATGTGCTGAAAGGGAGACAGTTATTAAAAACTGTGCGAGTACTCTGCTTGTAATTTCCCGGGGAGTGGGGAGAGGGCGAGGTGCTAGTGGTGGACTTTAGCAAAGCGGGGCTTTAAAATCACCCACCTTTAAGGTTTGCGTGGATAAAGCCCCTTGGTGCCTTTTTGACAATATACAAATGTCTGTGTGTATATGCATGCATAATAATATAAATATAATATATTAAGATAATAATATATTAATATATGATAATATAAATATGTATGTCTAAACATACATACATACATGTATATCCATATAAGTATTCCCTATTAAATATAGACATGCCTTGCAGGCGGGATTTTTTCACTCGTTGATTTCTGTAGATAAATGCAATTATTTCCTCTAGTGTTTTCTTCTCTATATATGATTTTACTTTTTCTCCTTTTTCTTCTTCCTTTCTCTTTCTCTCTTTTCTTAGTGGAAAGTGCACAGTAAGTGTGAAATATACATCATCGCCCGAGGAATTTGTCTTGAAAAGTCCTCTCAGCCCCCTGGTGTTCAAAGACTGAAGGATGGTTATTGATTATTGTACTAGATCAGAGCCCGCATTAAACGCCAGGGGAGCGAAATGGACCATCTGTGAGGGCCTGGCTCCCGCCCGCGGTCCCCGCGGCTCCCCGCGGCTCGCCGGGGCCGGAGCTCCGCGGCTCCGCGCCGCTCCCGCCGCGCTCCGCACCCGCGGATGGCAGGACAAGCCGTCACCCGCGATGCCTCGAAACGGCTTGGAGCCTGTCGGGCAGGGGCCGTGCGCGCCCGCGCAGCCCCGCGCAGCCGCTGCGCTCTCCTCAGTTCCGCTCCCGCCGTTTTTTCTGGTCCTGGTCCGGCAGCAAAGCATCCGTCGTGTCCTGTAGGAGTGCGGCTCTACAGGCGATGCTCAAGCTGGGAACACCTGGACTGCAGAAACAGGCCTTATATATGTGTGTGTAGGTGTATATATACAAATATATACTCATACATATAGAGGGCTTCAGCTGGGTGGAAAGAGCCATATATTTAGAACGATGAGTTCGTGGACAGGCTTGTCAGTTCTCACCACATTCGTGCACCCTGAGATCCATCAGTTGACCCATGGAAAGCCTCACTGAAGGGTCAGCAGGGAATGCTGAGCTGTGGGACAGAGGCTGAAAAACCCACTAGCAGGAGGGCACAGGAAGAGGGAGGCTCAGTGCCGGGGTGTGGTGCAGGACAGGGTGAAAGCCTCAGCATCCCACTCCAAGCATACCATTCTAGGGGATGTGAGTGCAATGCAATGTCCCTGCCTCCCTGCCTGACCATAACTGCGCAGGTGACTGGGGTTCTCCTGCGAGTGCATGTAACGCTAGCCTTCACTGCCAGTGATGTTACATTGGCACAAACTTCCCCCCATGCCTTTCAAAGTGTGGTATGTTAGCTGGCAACTGCAAACTCTCCAGATCCACTGCTTCTTTGGGCAATGCAAACCAGAGAGAGGATTTTTTGCTCATAGAAATTGACCAGCAATGAGAAAAAATAAACCTAAACTTACTCCCTTCAGCTGGGGAGTGATGGTGCTGTTTGGGAAGGGGGGGTCAGGGAGGGCAAATATAAGAGGAGTTTTGGAAAGTGCTGTGACCTTGGGCTTTAATTTACAGCAAATTTTGTCATGTATATAAACAGGAGATCAAGTATATTGTGGAAAACTTCAAAATGCATTTTAAATTTTATTATTTTTTCTCTTCCTTTGAGGTGCAGATGCTTGAATTCATGACAACTGAGACGATTTGCTTTATGAATAAGAACATCAACAACCCTACTATGCCCTGTCACAGTACCTTGGTATTTCTATATCCTCTCTAAGATTCACTTTGAGACCTGGAGGAATCTGATCTGGGAATTAGGTTTTGGACCGTTTTGTTTCCATTTTGCAAATGCAAAGATGCTACAGTGAAAAACACAGTGGTCTCTATTTCTTCCTCTCCGTAGGCATGTTTAACTCTCATTGACACTGATGTGAGTTATGCACATGTCTAAAGAGGAGAAGGGAGGCTTAGATCTTTTTCTCATCGTTTACATGAGATCAAAGGGAATCAAATAGAGTTAATGAAGGGCCAGATGGTGCTTTATTTGTGCTCTGGAAGAGCATAGTACAAGAGAATGGGAAGGAATAGCTGTAGTTTAACCTGGCAAAGAGGAGGAAAACTTACTATCTCATTTAATGGGCACTGAAGCAAGTATTCCATATCTTCAGAAGTGGGAAAGGTTTGCTTGTTTTTGCTCCCTCAGTAGGTTTTGGATGTAGAGCCAGGGTTGTTTTTGGAAGACGCTGACTGAAGGGATTCCAGACTCTGAAATCATTCACATTTTGTCTTTTTTGGAAACACAAATTTCTTTGGATTGGGCAATTCTTCAGGTTCTGCTTTTAAGCCATAGGATATGGGTGCTCCTCTAGTCCATGGAAAATGTGTAATCTAAGCTGCTATGAGGAGGCAGGGCTACAGAAGTAAGAGAGTCTTTGATTTGGATCCTCACTGTGAGCAAGAGTTTGGCAGGAGAGGCACAGGATGCTGTAAACTTTACCAACTGTGCACACAGAACTACTCATACCCCAGAGGATGCAGGCAGGGTCGGGGCCATCCTGTGCCTCTGTGGCATCTCTCAGCACTTTCTCCTGGCTGATGGACTCTTAACACCAGCTGCCCCCAGGATCTTCAGGGAGGAGATTGTAGCCTGGGGCATAGCTAATGGCAAGTTACTTTTACCCTCACTGCTGGTAGAATTCTCCAAAAAGAGACAAAAAACTTGTTTCCTCTGTAGATCTTTTAGTGATCCTGGCAGGCTCTTTCTGACATAGGATATCCCAAAGGGTCCTAACTGGGAAGTGGTAGGGAAAACCAGACGTTTTTGAAGAGGATTAAACCTGTGCCCGTGCTGATCTTGCAGGGATGAGTCTATGGGGGCAGTAGAGGCTCTGTTATTACTTGCCCTCTGTGCGTACCGTCATTGTTTTAATGCATGACATACCTGTTTGATGATAATTTAGCACCAAATTCTCCAATAGCTTGATGTCATGTGTTGGTCTTGCATGATATTATTATGCCAGTTGACAAAAAATGTCACTTCGGTGGTGTTCCCCAAGACTCCTTTTATTGACAAAGTAGCTCTCTGGATTTGGAAGTTTTTTCAATTGAGCTAAAGGCCTGGAGACTTTCCAGTTTTAAAAGCAATGGGAAGAGATGCAACTAACATCTGTACATTTGTTTAAGGCTGCCAGAAATTGTTTGTGTTTATGGTTTATTTTCAGAAAATTGTATCAAGAGTACTTTAATAGCAGTGCAGCCTCATCTACTCTTTGCCCCCTGGTACAAACCCAACATTACAGCTCCAGCTGACATTATTTCCACCTGCTTTAAATGTGTTCATGTGCCTCTAATCCTGTGTGCAGCTTCACATTTGTACCCATTTCCTGTATTTTATAGGCACATGTGGTATGTCGAGGTTTGGAAATGTAAGCCCTCATTTTGTGCTGCTTGTTTTTCAACATTCATTTTCCCTAGCTACACTCCTTGCTTAAAAAACCCAACTCAACCCAAACCAAACTAACAAACAAAAAAAACCACCCAAAAAACCAATTTTTTTTTCTGTTTGAGATTTAAGCAAAACCTTGAGAACTTCCTTGCTATTTTATATATCTAGCACTTTTATTGAGTGAGTGTGCAGTAATTTGGTGGGTTTACTAAGTAAGTTGACAGTTAATGGGATACATCTGCAATAGATTCTAAAATAACTGGCTGCTTAGAAATATGGAGAAGACTAGCATTTTCTCTCCTTTCTGTTCTTGTGAGAAATTCATATGTGCTTCAGCCCCACAGAAGTGAAGATTCCATTAAAGATACGTGTATGCCAAGAGCTGCTACTAACTATAATAAAACTAATTAATGCTGACCCTTCCAAACCTTCTGCTATATTGGAAAAATATTATGGATTTTAATCTAAAGGATTAAAATCTAAGAAGCTACATTAAAAACACACAAAACCACACATACATCTGGAGCTACACCGTGCCTTTACGAGGTTTGAGAGCATAAAAAACCCTCAGCCATGAAAGAAAGTGCCCAGACTTCATTTTCCACAGACAAATTGGCTGCTTCGCATCAGTGACCCATAGTTGTGTGCTTACTTGCTCCTATGAAAAGGAGAAGAATAGCAACATCAATAATCCTTCAGCTGGTGCAACATGGCCCAGAAGGATTTGGAACCCTTCAGTGTTAGGGAATGTAGACTCAGTCAATTGGGAGGAAAACTCTAACCAGCAATCCCATATCCCTGAGAAGATTTCTGCATTTCCTAAACTGACTTCTTCCTGACACAACAGCCAATAGCTACTCTATCCTTTACATTGAGATTGATTTTTAGGGATAGCCTCCACTACGGGGAAGCCCATGGTAGTGTGAATCCATTAGAATGAACAGGCTGGGGGAGGAAGATCAAACATTCATGATGGAGATAGAGTCTGAGTGAATTGTATCTAGCATCCTGTGGTTCCAGAGGGAATAAAGAAAAGGAACAAGATAAAGCAAAATGAGCAGAGCTCTCCTGGGCCTGAGTAACTTCACCTATGAGGGGGTCAGCTGATCTAATGTCTTTACTGCAGCTCAATTAATGTTCATTTGCCAAATTTTAGATGGCTTCGGATAGGTATTTCATGGTAATGAAGATGAACAGTTTTGGTAAATAGCTGATATGTCAAAATGCCCTCAGTGACACCGATGTGTCTAGCTTGCAATACATGTGTCACTTTTCACTTTTTGTGGTTAAAAGGTTAGTAGAGGGAAGACCCTCCTCAGATTCCTTCTGCAATTTGTGAAGAAATTCCCTATACTGCCTTGCCAAATGTTGTTTAAAGCTCTGACATGTGTCTGTTTATTCATTAGAATTCAACAACAGGATAGAAACATAGAGCTAATGTTTATGTTCCAATTAAGGAATTAATTTATGTTGCCTAACTTAAAAATATTCTCCTCAGAGAAAATGTAAGTCCAAAGTTGATTTACCAGGTTTAAATTTAAGAAAACTATATTGTCAGAACAACCACACATTCCTTTTTGCATCACTTTTGAAATCTGTTTCCTATTACCATCTCTGCATCAGACAAATACAACCAAGTTATTTACAGGCTGTGAAAGATACTAAATCTTTTCCGAGTAATATTACATTGGATCACAAATTCTCACTTTTAATAATAATTGACAACAAACTAAAGCAAAGGATATTCACAATTAGTAACAACAGCACATAATGCTCTCCCAGTGCCTTGTATCTTCAAGACCCTATGCAGACATAAGCTGCTGAAGTCTCATTAACATTTACTTTGGAAGGATGTTAAGTATTGTTATCTCCGTTTTACAGATGGTGAAAGAGGCTCAGTAGGATTGTGACTCGCCTGAAAAAACCTCAGTCTAATTGCAGAAGCAAGACCAGAACTTGCAAGCTCTTGGCTGCTACTTGTGTGAGAGAGCGAAACACATTTTTAAAAGCATTCTGTGACTTAGGAATCCCGGTTCCAGCACACACCAGGACTTGAGTGGTGCTGGGGCAGTGCAGCTCCTCAGGGGCACTTTGGGCTCCTGACTCCCATTAACTTTGAGTGATTTTGGAGCTCTTGAAAACTCCTTTCAGTCTGTGGAGGGAAATGCACAACACCTGTGATTCATAGAAACAGCTCATGGAGAGGGAGAGCAGAGGCTGGGAGTGAGGGCCAGCTCCACGTGCAGCTCAGCCGCGATTCAGAAGCTGGAAGGCCGAGCTCTGAGCCCGTCTTCCAGGGCTGAGGAGCCGGGGGAGCCAGCAGTGCTGCCAGCTCTTCTCGCTGACATGATTTTCTTGGGAGCAGAGCCAGGAAAGATCTAAAGACAGAACTCCAGCCCTCTAATAAATTTAAGCTTTGCCTTTGGGAGGAAGCCCTCCTTGCCTGGCCCCTTGTGCCTTGCCCTATGTCTCCAGGAGAAGGCAGCAGCTCAGGTGGATGCACATGCCCAGGCTTTCTTCACCCCTCTTCCTGGACAGCCCCCTGCCAGGCTGTGAATGGGGAAAATGGGGGCAGGAAGGTGGGCAGAGAGCTGTTGAAATCCCTGCAGAAGCAGATGTTCTACCATATTTGTGTGCATGTGATGGGAACGCAAGAGTGAGGAACCAGAGCAGAGCTGGGGAAGCAGCCCCTTGGGGCTGCAAGTGCAAAGTGAGAGGTGCTGGGTGGCAGGGGTGGGCAGGGAGCATCTGTTGCTGTTAGATGGAGGGGTGCGCTGGTGCAAGGCATGCAGGTCTTCAAATGAAGCGAAGGTCAGGAGAAGCCATTCAACATTCTAATGCCCAAAGACCTGTGACAGCTATCCAGATTGGGACTGGGATTGGAGCTGGCTGTGCAGCTCTCACCCACCCACCCACAGCCTTGCACCACCATGCCCACAGCCTCTGGAGATGAGGAAGTGAAAGGCCTTTGAGCTCAAAGGAAGGAGCAAAGACATTCCATATATGAGATATATGTAGGTGTCTTTGTCTTGCTGTTGCCCAGTTTTTTACCTTTTTACTTTGGCAATACCAGTGTGCAGCTAACTGGAAGCCTGGAATAAGAGTGGTTAGAGCTGAGGAGGAAAATTTCGTCATCGTCAGGAGAGAGACTGGATATTGCACAAAGTAGGACTGGCTTCCCCAAAACACTGCTGAGAAGGAAAGAAAACCTTGTATGGGAAAGAGGATGCGGAAGCATGTGCAGACACCTGAGCAAACAGCAGCTCTGGAGAAGGCAGACTATCCCTGCATCCTCAGAGGGGGTGCAACCCTTCTTCAACGACCGGATAACAAGCCCTGAATTTCATGTCAAGATTTTAAACTTGATTCCTTTGCTATGGGTTTTGGCCTTTGACAATGCTTAAAAGGATGCAGAAACCATTTACAGTACTGTCTCAAATTTGTACCTGTGTTTAGAAATGTTCGATAGCATCATCACATTAAAACAGTTTAGGAAGGTGTATAGCTAAGGGAGTACTCACTGCTAAGAAGATCTTGAGGTAATTCTGAGTAATGAGGAAAGGCCTCCCTTATGTGGAAAAGACTACCAGGCCAGAGGACCAGCGTTCTAGGCCAAACCCTATTAAATTCAAGGGAAAAACAACTTTTAGATGGCTTTGTGCCTACACTTGGAAATTTAATTGAATTTGGAGTGGGCTTTACAGACTGAGGGACTCACAGCATGAGAATAATTGTTCATTGCAGTGATGGCAAAGACAAGCAGCAAACTGGCCAGCTGGTTCTATCTGGAGTATAAAGAAAATCTAGTCAGGATAAATCAGGTAAAGTCTCTAGATGGTAGAATATCACTCCAGGGGCCAGGACGGGGAAAGGTTAAGGGTCTCTGAGAAAAAAGTTGCTTCTTAATGTTCTTTTTGCTTGAACATGCTAATATCCCGGAGGGCTATTCTTTAAATAATTCTGTTTTCACAAGATGAAGGGGATACTAGAGCTTTACCAGCTTCATGTAACTCATTGCAAATTCCTTGAAAAAACTGTTTAAAAATATTTATGCAACAAAAGAAGCTATTCCACACATTTTGCATCAGCAGCCAGGTTTTAAAATAAACCAATGTGTCCTCAGAAATAAAAAGAAGAAATAAAGATCCAAATTCACAGTTGGTATAAATTAACAGACTTTCACTGAAGTCAATGCAGAGTTGCCAGTACAGAAACCATGACCGTGATTTTAAAAGTCTTCGAAATAGGGTCTACAAAACATTATGTGGCTGTAGAATATCTCACAGAAAGGTAAAGTCTCCAGGCACCCTAGGACAGAGAACAAATGGCAGCACTAGGACTAAAATTGTCCTTGAGGAATGTTAAATCAGTTAACATGTAGTGTTAAGAGTACCAATACATAGCATGTATCAGTCAATAGTTGCTTCTTCATTAAACCAACTGGCACAGTAACTAGAGTTTTCTCATGTTCAAATAATTAAATATTTAATCAAATCTGTTAAAGCTTTTTTTTTTTAAAATTCTTGACATAAACTAATGAATAAATGAACTGAGGGCTCTCATGTCTCTCTGGTAGATCACTTACCTGAACCATGGAAAATTTCCATCAGATGGACTCTGTTTGGTGACATCTCTGCTGTCACCTTCTTACAGGGCACTGGACAATTTTTAATGGTATGTCCAAGAGTCAGAAGTTGGGAATGTATATATTCTCTCTCCCTTTGGAACGTGAAAGGGTGATCTTGACACCCCAGGAGGGAGCATAAACCAGTTGTTGATTACCCTAAGCCATTAAAAGTCTTCTGGAAGGGCCATCTCATGACTGGAATATTTCTCCTGAAAAACACACTAGTTGAGCTCATGGTGATGCAAAGATCAGATATTCTGATCACTTCTTTCATAAGGGTCACTATGACCTCCTTATCTTCCCCTCTGTCTTATGTTGCATCCTATAAGGTTTTTTCCAGCAGACTTCTTGAGGTTGTGAAAATGAGCATGATACCTACCCTCAGGAAAAAAGAATGTGTATTTAAAGATAGACATGACTAGTTTGCACCTACCTGGCAATCACGGGGGTACTTCCGGCTCCTCTGTAGGCACATGTCCATGATTCCTGCCACGGCAGGGCTGACACCCTGGCAAAGCCCTACAAATATGTTCAGCATACAATGTGATGGAACCTCATTTCAAGCCTCTGGGTACTACTATAATATTAGTATTACTGTCCCACAATGCTAACAAGAGTACGCATTTTATGAGAATTCCACTCTCAGGACTGGAAAAAGCAATCACTATTGGAAAGGGAACACAAAGCTTTTTGGCTGAAAATCTCACAGTGAACTTCAAGGCAGGCTCCTCAGACCAGGGGCCAGGTCCTTCAGGTGACATAAGCTGGCAAACATTGCTGTGTTGATCAGGTTGGTTCTGACTCGTAAGGATTAAACAGGAACTGACTGTGCCGAATTTGCTTTTTGTTTAGTGCAGTGGTTGCCACCAGGCAGCCCAGAGAGGATTTGCTGGCTTCTCTGAGGGCATGGGAAAATCGATGTGTTTGGCTTTTCTATGCTGAGCACTGGGCTAGGCTGGAAGCGTGGACCCTGAGGTTAGCCTTACATCACCAGAGGTGGGAGCATAAGCCTACCCTCTGACTTCTGCCAAAGCTAAATTTAAAACCCTGATGGCTTAGCTGAGTTCTGTGGCAACAAAGTGATGGGTTTGAAAGCGAATGGGAAAAATAATAATAAAAAATAAGAAAAAAACAGGGAGAAACATCAGCAGAACTTTGACACCTCAAAAATGGAGAAAACAAGATTTATTTGTGGTCATCTGGGACATGTTTGCCTGCCTTTGATGAGGAGCTTGCACCAGCCACAGCTGGCTGACTGAACTTCTTGAGCCTCTGAACTCTTCAGGGCAACAAAAATTTTGCTCTTACATGTGTGCGAGGTGCCTAGAAGAGCCAGGTCCTGATCACTAATAGAGATCCCTAAGCACCAGTGAGACAGCTAATAACAAAGACCTGGTTTTGAAGGTCGAGGTCTAACATGGCCTGTTGTCCTGGTGGACAGCAAGTGCTGTTCTATTTCTGTAGTGAGAGGGCTGAGACACATAAGCTTTATAGGAAAACATCCACAGGCAAAGTTTTACTTATTTGCTATGAAAAAAAGAGAAACATCGTCTTTTGTATTAGATGAACTTGGACTACTCTCTCACGGAAGTAAATGCTTCCCCCATGGAAGAAGAGTGCAAGAATTTTCACTATTTGTAAATCATTCAACTATCTATGTGACTACATAAATGTGGTATATTTAATGCATGCTTTGCAGTAATATGTTTGTTGCATACTGTTGGATAAGGTGACTAATAGAAATTTAGTAGGTACACAGTAGAAAACTTGGTGTTCTGATTTGCCGACATCACTTTATCTTGAGCTATAACTAATAATTATAAGAAATATCTGTGTCCCAACTAGTCTCAAAGAATCTTTTAAGCAGATCTTCACATTTTAAAAAGCTGTCCTGAAAGCTTCCTTGTTTCACAGGAAGAAAATACTATAGGGAAAAAAAAGAAAAAAGAGAAAGAAGGAAAGAAAAAAAAAAGAGGAAAAAAAAAGAGAAAGAGAAAAGGGCAGGTCTTCTGCCAAAATAAATCAATTAGCTCATGGATTATATGTGTCTTCAGAAACTCATAAAGACGAGGAGTAATGTTCTCCTTTTTCTTGGAGAAAGTTTTAGGACACAATTTCTGTTTCTTGAAGTGTAGGTACTATTTGCTCTTTGGCAGAAGTCCTTTCCAAAATGTTGCTGGTACTCTTTTAATGTGGACTGGTAGATTCAGGATTTAATAGTATCTAGAAACTATAATGTGTGATTTCCCATTTTTCACAGAAGAAGAGTACCTGTAATATTACAGAACATGGGTCTAAAACTAGATAATTTTTCTTTTTCTTTCACTGATCCATTATTTTTCTTTTGCTGTCATCTCTTATCTCCTAGGGCCAAATAACAGAATAGATGTGATAAACAGGAGGCTAACCATGAAAAGCATTCCCAGGAAGCTTGGCCTAAATATCAAAAAGAAAGATTGAAGATATAAAACTGGAAAATAATATTGAAATATGAGTAGTATGGTTGGATACTTAACATTTTCTTACTGCTTTTATTTTAGACATATTTTAATTTATAAATTGACTGGATAGTAAGGTTTCCATTGAAAGTTTGTTTTCTGATTTGATTCAATTCTTCATCTCTACCATTGTTACTGTCAGATAGATGCAATACTTGTTCTTAGAATATTTGTCTGTTACTATTAGTGTTACTTACATGATTCTGTATTTTATTATTGTGAGTGAATTACTCTAAGACTCATTAAATTCATTGTGATATTGAAGACAATTTTATTGTATTACATTTGTTTCAGGGTTCAAATGCTATTAATTTGGAAGGGGATTTCTATGCACTCATCCCATTCCCCTCATGAAATCAGTACTCTTAAGTAGTTCCAGAGTTTTTTTTCTGATAATTCTTTACAGTCACTGGTCTGAGTAACAAAAAGACTTTGATAAGATACAATGATATGAATCTTGCAAAGAAAAAGGAATGAGTTTTGCTGATTTTGGTGCAGATATCACAAATGTCATCATGATTGAGTGAATCTTCTAACAGGAACCAGCTGATTTTATAGACAAAAGTCCTGATCCTCACTTTGAAAAATTTCTTCTTATTTGAATGGAGATTGCAGTATTGGACCCACATGGAACTTGATCAGAGGCCAACTATGTGCTGAGAATGGAGACATTAGTTTGTGATTAAAAATCTGATTCTATTGTTGTGTAGATTTACTCTAGCTATTGTCCTATAAGAGTGAAAAAGGGCAAGTGAGGTAAAACCCCCTTTCCCTTAATAAGACCCGTACGTGCTTGTTTGGTCCAGCGAGGTGTTGGATGTGAACAGCTGTATGCCTCATTTGTGCAAAGATGGCAGCAATCTGAAAGTGCATATCATACTCCTATAAACTCTTCAGGAAGGTGGGGAATCTGGCTCAGACACTGATGTCAAAAAGTGCTTCTGCGTGGCAGTTTGTGGTGGGTACTCCAAAAGTATGCTCTTTGCAAGGAGGGGAATGCTTAGCTGGAAGATGGTGGGATTTCCACTCCTGCACCTCAAAAGGACATTCTCACCCACAGGGTGATTTTCATCTGCCTTTAGTAGGATTCTGGGTCAAACTTTAAGAAGAGAAAATGCAATTAAATGTTCTCCTGAGACTTAACAGTCAAGTACTAAATATTATGCAAGATTGTCAACCCACAAGCATTCTCTGCTATATGGAGATCTTGGAGAAATAGCTCAACTCATGACATTTATGAGGAAATGTGAGTTTTTCAGTTATTTATCTCCCATGGCAGCAAAACTAGGAACAGATTCAGTGCTATTCTATTCCCAAAATTTAGCTCTTGGAGTTACGTGAGCTCTTGCTCTGTGTTGCAACGACTCCCATTGACAAAGTGTGATTGGATATGTCTACTCAATTAGTTTACAGATATTGCAGTCACTACTCATGTTGGATCACAAATCATATAGAAGTCCTACAAATGTGGAAATACCATCAGATATCTTTACTCTCTATACTGTCCGATGATGACTGCAAACAGGCATTTTAGTAGTTTGTCAAAGCCTATCTGGATGGTGGGATTATTGCTGAGTTCCCTCCAAATAGCTAGATTTGGACTTCAGAAAGAATGCTGAACTCTTTAACAGGCAGTTAATTAATAGTGGTGGTGAGTCTGTGGAAAAGCTACTGATGTTTAGTAAGTCTTCTGTCTCTGGTTTCTATGATGTTTTATATTAGCAGAAGCGTGATAGATCAGATTCCAACAGCAGTGCATTGCATGTATTTCTTACTAAATGGCTACTGTTGGAATGGAATCTATCTTTATTAAACAAGAACATACCTGTGCTACAAAATCTGTTGCAGGATTAGGATTTACCACTGTGTTTTCAGATGTGTGCTGTAAAGAAATGTATGTTTTCTTATGTATGAGGTCCAATAGGAGCAGCTCAAGTGAAAACTACATTTAGTGGCATCCAAAATAGAAGTCTATTGGGTCAAACTAATCTCTGTCTTATTGTCAGGCAACTGGGAAACCACTTGTATTTTTGTCACATCATTTCTCCCTCCCCACTCCCAAAGCTTCATTATGACCAAACTATTAAGAGCTTTCACTTCCCCACTCCAAAGAACATGGATGCACCTCCATGAAGGTGTTTTCTATGGGTTTTAAATATGAATTCTGAGCTGTCCTCAAGGAAGGACAAGTGCACGAATAAATACACACATGCAAACACCCTGCGAAGCAGAAAGGAAAGCTTTACATCATTACTACTCCTTACCTCCCTACTACTTGGACTCATGTGAAGTTGACAGGAATTCATCTCTTACAATTTTAAATACTTATTTTTGCCATATGTACATTCTAAATTTTAGGACATCCTTTGACCATATTTACTTCCTAAAGAAGCTTCTGGAAGTGATATCATTGTTATAATTTAACTCTTTTACAGAATGAATAAAGTTTGAATAGGTAAAAAACCTTCAATTTTATTTTTTAATCAACAAAATTTGATTCCTAAATCAGGGACGCTATTGAACTACACAGTTGTTGGCTTGTTAAACGACTGTATTTTTCAAGTTGCCTTTCTATACTTCCTTGACTACACAAGTTTATATACGTTTTCACACAACATGACAATGGCTTCTTGCTTTCTGTAGGTCAACATAAGATTATTTTGGCCTCCATATGTGATGCTGGTCTATCTTATTCTTCTTCAATTTTGACTCTACTTAGCACTAAAAGAGCTAACTATTTCCTGATATCACTGCTTAAGCTAAAGAATAGCTGTGCTTCCAAAAAAATTATTATGAGTAGACAAAACAGGGGGAAGGTGGCAGTTGTAAAGAGCAATATAAAAACCTGCTACAAAATCTTTGTAGCAAAAGGTGATCTACATTATCAAAGTCTCTGAGAACTTTGCTGTATGGTTTAATATATTTAACAAAATTTATATCTACATATAAATATTTATATTCCAGGCTTTTGTTAGTCTCTATGCAACCTTAACAGTAATAGAGTTTTATGTTTTAATTTCCTTAAAGGAAAGTCTTATTTGAATGCTTCAGTGTTTTGGAAAGATCTAAATATATGTCTAATATCTATGGAGACCTACGATTTTTTTTTCATCCAGCAATCATTTCATGTATTATTTTGAGAAACAGCACTATATGTACTGTAAATAATACAGAAAAAATTATATACGTATTATCTGATATGGTAAAATAGCTCTGTCTGTTGGTTAATTACCCAAATACTAAAGAAAAGTTAGGCTAATGATTTCCAGACAGTTGTTATGCCATATCATGTTAAAGCAGCTGTTAACCATATGCACTACTGTAGTTCTGCTTATATTAACCATTATGAAATTTTCCTTGGGGAAAAATGCTCATGTGCTTGCAGAGAACCTCTGTGCCCTCTTTTTAAATGAAATAAGTTGGTTATTCTTAGAGCATGATGAATAATTTGTAACAAATCATTTGGTGATTTTCTCCTGCCTGTGAATAGGGATTGTGTTTTTCCAAAGCCACCATGCACCCAAAGGAGCTGAAGTCTCGCCAGGAGTTTGGTGGCTTCAACAGAGCAGGTGAAGCACTGGAAGAGCCCTTCAAAATCAGTCCTGGTGTCACTGCACCAGTGCAGTGCTGACTGTGGTGACCTCATGGCTTTGGGACACAAAGTCACATTTATTCATGGCACTATACCCTGTTGTACCAACCCATCAGTTCATCTGAGGCTAACGCGGCAATCCCTGACACCGCTGTTTTGTGCAGGAGCATGGCCCCGCAGCAGGATAGGGTTTCATCTGATCTTTTTTTTTTTTTTTTTTTTTTTTTTT